>NC_133579.1:32895512-33260026 GCF_964106895.1 Numenius arquata
GAACAGATGGATTTATAACCACACCCAAAAATGATAGATATGCATTTCTTTGTGATTACCAATATATGATAGAGCAAAAGGATTTGCTTTTCATGACTCATTGTAGATGCGTATACATTTCATTTCGCTGGCCAGGTTCTCCCTCACTCAGTCAAAACTGTAATGGGAGTTTCATGGCCACCATAAAACTGGCACATCCTTAATCAGATTCTTCATGAGCTTTAGCATATAGCTGCCTGAATGCTACTTGTGCTGGTAGATACATGGGGTGACATTAGATGGAGAGTGAGCACTTGCAGGCAGGAGATACAGGCTATTTCTTTTGACAGCTGTGCCTGCTTTATGTCATTGTAAAGTGGTTGTGAAATTACAGCTTTTCATTAGATTTCAGAGATGTCTTAGAAATGTCCGCTAGCAAGGGCAATGATTAACATTAAATCTTCCTAGGTCATGAAAATTTTTTCTTACCTTCCTTGTCTGCATTAGATGGTACAAAATATATCTATCCCTTATTCATCCCAGGGGACTGCTTTGCTTCTATCCTCAAACCTTAAAATTCTAAAAGAAAATAGCCCATCTCATTCCCATTTAACTCCAGCAACAATCAGTTCTATGCTATCCCACTGTCCTATCCTCCGTATTGCAGAAAGAGCAATTTCCATCCATTTCCAATCCATTTCCATCTAGGCAATTCAGTGCCTTTTGCTTTATTCAGACCAAGGGTTCCTTAGCATTCAGCAAAAGCATCTCCAGCCTGTTTTTGCATTTATCTGTGTCTGCAAAAGGATGTAAGGGTCTACAACAACCTTTCCTCTTACCTGAGGGCAAGCTGTCAGTGTACCAGTGATCACAGTCTGCAGTTTGGTTTGTCAGGTTACTCTGACAGACTGTAAATATTCATATCTACCTCCCTGACCAGATGAGAAAAAAGGTACTGGCATCAAGTGTACTGCAAATGCGGTAACTAGAATGCTGCTTATATGGATATTTGAAGTTAATCACAGCTGATGGGAAATGCTTCATGGAGGTATATTGTCCGATACCGGGGATGTTGTATTTCTCTGTTATTTCTTATTCTGTTGGAAAAGGACTTATTTTCCCCCTCCTTTTTGCCTGCTGTTTATTTGGGCTTTGAAGAACAAAGTAACCTAGCTATTGAGTTATTTGACTAGTGGAAGTACTAACTCAGACAAACATGGACAAAACTATGGTACAGAATGTTTTTACTGTTGTCTTCAAAGGGGCAAATTTGGAACATCAAAAGCATATCCTGAAAATGTGGGCAAGTGTAAAATGGAGTACACTTTGTGGCTGGAGCTGTTGAAGAGACTTGCTAGGGATAGTTGGTGGGTGCCCAGTGAGAAATGCAATTTACCTTCTGCAAAGTCTCGTCTCAGAGTGCACCAGGAGTGTTTAACCACCTTTTTACTCACCTTGGAACAGTCAGTAAAATAATTTTATGTTACTTCCAAATCCAGTTTGGATCTTGTCACAATCCAGATTATATAACCAAAAGAAAATGTAGGTACAATGTACATACTAAGTAGTCTCATAACTTGAGGCACCTTCTATAGCATATTGTAAAAAACCCTTACCCAAAGACAATGACTGTACTTGTCCATATTTTCGAAGAAACATCACCAGGACTTTTCACCACTCCATCCCTTGCCAGTCACAGTATTAATTTTGAGTGGTATATGTACAATGAATACATACAGAGAGTACTTTCATTTACACTAGAATTTAACTATGTTTGCAGAGCCTATTAAAAGTTAAAATTGAAATGACAATTTATTAAGTTTTAAGTGTTTTGCAATTAAATTAAGCTAAAATAAGATAAATTTCCTGGAAATTTTTAAGGTATTTCTTAACAATAAATGCTTAACACTAAATTTTTAAAGACAGTCTAACTGCTGAACTAAAACCTGTCTCTGTTTAGATTGCTGAAACCAAATTGTATTGAAATTTTGCAGTATTTTTGAGTAGCAACTAGGACTAGATGTAAAAATCCCTAGTTCAGTGTATTAATTACACCTAATGTAATCTTAACCTAATTAGATCAAAATGCCTACTATTGATAGTTTATATTTTTCTGGTTTGTGTCAGATATTTAAGGTAGTTTTATATTACTAATGAAAAATTTTGAAATATTGATACAAACTTTAATGGACTTCCAATTTTGATAAAAATTCAACATTTATATAAATGTATTAAAAATAGTATCAATTCTGTATAAGAAAATATTTTAAATTTTAACTTATTTTAAATTTGTATTAATAATTCATACGTTTAAATGTTTAATATTTTAATAGAAGTGTAGTGTAGTGTTATCCTTAGGTTGTTCAAAGCATAATTTCATATAACCTCATGAGGTCCAACAAGGCAAAGTGCAGAGCCCTGCATGTGAGTCAGGGCAATCCTCAGTATCAATACAGACTGGGGGATGAGTAGATTGAGAGTAGCCCCACCGAGAACGACTTGGGAATATCGGTGGATGACAAATTGGACATGACCTGGCAATGTGTGTGCTTGCAACCCAGAAAGCTGACCATATCCTGGGCTGCATCAAAAGAAGCGTGGTTAGCAGGTCAAGGGAGGAGATCCTCCCCCTCTACTCCACACTGGTGAGGCCCTACCTGGAGTACTGCATCCAGCTCTGGAGCCCCCAACATAAGACAGACATGGGCCTGTTGGAGCAGGTCCAGAGGAGGGCCACAAAAGTGATCAGAGGGCTGGAGCACCTCTCCTATAAGGACAGGCTGAGAGTTGGGGTTGTTCACCCTGGAGAAGAGAAGGCTCCAGTGAGACTTTGTTGTGGCCTTCCAGTGCTTAAATGGGGGCTTATAAGAAAGATGGAAAGAGACATTTTACCAAGGCCTGTAGTGACAGGACAAAAGGTAATTGTTTTAAACCAAAAGGCAGTAGATTTAGACTAGATATAAGGAAGACTTTTTTTATGATGAGGCTGGTGAAACACTGGAACAGGTTGCCCAGCGAAGCTGTGGATGCCCAATGATTGGAAATTTTTGAGGCCAGTTTGTATGAGGCTTTGAGCAACCTGATGTAGTGAAAAATGTCCCTGTCCATGGCAGGGGGTTGGACTAGATGGTCTTTAAAGTTTCTTTCCAACCTGAACCTCTCTGTGATTCTGTATTATTCAATATTGTACTTTTTAGGGATTTTCATATAGAAATATAAGATCACAAAAGAATAATTATTTAAATTGTTTTGCTGTTTGTAGATTTAAATAATCATCTAAATTTATCTACTCATAAGTGCATATTTTGTAAACTTAATTTGTTTTCCAGCCTGCATTGCCAGAAACTAAGATACTGTTGTGTCATTGCTGGATGTTTCTAAGGTTGTCATGTTTTCCTGGTTTTCAGAGAGGAAATGGATTAATATCGTCACACTGTTATAGGTAGCCTGAGTCTGCCTGTTTTTTACCAGAAAAGGAGCTGAGCAGTGCCTTCTTGCCTACTTCTGTCCTGCGGGCTTTTAACTTCAAACCTTTCTCCCTACTTCTGTTTTTTCACTCACTCACTCACTCACTCACTCACTCACTCACTCACTCACTCTCACTCACTCACTCTTTCTGGGTCTCTCCCCATATTTCCCTTCCCCCATCTTAGTCTCAGACTCTTTTTTATGGTTGTTTGCTTGCATAATCTAGAAGGGTGGTTGTTTTTTTTTTCTCATCCACTGAGATGTTTGTGCCTGAAAGATTTTCATTGTGACTTTGTATTTAGGTACTTGAATTTCTTGTTTCTTTGAAATTCTCATGTTTAACTTGATTTTTATGCTGCAAACGACTTGGAGCATATTAGAGATATTCTAAATAAATAGATGTGTATATTATTGATGTATTTTATACATTTAGATATGGATGATACATTTATTTATTTATTTAAACTCATGGAAGACATATTAAAAATATTAAGCATTCAGGGATGACTGAAGTGCCATAGTAATTGCAGAAGTGGTACAAGAAGCACAGGGATACTCAAAGCAGTTAACAAACACTTAAGGCCAATGCCTTGTAATGATCAAGCTCTGTCTTTATTTGGGTTTCCAAAACAACTGGGGATAAATAAATTACATAAATGTATTCAGGAGCACAAACCCTCTAGAGTAAATGTCAAAGCAATTGTAAACTGCAGCATCTTTAAAATTAACAGCTAGTACAAAAAAGCATGTGTCTGACGCCTGGAAGACCAGTCAATTGCTTTTCAGACATAGATCTGGGAGGAGGAAAGTGAATCTTTAAATGTCACTTGGGGAGGGCAGAATGGGAAGCAGAAACTGAGAAAAGTCACACGAAGCAGAAGAGATCTTCAGTGTATTTTGAGATCTTGACAGATGTACTTATGATTAATCTTGGCTGTGAAAAATATAGATGTCATCGCTGTTTTACTAGTATGAGACTATAAAATGTCATTAACTCTCAAGTAACTGCATTTCTCATCAGACAGCCAAGATTATAACATAAGCTTGCCTATTTCCACTAGTAATTATATATGTAAAGGCAGCAGTTTTAACTTGCTCCTATGGAATGCAATAAAAAATAAATCTGAAGTTAAAACCTGGAAATTTATTGACATTAAATGTCTGCTCATAAAGCATTTATTAGGAGTTAAGTGCGTGTTTAAGTAGTTTGTTGCACAGAGACAGAGCTATATTGAAATATACCAAGCTCATGTCTACACTATAAATTACAAAGCTCTGGAATAATATCAGAATGAATTTCAAATGAGATAGTCCTAGAAAATGAAGGCAGCGTAGTCATACGGGCTGCTTATATGGCTTGGCCAAGGCTGAGGACTATACTGTGCTATGTAGGCATATAATTGTTTTAGCTAAGCTGGGAATCTAAAATACTACTTTGTTGTTTAGTACAGATATGAAACACTGCTTTTTATCGTTAACATAGTGAGCAGTGGACTCTCTAGTAGTAATAGATGCTTCCATTAATTCAGTAGAATGAAACAGAAAAGTGAAGACCTAGCAATAGGTTTTTTGCAAAACCAATGCTTCATGAAAATGGGAAAGATATTTCTGTTGTAGTAAGTATTGCCTATTGGTTTGAACATGCAAATAGATTTAAAGATTTAGAGTATCTGAATAGCAATAAAGGGGTACTATTGTGCAGAGATAAATTGCAATCTGTCAATCTCCTATCTTCCTATAAAATAGTTATATAAGATGGATTTGAAGAGGATCTTGTCCCCAAAGATAAAAGTTGCCTTTATGATAGCAGAGGCAGCAGAAAAGGTATTTAGTTTATCAGCTTTCCTGACATCCATGATAATGAAAATCTAGAAAATACAAGAAGGAAGAAAAATATATGTTGTCTGTTCTTTCATGTTTCACAGCTAAGGACAGAACCTACTTTTTAGAAATGCAAGTACTTAGATTTTGGCTAGTGATTAAATAAAGCAAAAGATCTGGGCAATAATCAATTTTATATGTGAAGAACCTGAGATTTTAAAAACTAACATTTAATTAAATTCTTGATTGTAGAATTTTTCCCCATGCTATACTGTGGAAAGCAGCCTGAATCAATAGTAACAGTGGGAGCTGTGGAGAAGCTTACAAAATTTCCTGAGTCCTACCTGTCGTGGATGGAAATATTTGACACAGTAATGATTTAGCAGTGATTCAAAATTTATTAATGATTTGAGGTAGATCAAGAGGTCGAATTTTAGCAGCACTTAAACATAAACCCATTTAAAGATTTACAAAGTGATTTAACAAAATAATTGAACAGTGACTTAATTACAGATTTGAAGACGACAAGAGTCACACTAACTTACTATAAAGTATCCCAAACCAATACATACATATATGAGCAAAAGCTTATATCTCAAATTAGTACATATACATATAAGCAAAACATAAGCACGCACACACAGACACACACACACTGGCCTCTAACTGCTGGGATGAAAGATCCCTTAGTAGCAGGACACTCTAACAAGCCAATGGGTACCCCTTTTGACTCCTACGTGTGCACAAACATATGGAAGAACACCCACATCCATAAAAGCTAATGTGCATATGAGAAACATACAGGTGGAGAGGGGATGAAAGAGAGGCTATGAAAGTTAAAAATTTCCCTTTTCACACTACGTTCACCATCCATAAGCTTTTTAATCAGCCAGAGCAATTGTCAAAATGTTGCCTGCCAGAACAGATGAAACATTTCCTTAGTAGTATCTTGATCAATGCAAACGCACTGGTTTTGGAGAATAATTTGCTCTGTGGGTTGGCCCAGCAAACAAATGCCTCAGCAGCACCAGCAGCTAAGGTGACGCTGGAAGGCTGACTGTTCTTGGTGAGATCAAAAGGCCACTTAACCTAGTGTCCCATTTTTGACAGTGGCCTAAAGTGAATGCTTAGTGATTGATATAAGAATCAGGACAGGTTTATGGTAACTCCTTTTGGTAGCCTTGCATCCTCCTCCTGTTTTCAGCTCAGGGACTTGAAGAGTTGGATGTAGTTTCCATGTACTTTGAAATGCACGATTATTTTTTTTCTTCAGTTTATTTGGCCAACTGTGGCAGTGTGCTCTCCCTGTTTTTCCCCCTCTTCTTGCCCCCCCGGCTCCTGCTTGGGCCATGGCCACCATAGCCATCACAATATCAGTTGCGATAACTTGCACCTGGACTTTGGGGGATGGCTGGCAACACAGCCATAACACTGTCTGGAGTGGGGACCTAGATATTTTGTTCCCATGAGAATATGACTATAGGTCAATTATCTTACTGTATAAAGAGTGGACAGCCCAAGAGCCCTTTGAGCTCTCCTGTATGGCAGCGGGCTGCATGCCAGGATGTCCCCTTTTGTGAGGACGCTTGCTTAAGGTTCTGCTCCTCGAAGCTGAGAGACTCCTTGCTGCAACAGATTCTCGGTAAGTGACTAATAGCATGCTAAACTTTGAAATCTTAGCTAAGTAATATAAAGGGTTGATTGTACATATATAATCCTTTAGACATAAACCGTTGACCAAGTCTGGGACTAGGATTGGATCCAGCCGCACCTAGACTCCTCTCTGAGAAGGAGTTTAGAAAGCAAGGGGGTCCTTTCTGAGCCTCATAACTCAACGGGAGGGTCTCCCTGACAGCGTGTCTGACCCTGTCCTCTATGCAGTAAATAATAGAGTGTACCTTGACATCGACTCTCGTAAAACACTGTCGCATTTACTACTGATTTTGTTAAATCACCGTTTCACCTTAATAAATATTTCACTACTTCTCTCTTACGAGTGAAGTTAATCACTCTGCCCGTGACACTGGCCGTAGCAAAGGCTACTGGATCTTCAATTCAATTTTTGGCCCTCTGGAGATCCCTAAATTGCAGATTACCAGAAGCAGGGACAGTAAAAGAGGGATGCATTGGTCTTTTATTCTCCAAAACACTAAGGAAAGCAGAAACCCCAATATATGCCATAGCACTGCAGACTTGTCAGTAAAGTTCAAGAGGTACTCAAAAACTGCAGGGGTGGTTCTGTGTCATGGAGCTGTGTACTGCTGCAGACTTTCTTCGTCTTCAAGTAATAGGGTGTATTACTGGGGATGAAAAATAAAGCAGAAAGCCCTTGGTTTAGGTTACTTTAAAGAGGCAATCCCAGCAGCTGCTGTCAGTGGGTCCTGAGCTGAGAAGCGTCAGTGGGAAGAAGCTGTCCTGTGCTTGTTATTTCAGAGGCCTGTGGAACGGGAGCTGCTTAAAAGTATTGTACTGTGACAAAGGAAAAGACAGTGACCTTTGCTGAAAAACACCTTGCATAAAAGGCTATTTACGGTCCCTAGCACCTCCCCCCCGCCGTGTCCCTGCCTTTTCTATAAACTCCTGAATCACAACAAATGTTGCTGTTACGTAAAACCCTTGATGTGTCAGCTTGCAGATCTTTCTAGCCATGAAATTCCCCCCGAGCCCTGCTCTTTTCCTGAGTCATTTGCCCTGCTCCTTCTGACCACCGCTCTGTGCTTCCCAAATAACTCTTCTTTTCTGTATTTTCTGTCCACTCCACCCCAGCACTACTTAAGTCACAGAGAGGTTTTTAACAGTTTTCTGCTAAAAGGCTGGCTCAAGTGCAGTTCCAGTTGAAGGAAGATAAAGTACATTTGTTAATTGTTTGGTTTCCATGGCAGCAAAGACTTCAGGCTTTTTGTCTCTTGTTTTGACAAGCCGTCTTTGTACTGAGAGACCATAGAGATCACAAGTGGGTTTTATGCTGAAGCCTTTTGTGATATCAGCTCCTTTGTAATAAGGCAATGGCAAATATACAGCTAGTAGGATTGCCAGACCTCTCTAGTAGTCTCTTGCTCTTCTTCTTATCACATAAGTGGGCTAAGAGAAATTTTGACTGTATGAATGACAGGAAGATGCAGAGCTGAAGATAGGGTGGTAATTTCTCTGTATGAGTTTTTTTTCCCATTGATCAAGCTGCCTGTGTGACCTGGAAGCAAGTACTTGGTTAAGAATGATGATGGAAGTGCCGTAAAGTAATCATTCATGTTATTCCTTAGAAAGGGTCTCCCTGAAGCTTTGCTGAGTACACAGGTGCCTGTGCTGTATGGAAGAAGACAGCTTTATTAGATATGAAATATTTTATATCTCCTGCCAAGGTACATAAAAAGCTACTGTGTGTTTCTCACAGACTGCATAGCTCTTGGGGCTGGCACTGCCCTGTCTCCCCCACCTTACTGTTGATCTGCACTGCTGAAAAGTGAAGTTTTTGGTTGGAAAAAAATTGCCCAATGGAATTCTTTGTAATAATTTTTTTTGCATTCAACTATTAAATGCTACAGAATATGCATTCAGCAATGAATCTACTTCACAGAGTTAGGTAGTATATAATTAGTACAGTGAAAACTTGCTCAGAATCTGAGACAGATATTTTAGGTGATATGAATTACTGCAATAGTGAGGTTTCATTTGAGTCTGGTGCATGGAAAGTAATGGAAATTAGTTATTTTGAAGAGCTGGTGGCTTAACTAGATCACCTTGGTGAGTGATCATGATGAAGCTGGCAATGGAAGTAAAAGAAGAAATCCTTATGGTAAGTGATAAATCCATCAGCTGTCAGTCTATCAAACTTTGCATATATTCATCCTCCTCAGTACGAAAAGAGGATGGGGTTATCACTTTTGGACAACCATGAGACAACCAGATAGTAGCTGTCTGGAGACAGAGACATGATTTTTCACAGTAACAGTGGGGTAGCCTCCCTTTTCCCAACCCCTTCATACTACTGGTTTCAAGAGGACCCTGGATAATGGGATCCTTGCATTTAACCAACACAGAAGCACTCAGTGGGCACCAAAAAGAGAGAGATGTGTATTGTTATGTGTAATGGAGCTTATAGTAAAATCAAAAGTATTCCAAAACAGAGCCTTCTCAGTCACGTCTTATCCACATTGCAGGTTGTCAGGTGCACATCAGTCTCTATCTTTTACTTTTGGGAATAGTCCCACTCTTTGTCTCAGTGATGTGTCTGTCTGTCTCTTTGGGGAATTCCTCTGTGGAGAAAGTCAGATTTATCTGCATTTGTTTTTCACCCAGAAACAGGAGCATTTTTCAGGATCTATTTAAAAGCAGTATTTCAAAGGATGGACAGCGACAGTTTGACTTCTGCTTCTTTTTCTAATCAGATTTTGAAAAGGAAAACACAGCTATCAATTTAATGGAATGCTTGCTTTTCTGAAACTGATCTTTGCCATGGCAAATGACAAAAGGATTCTATTACCTTGGGTATTTATGGCTGTATTTCCTCAGCTTTTAAATTAGACAATAAGGTATTTTATCAGGGAGACAGACTTCTTGTCTGTTTCTATATTGCTGTACATTTTGACATTGTGTTTTATTTCTTAGACTGGTTATATAAAGCCTGAAAAGAAAGAAGTGACTGGTTCTCTTCACCCAGGGTGTTATTGTTTAATTTGCACTGTTTTCATATTATTATTTTTTGCAGTTGATCTTTGATAGGAAGATGCAAAATCAAAACAAAGAAAATCATAATACACTTCTGTTTGGCATCTCCATAACCTGAAGATTATTTTAACCTTCAAAAGCCTCATCACTGAATTTCAGAACTGCTGTTGTGGTAGCCTCTCCTCTCCTCTCCTCTCCTCTCCTCTCCTCTCCTCTCCTCTCCTCTCCTCTCCTCTCCTCTCCTCTCCTCTCCTCTCCTCTCCTCTCCTCTCCTCTCCTCTCCTCTCCTCTCCTCTCCTCTCCTCTCCTCTCCTCTCCTCTCCTCTCCTCTCCTGCCCTGCCTCTTCCCCTTCCTCTTCTCCTTCCCCTTCCTCTTCTCCTTCCCCTTCCCCTTCCTCTTCTCCTTCCCCTTCTTCCCCTTGCCTTGCCTTGTCTCCCCTATTTTAGATCTAGGGGTCAATCATAGTAAAATTTACCCCTTTTCAAGAGCTAGAATACTTTTTCCCACTTTATTTCTATGTTTGAGTATCATAGGACCTCATCCAATATTTAGGATTGCACACATATCTGTACGTGTGCAGATTTAGTACTCCACACGTACTCTTCCATTTTGATAAGAACCAGGCAAAAATGAATGATAAAATTATAAAGTTATGATAATTATGATAATCTGCCATAGTGAATCAGTGGAAAGAAGCTAGGAGGCTGTTACCAAAAAGCTCACAACAAGGTGTTATAGTTGTTGCTTCCTGAAGTTGTCCATGAGACAGCACTATTCTACCACACCAGAACTACTGGGTTTTGCTTATATTGGCACAATTAATTTCCAAATCCTACATTTTTGTATAAAAAGCTATATTTTTGGCATGATATCACAATTTCTTCTGAAATAGCTGGTAATGGACTCTTTCAGACACTTCTAACAGAGGTGAATTGACAGTCTCAAGTGAAGAAAGGGAACAAGGAGAGAAGAAAAAAAAAAGGGTAGGGGAGAGAAATTTGCTTCTATTAGTTCCAAAGGCTGTAATTTGTTACTTTTCCGGCTCAGCATGTTCATCAATACCGGTGGAGATTCTGCAGTACATGTTAAACAGTTCTTTTCCTCTCTGTAAAACTAGGCACAATTCCCTGCAGTGCACAAGAAAAACAATTCCACTATCAATAATCTACAGAAACACTTCTACCAGACACCTCTGTTTTTAGGAAAAATTCCATCTGTCTAACACTTCTGACTTACTAGGAGTTGATACATCTTTTTTATAGGTTTCTTTCTCAGAAATTGATCAAAACCAATCTCAGTTATAAATCTCAAGATATTTTTTAGGTTTTGTCCAGATAATTTCTTCCTCTCCCTTCATAGAAATATCATCTATATAACCTTCATAATTTATATTTTTAAATCTATATAATATCTGTAGCTACCTACGTACTTGATTTATGTTTATAATTGATACAGCAATATCTAACCTATGTGACTGAACACCGGGATACATTTCTCGTAACAATAAAAAGACAAACTTTGGGATTCAAATCCTTTCATTAAAAGTTTATTCCTTCTTTATTTCGACATATTTCAGCATTTGGTTTAGAAAGTTCTTTCTTGCTCCAGCAGTAATGTTAAAATGCCTCATGAATCTAAGATACATGTAGCTATGCAGAAAGAATTTCAACCCCTTTGCTTCTAGTCATACAAGTAGATGATACAAGCCAGGACGATTTCACCCTAAGACTGGTGAAAATAGCATACTTTGGAAATTCATGAAGGTTGAGATAGTGAAAGAAACCACATTTTGAAATAGTAATAAAAAATACTACTGGCATAATAGGGTATCATTGCATAACAGAAAGTAGAAACTTCAGATGTGGAGCTCAGAGACATGATTTGCTCTTTCTTGACTTTTAGAGAATCATCTCCCTCCCTGGTGAATACTACCGCCCGTTGGCAGATGCTTAACTTTTGCTATGGAAGCACCAGAATTTCCTGAAAGATATTGAAACCATGTTGTGACAGACATAAAACACTCTGACAAGGAGACTTTCTCTGCCAAAGACAGTGTACTCTAAACACATTTAACTTTCAAGCTAAACTGATTTCATATACCTGTTTTAGATATACTCAGGCTTTCTCAGGCCTTAAGGTTTGTTTAGCAACAGAAAAAGGTTTAGGTCCGTTACTTGTTTTTAAAAATCATGGCAACACTGAAGGGTTCTCCCTTACCTCTTTTTCTAGACCATGGATGTTTTTTGGGGGAAAAAATACAAAACCCAGACAGGTGTCTGCTGAAGATGAATAACTGTGGGTCTCTTCAGAATCTGTAAGAACTCTTCAGAAGGCAGGTAGAAGTAATACAGATTCATAGATTCATAGATTCATAGATTGGTCCAGGCCGGAAGGGACCTCCAAAGGTCATCTAGTCCGACCTCCCTGCAGTCAGCAGGGACACCCCCAGCTAGACCAGGTTCCCCAGGGCCTCGTCGAGCTTCACCTTGAATATCTCAAGGGAAGGGGCCTCAACCACCTCCCTGGGCAACCTGTTCCAGTGTTCCACCACCCTCATGGTAAAGAATTTTTTCCTAATATCCAATCTAAATCTCCCCTTCTCCAACTTAAAACCATTGCCCCTCATCCTGTCACTGCAGGCCTTTGTAAACAGACCCTCCCCAGCCTTCCTGTAGGCCCCCCTCAGGTACTGGAAGGCTGCTATGAGGTCTCCCCGGAGCCTCCTTTTCTCCAAGCTAAACAACCCCAGCTCCCTCAGTCTGTCCTCATAGGAGAGGTGCTCCAACCCCCTGATCATTTTGGTGGCCCTCCTCTGGACCCGCTCCATCAGGTCCATGTCCTTTCTATATTGAGGGCTCCAGACCTGCACACAGTACTCCAGGTGAGGTCTCACCAGAGCAAAGTGGCAGAATCACCTCTCTGGATCTGCTGGCAACACTTCTTTTGATGCAGCCCAGGATGTGATTGGCCTTCTGGGCTGCAAGTGCACATTGCCTGCTCATGTCCAGCTTCTCGTCCATCAGCACCCCCAAGTCCCTTTCCTCAGGGCTGCTTTCTAATACCTCATCCCCCAGTCTGTATTTATACTGAGGATTGTTTCTTCCCAGGTGCAGAATCCTGCACTTGCTTTTGTTGAACCTCATGAGGTTCATCTGGGCCCACCTCTCCAGCCTGTCCAGGTCAGGACAGGCCCCTTTACTCCTAAGTAAGGTAAGGTAGAAGAATATTTGGGGCAATTTCCTCTTCATTAACACTGCTGTTGCAGTCAGTAAACATTCAGCCTCCATTGAGGTTATTTAGTCAGCCTCTCTGGAAGCACGTTTGTTAGGTAGTCACCCATTCTTAGTGTTTGTCACAGAGTGTACTTGGCATCTGTTTAAAACTACAAGGTTTATTAGGCTTATGAAAGTCCTACTGTGCACAAATGTCTCGTGGCTGGTACCAAATTTCAACACACAGTTCTCCAGTTCACACAAGTGAGAAAATACTCAATGAATATCTTGATGCATTTACTCCTCTGTTGATCCTGGATGAATAGCTGTTGTGGTTTAACCCCAACCAGCAACTAGGACCACAAAGCCACTTGCTCACCCCGCCACCTCCCCAACCCCTCTCACATCCCCAGTAAGGTAGGGAGAAGAGGGAGAAAAAAAAAACCAAACCCAAAAAACCCATAGGTTAAGCTAAAGACAGTTTAATAGAACAGTAATGGAAGAGGAATAACAGTAATAATAACAACAATAACAACAACGACAACAGTAAAAGAATATACAAAATTAAGTGATGCAAGTTACTCTTACCACCTGATGAGAGCAGTGACTGTAGATTCCTGTCCTCCAGCCAACCCCCATTTATATACTGACCATGAAATCTATGGTATGGAATATTCCTTTGGCCAGCTTGTCCTGTCTGTGCTCCCTCTCCCTCCCAGCTTCTATGGGAAGCTGAAAAAGGTTCTTTACTAATGTAACATCACTTAGCAACAACTAAAACAATATGCATTATCAGCATTATTCTTATACTAAATCCAAAACACAGCAGCTACTAGAAAGAAAATTAACTCTATCCCAGATGAAACCAGGACAGTAGCATGATGCTTTTATCTAATATTTCCTCTCAGAGTGAAAGACACTGTTCAGCAAACTAAGGATTTCTTCAAAATCTTTTAGCTTTTCCAGGTCATTACTCTCTGAGATGCATTAGAAAAGATGAAAACTATTTTTTTTATCACTAACAGCACAATCGTCCCTCTTTTCTACTGTACAGTGAAAGTAGGCCTAGGGGGAGCAAGGTTGCTGACCCTCACCCTGGAAAAGGAACAGAAGTAAGATCATGGCCCCGCCTCCCACTTCATATTTCCAATCTGTGGATTTTCAAATCTCACCTTAAGCACCATGTCTATAGTATCCTACTTATTTATTGATAAATTTATTTTCAGAAGCAGAATTCATTTGATGTAAATAATGTGTTCTATCCATAAGCACTGATCTCTTCTGGTATATTCACTCAAAAGGCATGAATTTGTTATCGACTGTAAGTATTTATTGCATACTTACTGTATTTTACAATAGTACAAAACATATTTCCAGTTAGTTTGATCTGTTGTACTAGTCAGACAGCATAAGACCTTAAGATAACTTGATTTTGGTGACTAGAAGGCCATTTCTAAAACCTAGCAAGAAAAAATGCATATAGATTTTTCAGGCATGAAATTTCAATAGTGACCTTTGCAATATTATTTGAATGACAAAAACACAAGAACCACATTGGAAATCTGACATTTACTTTCAAATATTTCTGTTTATGCAGCCGGTGGGGTTTTTATGGGATTGTGCTTTAAAGTTTGGTACTCTATTAGGTTTCCTTTACATTTCTGTTTAAACTTGTGCGCTTATTTAAGTTTGCTGTAGGTAGGCAAAAAAATTAGGAGTTTCTAATGAAAGCTAGCCCTTAAGACTGGTATGCCTGCACAAGCTGGCAAACTGAGATTGTAACATTTTGATTTTCTTCACAGACAGGCTGACACACTTTTTTTTACTTTAATCAGTATCTTAACTTCTACGATCTCTGGAAGCAAACAAAAGAACAAAAAAATCAAAACTTGGAAATTACTCATATTGTGAGAAGTATGATATGAACTGTATCTTATGTTTTTCTTAAACCAAGGGACCTTGAAGTTTCCCTCTATGTATCTGACTACATGGGCTTGTCTTAGTAATGGGTTCGTCAAAGTGTTCCTTTGTCTTACTAAGTACTCATGAAAGGTTTTTCTTCTGTCTGTGCAATGGCTGATGTCAACACTGACATTTTGAACTTGGACAATTTTTATGCTGGTATTTTTTATTTAGCTGACATGTTAAGCTTTAAACAATGTTGAATTTTTGATTTACAAAGTCATACAAAAAATTTCAGTTAAATCAATATAACTCTGTGGAAAGCTCATTCCCCAGAGCATCTCAGGACTGCTCTTTTGGCCCTGACTGATGACTCCCGAGGACAATGGGCAGCAAGTGTTTCATGTGTCCAGGTAGGAATGGACACCGAAGATCTGGTCTTGGGAATCTAACAAACTCTATCCTAGGAACAATGCTTGGGGAATCCTTAATGCACCTGATTAATAGTTGCAGCATTTAATGGTTATGTGATAAGTGGTTGGTACCCTTGAAAAATCGGGTCAGGCTGCTACAAAATCTGATAACCAGATTATTGGACGAGGGAAAGGCTGTTGATATTGTATACCTGGACTTTCGAAAAGCATTCGATACTGTCCCCCATACAATTCTCGTGGAAAAACTGGCTTCACACGGCCTGGATGAGCATGTGATCCACTGGGTTAAGCAATGGCTGACTGGAAGGTCCCAAAGAGTGGTGCTCAATGGATTTAAATCCAGCTGGCGGCCGGTCACAAGTGGTGTGCCTCAGGGCTCAGTGTTAGGACCATTTCTGTTTAACGTCTTTATTGATTATCTCGACAAACACATAGGGTGTATCATCAGCAAGTTCGCAGACGACACCAAGTTAAGCAGGAGTGTTGATTCCCAGGAGGATAGGAAAGCTCTACAGAGAGACTTAGATAGATTGGATCATTGGGCTAAACTCAATGGTATGAGTTTCAACAAGGGCAAGTGCCAGGTTCTGCACTTGGGCCACAACAACCCCATGCATCGGTACAGGCTTGGGGAAATGTGGCTGGAAAGCTGCCTGGAAGAAAGAGACCTGGGGGTTCTAATTGACAAGCGGCTGAATATGAGCCAGCAGTGTGCCCAGGTGGCCAAGAAAGCCAACGGCATCCTGGCTTGTATTAGAAATAGCGTGACCAGCAGAAGTAGGGAGGTGATTGTGCCCCTGTACTCAGCACTGGTGAGGCCACACCTGGAGTATTGTGTCCAGTTTTGGGCACCTCAATACAAGAGAGATATGGAGGTGCTGGAGCGAGTGCAGAGGAGGGCAACGAAGCTGGTGAAGGGCCTAGAAAACAAATCCTATGCAGAGCGGTTGAAGGAGCTGGGACTGTTTAGTATGAGGAAGAGGAGGTTGAGGGGAGACCTCATCACTCTCTACAACTACTTGAAAGGACGTTGTTGAGAGGTTGGTGCTGGTCTCTTCGCACAGGTAATTAATGACAGAACGAGAGGGAATGGCTCCAAGCTCCAACAGGGTAGGTTTAGGCTGAACATTAGGAAAGAATTTTTCACAGAAAGAGTGGTCGGGCATTGGAATAGGCTGCCCAGGGAGGTGGTTGAGTCACCATCCCTGGATGTGTTTAAGAGACGTTTAGATGTGGTGTTGGGGGATATGGTATAGGGGAGAACTTTGTAGCGTAGGGTAGATGGTTGGACTCGATGATCCCAAGGGTCTCTTCCAACCTAGACGATTCTATGATTCTATGAAAACGTGCTGGCAGTGTATCCCCTTGATTATTGGTTGCTGTTGCTAAGCTGACCTGATCTGCATATATAGACCAGTTGTGTGAGTTCTTAGTTATATCAGTTAGGATTTTACTGATTTCTCTTTTTTTTTTTTGTCAGTTTCTGATATGCAAAATAATAAGTGTTGCTGGAGCTAGACAAGATGTTAGAATTATAACAGAAACCTCAATTTTAACACTAAGATTAGTGAAGGCCTGAATTGCTTATCTATTAGGCAGGTAGTTAAACAACATGTTTACAGATGAAGTCAGGAAGGTTTCACTCTATAAAAGATGTCTTAACTAACTTCTGCTAGTGCAGTGGGTTAACTAGTACATTATGCTTAATACTCTACATTTGATTGTTGCTTTTTCTGAAAACTCTTGAAAGTCTACCTTAGATAATTCTATAAGGATAATTAATAATCAAACTGTAAATTCAAAGTTCTAATGAGTATTAAAAATATTAGCAAGTATGAAAAAAAGTGAAAAGGGCATCTGCTTTCTTAAAAAAAAAAAAGAAAAAGGTTAACAGTAGTGATTAGTAAGGCTGAACTTGTTTAACATAAATATTGATTATTGGAACATCGAGTGGATAGTTCATTATTTATTGTTTGTAATCCAATTGTTTTAAATTAATTAGAAAACTGGACAAGTTCTCCATGGGTTATTCTTTAATACATTGTACTTTTAAATTTATGCAAATTTTCTTTTTTTCTAACTCATTAAGTTATTTTCCACCTCAAAATCACTACAGAGCAGTGAGCTTTCATTGAAATGTGGGTAGTCTGCACCTTTCAAAATCAAGTTAGCATTTAGAAACATAAAAAATAATTTAAAAAATTAGTTTAGAATGTTGACTTTTGAAAAGGGAAAGAAATAGACCTTTATTTCTTCATCTCATTCAAATAACGTTATTTCCCCAAAATTCTTTACCAGCAACATATTAGGTATCTAATAGAGGAATGACTCGGCAAACAGCACTTTTTATTTTCAACTGCAAACATTACTTTATTCAACTCTTGGGCTTCTTAGAAATCTCTTTAGTTAGTCCTTTGCTTGATCTCACATTTTGCAAATAAAATTAATTTAAATTCAGTCTAATTTAAAACATAACTTGTTTCTGTACCTGTGTTCAGGCAACAGACAAGAAACTACGTTCAGTTCTTGGCTGAAAAACAGGCTTTTATTGTAAAGATGGATAGATTTTCCCCTTGCTATGTGGGAATGCTTTATACATCCTTTGTTTGTCTTAATGAAGAAATACAGGTTATCTAAGGCTGGACCTGTCTTTCCCTCTGTGTATATATAGTGACTACCATAATAAAGTTCTGGTTTCACTTGAAGCCTTTAAGCCTTACAATAGAATTAAAGTAGCTGTGAACCAGCAGATAGCAGAAAATGAAGGTAAATAATACAAAAGATTATGCAGATTACCAGCGTTATTCTTTCAGAAAAAAAATGCCCAAGGAATTTCGTGTTTCAAAACCAGGATTGTGAGTTTCTAGAAAGAATCTTCAGGAGACTAAATGAGGTAATTGACTATGCAGAAAATACCATATTTGAAATGTATGACATTGCTCTGCCGGAAAAAACAGTACATGACGATACTTTAATACTAAAACAAAGGCAAAGCAATATCAGTATAATTACAGACCCCTGTATGTTGTCACGAATTTTGAACACTGGAATGCACTGAATTATATCCTGGCCTAGAGGAACATTATGAGTAGTACCAATACCTGGAGTACTGGTGGCTACCTTAAATTCTATTTCCTAAGTACATAACTTTTGCAGCCATCAATATAAATCCATTTTTTAATCTATAAAACATTGCTCTATTTAACTACTTAGCTAACCTTATTCTTAACTAAATCAAAGCATCAGAAAAATTAAGATACATTAGTGTTCTGATTTTTATGAAAAATGTTAAAAGTTGGGTTATTGAAACTACTTATTACAAAGATGTTCTCCTCTGTACTGAAAAAAAAAGGATATTCTTGTCAGCAAGCACAGCGCTTTCATGTATACTGTAATATAGATCAAAGATCTTCTATAATTATCCTCTGACACCATAATATGCAAGCATTTGAAAATTTAAATTTCACAGAATTAAAAGGCTAAGTTATTAATAAGATGTATTACCTTTATTGTACAATATGACTATCCTATTGGCCAATATATGTTCCCCTGCCAAGTATTTTAAGAAACTAATTTAAATGGAACCTTTTCAATATGAAAATGCATTGCAACATTTTACTCTATTACCTGATTATCCTATCTCACTTTATCTATTATCCCGTTTCAGTCATTTGTCTTCACATTAGTTCATTTTTTCAGCTTTTGTTAAAATTTAATTAAATATCATTTTCTATTCACTTTTCCACCTTACTTCCTACTTTGGTTCAATATGCGTAGTGCAAAACCAAAAGTGTTTTAAACCACAGAGAGAAATTGTTCTTCACATCCTCTTTTATAGCATTAGATAGAAATGTGCTTCATATCTACTGCTTTTAAAGCATTATATCCTTTCATGGGTTCCCAAATATAAGAATTCTGTTTGAAAGAAGAAACTACAGTTCATGAACTACCCTTTTGTTCTCTCTTACTTAAGATTTATAGTAGTCATTCATGAATCTGGAAGCAGAATCTGTCCACAAGTACCTACTGCAATTGTAGAAGAGATTTCCTCTGTCAAAGAAGTGTTTGATTTAATTTTAAATTAAAGTATTTATGAGGTTTTTATAAAACTTAAAAGTTATATATTTATATTCATATTTTTAATAAACACTTTGTACATTAAAATATTAAACTCATTTAAATTTACAGGATTTCAAGTTTTAGGCAGATTTTTCTTGAATGACTTCATTATCTTTGATCTGAATGTTCAAATGATCAGAAGCAACATTTCATTCAAAGCTATCTCCAAAATCGTATCAGGTGGAAAAAAGTTTATCTTGGTGTGATTAATCTCACCACAGGGTAAGACATATATCTAGAACCTCAAAGACTTTCTCGGAATATGAACTACACCACTATACCTCAGACCTGTTCCAAACTTTGATTGGATAGCACTTAACAGAAGTAATTCCTTATTGAATGGTTATTGAATTGGGCACTGCCAAGTCCACCACTAAACCATGTCCCTGAGCACCACATCTACATGTCTTTTAAATGCCTCCAGGGATGGTGACTCCACCACTTCCCTGGGCAGGCTCTTCCAATGCTTGATAACCCTTTCAGTGAATAAAAATTTCCTAATATCCAGTCTAAACCTCCCCTGGCACAACTTGAGGCCATTTCGTCTCATCCTATCACTTGTTACTTGGGAGAAGAGACCAACCCCCACCTCGCTACAACCTCCTTTTAGGTTGTAGAGAGCGATAAGGTCTCTGCTGAGCCTCCTTTTTTCCAGGCTAAACAACACCTGTTCCCTCAGCCGCTCCCCATAGGACTTGTTCTCTGTACCCTTCACCAGCTTTTTTGCCATTTGTACATGCTCTGGCAACTCAATGTCTTTCTTCTAGTGAGGGGCCTAAACCTAAACAGAGTATTCAAGGTGGGGCCTCACCAGTGCCAAGTACAGGGGTATGATCACTTCTCTAGTCCTGCTGGCCACACTATTTCTGACACAAGCCAGGATGCTGTTGGCCTTCTTGGCCGCCTGGGCACACAGCTGGCTCATGTTCAGCCGGCTGTCTATCAGCACCCCCAGGGGGTTTTATTATTTTATCCAGAGTGTCCTGAGGACGAGGCCTGACATATCTTTTTTTCAGTTTAACATTCTGTTTTTCTTATCAATATTCACCTTTTTAATTTAAAAAGTAGTTTTAGTTGTAGACACATTACTACGATGCCAAATAGTGGTAGACTGGATTTTCTAAGAAGTTTTGCATTTCTTTCTTTCCTAGCCCACCATGTCCCACTTCCTTAGATTTCGAAGAAATTTAATACTCCATGATAGCAACGCACACTTGAAAAAGGGCACAAATATTTAAATATTTGAAAAATGTAAGGAATTTATATATTTCAGATTCCATCTTATAATTACAGTACAAACTGCCATGAAGATTTCTGCTATGAGTATTTAGCTGAAGCTATATCTTTCGACAAATTGACTGACATACCAAAATGCAATATAACCTGAAGAAAAATCCTGGCTCATACTTGCTTATAATATTGGCACTGTAATGTTGATGTATCTTTCATACCTTTCTTGACTATTTAGTAAAATAATTTCTTGCATTCACGGATTTTTTTTAGATCAGTTTTAAATATTGTGCACAGTAATTTCCTTAAATAAAGTATTTTAGGCAAAGATTAAAATCTCAAGCCTAAAGACCAGAGACTATATCGACAATTTTTAATTAATTGGCTTCAAAAGAAGTTTTCCTTGAAAACAAATGGAATAATCTTTCCCACTACAATGTCACTTCTTGAATAGGGCCAGAATAAAATCCATGTAAAAGGCTGATGATTTTGTCTACACTGCTTTATATGTAGTTTGTTTTTCTTAAAATGACCATGATTTTGATGCCTCCATTTTTGTATGCTCAAGCTGAGACATTTCAATTACGTGTGGTACTAAGTACTGCAACTCAGCATTTCCTAAAGGTGTGTGTCTGACATGATTTTGTACCTATGTGCCAATACAAGGCAGAATTTGCAGTACTTTTCCACCACAAAGTTAATTTGGGGAGTAACTGAGTGACAATGTGAACAATAGAATTACTTGCACAAAATTACTATGAAAATACCTGTTGCTATCTTTGTGGAATGATGTTTAATTTTTACTAATGTAAATACCGTAGACAATAAAAACAAGAAATTGATACTCCAAGATTATCTATGTAATTGACTTCCTGAGTCATGGTTGTCTTCCAAGTTATTGGAAGTATGTTTATTGTTTTGTGTACTTTGTACTACTGTATCTAATTCTACCAGGGTCATATACCAGTTAAGTCCTGGACTTAGGTCACTTTAAAGTGATGGTTTGCTTCACAAGCCACATGAAAATTGATGAGGTTATTAACGGACAATTTGGTTACCATTTACCAACAAAAGGGCATGAAAGACAAAGTCCACATGAGTTTTACTTACATGATAAACAAACAGAGTGAAGTTAATGATCATGCAAAAGGATGTAGCAAGACTTAATACAGGATTTAAAGTGATTTAAAGTGATTTAAAGTGCTTCCTACCTGAGGAGGTATAAATGGCTGGTAAAACAACACCATCAGATTTACATTTGTCCCATGTGATTAGTTTACCAGAAATTGTCCTTCATTTTGATTTGTCTTCCAAATTTTTTTTTGGTATCTGTTTTGCCATCACATTTTTATAGGCATTTCCAATGGAAAGAAATAAAACTCACTTAAAATGAACTCTGACTATAATATGCAATCCATTCTAGTGAGCTAGTTATGAAAAGGTCTTTCTACTCAAACTTGTTCTCTCTACCACTGAACTAAATATGGGGAAATTCTAAATTTCTCCTACAGCTACTGAAAACATGTTCCAGGTTATTAGCCTTGCTGAATACTTCCTTCATTACTGCATTATGTAGTTCCCCCTGAAAAGATATTTTAAAAAGCAGCATTAACAGTTTCCATCTATTGACATTTAAGCTCTCTGGTCAGTGGTTCAGAAAAATGGATTCATGAAATTTGTTTCTCCTTCTCAAGTTCAGCAAATAACCAGTAACGATTCTAATAGTGTTGTCTGGATCTGACAGATGAAGAAATGTTTATTTTTACAGTTACAGTATAAACTGAATATAGATAACAGCAGAAGCAGAACCTCTAAAAAAACTTTGGTTTTAGTTATTGGCTTGAATCCTTCTTTCTCTGAAATCAGATAATCTATTGGATAGCAAGTGGAGAAAGACCTGGCCTTATGAGTCATGCATATAGTAAATTAAAATTTTCTTGACTAAGAAGGTAATATTGATAAATGGAGTATGATTAGGGACTGTTCTTAGGGACCTAAGAACATCTCTGTAATGGGTTTGAGTTCAAGACCAAAAATAGGGCAAACACTGAGGCAAACACTGGGGGAGGCCTTATGCCAATTTAACTGTTAATAATCTCTCTCTCACCACTGACTATACTACAGGTCAATCTGTTATACATCAAAATCACATTTTACTGAGATCTGACAAAAACTGAATAAACCAATACTGCTACAGAGGCAAGATGACCTATGCCTTAAGGATTAAATTCAAAGAAGTGTTAAGTTTAGCATATGAAGAATATTCAGTATTTTAAAGGATATTTGACATACTTGGAATGTTTTGAAGGAATTTAAGAAAAAGAAAGGTTAAATGACATAAATAATATCTTCTATAATTAGTTTATATTGGAAAAAACAGATAAGAGTGAAAATTTTAAAATATTTTTTTAAATGGAAGAGCTAGTGAGTCTGAGAGATATATAATTTATAACCTCCAAGAACTGCTGAAAAGAACAGAGAGAAATTACCTGTGATCTGCAAAACCAGTAGTTTTTCTACCTCTTCTTCCTTTAAAATGTCCTTGTTGACAGTTTATACATTTACTCTCTATTGAACATTATTATGATAAGGAGAAAATTCAATTTCTGAAATAGTAGCAGTATTTAAGTACACTCTTTGGGCTACTGATTAAAAAGAGCATATAAAGGAAAAGTGGGAGGTGAGAAAAAGAAGTCAGGTTCCTGATTTGTATTTACTCTTCCTGGCTCTGAATAATTTGGCCTTGATCCTTTTTCATTTAGAGTGGCCCAGGAGAAGATGAATACAAGTTAATTGCAGTGCCCAGTATGAGAGCCAACGGCCTAATTAATTCCTTGATAATCAACTAAGATGTCTGGGGAAGTTGACAGTAAAGTTGATAGTAAAGGCCTCTCTTTTAGCTACTTATTACCTCTTTTGTGTTGAATGGTGATAGAGGCCACATCAGTTGGCCTGAGGTTCAGGTTCCCTGAGGGCTGATGTTGCCTCACTTTGGGCCAGGATGGCATTGCCAGTGGCAATAAACTTCAGTTTTTAGGCTGTGTAATCTAGAGACAGGCAAGGGAAGAAGAACTAAAAATATTTGTTCATTCTCCAACATGCTTCCAATAGAAGTAGAGACAATTCCTGACCATGGATGTATGGTTAGGACTTGAGGTCTTCTGTGCAGGATTGTCATGGTTTAACCCCAGCTGGCAACTAAGCACTACATAGCCACTTGCTCACTCCCCCCTGGTTGAGATAGGGGAGACAATCTGAAGAGTAAAAGTGAGAAAACTTGTGGGTTGAGGTAAAGACAGTTTAATAAGTAAAGCAAAAGCCGTGCACAAGCAAAGCAAACCAAGGAATGAATTCATTACTTCCCATGGGCAAGCAGGTGTTCAGCCATCTCCAGAAAAGCAGGGCTCCATCACATGTAATGGTTACTTGGGAAGACAAAACTCCGTAACTCTGAAGGGCCCCCTGCAAAGACCTTCATTTTCCCCCAGCTTCACATGCTGAGCATGATGTCATATGGTAAGGAACAGGTCATTTGGGGTCAGCTGTCCTGGTTGTGTCTCCTCCCAACTTCATGTGCCCCCCAAGCCCACTCGCTGGTGGGCTGGTGTGAGGAGCAGAAAAGGCCTTGACTCTGTGTAAGCACTGCTCAGTCATAAACAAAACATCCCTGTGTTATCAACACTGTTTCCAGCACAACTCCAAAACACAGCTCCACACTAGCTGCTATGAATAAAATTAATTCTACCCCAGCCAAAACCAGCACAAGGAAGAATCAACATGACTTTGCTTTAGGAAGTCATTAGATGTCTGTCCATTTGCTTTTTTGGATATCGCAAACTCCTCATAGGATTACATTGTGCCTTCAAGTATGGTGACCAAAGGAAGGGTCACAGATGCCAGAATTAAAGATTAATCTTTGCTAACAAAAAAAACTGCAATCAAATTTAATTTATTGACATTTTACGAACTCAATCAGTTTTCTTTGTAGCCTTTCTGATGATGGCCATAAACCCTTAAAAGTTTCTCATCACGATTTTTAGATAATATTTTTCCTTTTTTTTTTTTGGCTATTTTTTCTTGAGGTAAGACTCAGTTGCAAAACTGAAAGGTATCCTGAAAAAAACCCAAATGATTGTTGTTTGAAATGTCTCAGGAGCTGACCTTACACCTCATCTTTTTGTTTGTGGTCTCAGAACTAGTTGATGAGATTCAATTTCACAGTTTCTATCTTTAGAGAAAAGGCACAAAGCACATTCTGACATGGCACTTGCAAGACTTTAACATTCCTTAGTCCATCCAGAAACAACCTCCATGCGCATGGGGTTCAATATAATTAAATTTTTTATGGCCTTTTTCAGTCTACCCAACCAATTCCCTTCCTACTTTCTGTTCTGCCCCGTTAATGTATTAGGATTTTATTTTTCACATTCAAGATACGACATTTGCTATAAATATAGTTTTAAAGGCACTGCATAAGATTTGAGGCAACTAACTTCAGCCTAAGAGTAAGAAGAAATATGTTGCAATATGCACTTTTGAATGACTCATGGTGCTCCTTTCAGTTATATACTGGAAAATTCCCTGTACAGTATTTCTTAAATACATGTAAATACCTAAGCTGCTTAGCTGCTGTTGCAAACAAATACTGCGTCTAACCAGAAGTATATTAACATTTAGAAAGGCAATATTGAAGGTGAGGCAGATAATGGAAATATGTGTAAGTGGAGGTAGGAGATAAAGAGAAAAAAGAAGGGATCCACGCTGACTCTCAAATTCTTTGTCCACTAAACAGGTACTTGATCTTATTAGAGCCTTTGAACGTGAAGGGAATTGTTTCTAAAATGGTGTTTGCAGCACTAGGTTTCTTTAATACCAGACACATTCATGCAAATATGCAACACAGTACACAGCAGAAAAGTATTGGAAGGCTTTATTAGATTCAACACTCTCTCATGCATTCCTGGACAACTATACATAATTATTTTTTGTTAATAGGGTGAGACTGCAAATGTTAGATTAATGTGTACTGGAAAGCTCTTGTCCTTTCTTACAGTGCAATCACCATAAACAACCAAAAATAATTCTGTGGGTGTCCTTTTCAACATACAGAATATTAACAATTTTTGCAGGTAAATACAGGACATATGGTTAATTTACTATATTTGCCACCAACACAAAAATAGCTTTTAAAAAGTTTACTATCCAATCTTATTCCCATTCATATGAATATGACCACTTAAGGAAGGGTAGATTAGGGTTTTTTGTCAGATGGACACATTGCATACTTGTTTAGAAATTAGGAATGAGAAAGGCATAAGGTAGTTTAGCCCCCAAGCAGGTAGTTATACTGTATAACAGCAACTATATAGCAGCTTTGAGTATGGAAAATTGCCATAGTGTCTCTGACCATGACCAGAGCCACAGGCAAAGCAGTATTCAAGCTGCACATAACTACGAAAACTTGCCACTAATGGAATGTCAAAACAGATCAGTGTTTGCCTGTCACAGCATCTGAGACAACAAAATGATCACTTTTCAATCATTATCTGCCACTGGTAAATTACTGACAAATGACTATACCAGATCCAGCCATCAGAACTGTACCTTATTATGATGATTATTATTGACTAAATCTGAAAAGAAAATCCAGCTACAGATTCATGAAGATATTTTGGACTGTTCAATATTTTCTAAGCATATACACATACACGCACATACTTATGTATGCAGAGATGATTGTTATAATAAAAGTTTAAGAGAATGTAATTTCCTTCTTTTCTTGTAGGTTTAGTGTTCTATACAAAACCAGACTTGAAACTGTTCTGGGAGTAAATAATAAATTTAGGAAACATACATAATAAGCAAGTAGCTGTGAAGAAAGTGATTTATTTCATAGGAGGCTATGAAAGAAATTATGACTGCAAAATAATTAATCTGCAAAGTACAAAGGTATTTTGATGTGAAAATGTGTTCTCCATTTCTTCTGTTCACTGCTGTATAATACTCTCAGTGAAAGAATCTGTTGCCAGCCACCCCGTCTCGTTATAAATGCCAGGCAGGAAAAGGCACAGAAAGCATCCAAGAATGCAGGTTTGCTTAACAAAGGAGAAATACAATCTTTTCTACAGAATTTGGAAATAACTTTTCAAATGACCTATTTATGATTGGAATGTTTTTTGGCATATTTGACAATGAAAGTAGCACATAAACAGTGCATAGTAAATTGTTTCCATACATCTGCAAAGCCATCTAAAATCTCAGAAATGCTTGTAATTGTTATTCTGTATACTCATGGTAATTCCAAGTTGCAATCTACTTATACTGTGTCCCACACCAACTGAAAAATAATTTCAAGCTTGTATACAGACAAGAACACCATTTTTAACTTCATGTAATGCTCGTATATGTCAAAAAAGTGAAACTTGTATGTTCGCAGAGCCCAAAGAAAAAAAGTGGGAAATTTTTGGTATTGAGAAGCTTGTTCCTTGAAGAGACAAACCCATCAAGCGGTATCCAGCAAAATTCATTATCCCTCTGATATGACTATAGGAAATGTCTCCCTGAGAGAATCACAGCTCAAGGCCCAACCATTTGAAATAAGGCAATAGAAAGCCCTAAACAAACATTTAAAAAATTATTTCAAAGTTATATATGGAAAGAAAAAGAGGAAAATGGTGTTAAATCTTTAAAAAAACTGTGAAGTATCATAGAACTGATAATCCAGGAATCAAATACCCTTATCCTGAAAGCTTGCAGCTTTCAGAAGCATAGGACATAAAGTTTGTATCTTTATCAGGTAAGAGAAAGTATTGCACGAATACTCAGACAGCTTTAGAACCAGAAGTTGTGTTTTCCTGGCCATGTCACCACCTTGCACTGTCTGTGCAAAAACACTTGTGTGCTGACCAACGCTAACTCAATGCTATTATGTAGATAAAACCCTTGTGTTTTTACTACTGCAATGATATCCATTTTTCCTCTGCTGGATTAAGACATTAACGGACTAAACAAACAATAGGAAGGACATGGACCTGTTGGAATGGGTCCAGCGGAGAGCCACGAAGATGATCAGAGGGATGGAGCACCTCCCCTATGAAGACAGGCTGAGAGCTGAGGTTGTTCAGCCCGGAGAAGAGAAGGCTCCAGGGAGACCTCATAGCAGCCTTCCAATATCTGAAGGGAGCCTACAGGAGAGCCAGAGAGGGACTCTTTGTCAGAAAGTGTAGTGACAGGACAAAGGGTAATGGTTTTGAATTGGAAGAGGGGAGATTTAGATTAGATATTAGGAAGAAATTCTTTACTGTGAGGGTGGTGAAGCACTGGAACAGGTTGCCCAGGGAAGTTGTGGATGTCCCATCCCTGGGAGTGTTTAAGGCCAGGCTGGATGGGGCTTTGAGCAACCTGCTCTAGTGGAGGTGTCCCTGCCCATGGCAGGGGGGTTGGAACTCGATGATCTTTAAGGTCCCTTCCAACTCTAACCATTCTATGATTCTATGATTCTATGAATATGGTATTAATGACTAAGGCTGATACTCTCACTGTTTGTTTTTCATGAATTATATGTTTGACATGTCAATGTGGCAATTTCTGCAATTAAACCATTGTTTGTTGATCTATCTTAGAAGCAGCACTTTACAAACATTACTGGATTGAGACATAACAAATGTTTGCTTAAATAGTTAATCATTGGAAATGTACAGAGCTCATAATAATGGAAGAAGTCAGGTCCTTACAGCATAATTTTATTTGGAGGAAAAGGGAAAACTTTAAAAAAAATTTCTGTTGCTTTAAGTAAAAATAGCTAATTGTGTTACGTTAGATTGACATATAAACTCCGTCCCTTGTCATGACGTTAAATTCAATAGGAGTTTGTACACTATTACTTCATATTTTTCATGCAGATAAAACTAAACCAGTTGTCATCTTCTGAAATTTCTGCAGTTTGGGAAGAAAAGAGAAAGGAAACTTGTACTCTTTCCTGAATTCTGTTGATGCAAGTGTGAATTTCCAAATTCAGAAGTGTTGCTACTTAATTTTACAACAAACTAAAGTTCTGAATCTCAGCACTCCCAGACTTGGAGATACTGTATCAGTACTAGCATCTATGGTTGATTTTTAAGTAGCTTTTTACGGAGGTGGTATTTGTTAGCTGCTGAAATAAAACAAAGGAAACGGTTTTCCTTCCACAGGGTTCAGTCTAATCAACTTAACACTGAAATGTTCCAAATCCCTTAAAATTAGGGGAATAATTGAATTTAACATCAGGTTCACTCCTTGTAAAAACATACAGAGGTTAAAGGAGTACTTCCTTCTAATACTCTGTGTGATACACTGTACTAAATATCAGCATCTTAAAAAAAAAAAAAGACCCAGTATGGCAAAGTGGGAAACAAAGAGAAAGTTTAAACCCCACTTTTCTCGTCATTATAATTTTCTTTACGAGCCTAAGCAAATATAAAACCATTTCAAAATTTAAAAAACCCAAAACCAAAACCCAACCCAAATGCTCTCTCTCCTGCTAGTATGTTTGAGAGTTTTCCATAAAAAGCAATACATATCTTAGGATTTTATGAGGTTTCAGTTATTTGGGAACATGACTAAATA
Organism: Numenius arquata; assembly: GCF_964106895.1. Classification (NCBI taxonomy): domain Eukaryota; kingdom Metazoa; phylum Chordata; class Aves; order Charadriiformes; family Scolopacidae; genus Numenius; species Numenius arquata. Next base: position 32,924,948 of record NC_133579.1, read on the forward strand.
AATCAAGTGGTAAGTTTTCTGGCTTAACTTTCATGAGAGTTCATGCTGACGTTTCTAAGCCCAACATTACTGCTGAGAAGCTTTTTGAGCACACTGAAAATAGTTCCTTTAAAATATTATGGCAATATTTTAAGATGCTGTCATATCACGGTGGCCCTTCAAAAAGCCAAAAATAATGAAGAGCTGTGTTTAAATGTAGCTTTTCTTTATGCCTGAGCCACTTGCTGAGGCCGGGAGGGAAGGCAGGCTCCTGATCTAAGAGCAAGAGTTGCTTCGCTTTGACTAACCCTCTCCTAGATCCAAATGTTGTCCGTGATCTTACTTCCACTTACATGTCACAGCCACAGTGAGGCATGCAGTCCCATGACCCTAAGGCATGGGCAACCTATGACATGAGCATGATGGCCAGCCCTACCCTGAGTGCCCAAGTCCCGGAGGGCGTCATGCATAGCTCAGCAAGGTCCTGGCACCCAGGGACCAAGTCTGGTGAAATGCTGTGGAAGAGTCTTGTGCAATCCTTGCTTCGCCAGCCCCCAAGCCTGGCCATGATGCCTGCTGCAGGTGAGACCAGGGGAAGCAGTGGAAACCTGTGTTGCCCCATGTGCTGGCTGTTGGGAGGGCAGAACAAGGTGCCAGCACCCTCCAAGGTGGGTGGTGAGGCCACAAGACAGCTGCGGGGGGGTGGTGGTGGGCTCCCCTTCTGATCCCTGCAGCACTCTTTCTCTTGTGTTGTGGAAGTCATCCCTGTTGCCCACAATAGTTAATTCCCACAGCATTAAAGTCCTTAAAAACAAGTCAGCTCTTGTTTTTAATTAAACACATCATCATAGTTTACACATAATTATAGTGAACTGACAGGCCCCCCTGCCTTTCTGGTTTCTCAGCTGGCTCTGTGAGCTCCAGTCCAGTCTTAAAGGAGGCAGGCATAGATACTCTACCAGAAATCACCCTGCTAGACCACCCTTGGAAAAAGTAAAAGCCAACTGCGAGAGAGACATTAAAGCAGAGAGAGGTTTTTGAAAGAAGAAATGTCACCAGGATCCATTTTTATAGCCGTATAACTGTATTGTTTATAGTTATAGGGAGTGATGGAGAGCCCAGAACACAAAATCCAAGCTATTTTGCAATTAGCCAGGCAGAACTTCGAGTGGTTTTATATCTCACAGTGTAATTTTATCTTGAGTAGAATCTTTCATGTAAAAGTCATTCTTACCTTTTTTTTTTTTTTTTTTATGTTGGAGAGCTCCTTTTAAAATTAAATTTCAAATGTTTCTTACATAAATGCAGGCAACCCAAAAGCTCCTCTAATGCAGTGTCCTGTCCCTTTATTTGCCAAAAGCAGATGGCTAGGGAAAAGTATACACGATAGCCTTAATATTCACCTAGCATCAAGCCATATTTGGCCCAGGGTTCATGAGCTGATTGTGGTGTCTACGTATTTATAGTCCATGAACATGCAGGTTCCTTTCGACCCTGTGTTAGCTCTTGGTTTCCATACCATCTATTGGTAAGAAACCACAAAGCTCAATAGCTGTAAACTCACACAACTTGGTAGCTGATAGAAAGCACAGGGAGGTTGCAATTTCAAAGAAATCACTCAAAAAAAGCATCAGAAAAGTCTGATTTCCTAAACACCTACCCCATGCAATGTGCAGCATTTTCCTGCTTTATATGATTTTCTATCGTGTTGCTGAAATTTTGCAGTATATTTTCTCTCTTACAATATCTACAGTATTGTTTACACAGCTGTTTTTTGATGCACTGAAGTGTGTTCCATGAATTAAAGTGCAACTTTTCTATAAAGCTGGTTTCAGACAGCTCTTGAATACTGGGTCACAACAAAATCCTGCACTTAAAACCATCCTAACATCATCCTAACACAGCTAAACATCCAGATTGGACTTTTATGCTCTGGATAGTCCTAGAGATAGCAAAGATTTAGCTCTATACTTTATATTAACGCATTTGACAGTGTTACTCGAGTGTTTTCTGCTTGGCTCAAGGTCTCCTGGGGACCAGCTATCGTGTAAAGCTCACAACTTTCTAATGAATTCCAGATGTAATTGTAACTCCTTAGGTTTACAGACTACACTGGTAGCTTAAGAAGTCAGTCCCCAACTACAGTTAACAGAATATAACTGTTGCTTAAAGTTCAACTGAAATTGAATTTGGTATTATGATTATAAATTTGTAAATCTCTTCATGCACTTGTTTAATCAGCTGGCTACTGGCATTTTTAATCAAGTAACAAACTGAAAATTCAAACTGTGGTGGGTCAATGAAATAATTTTTTAAAAAAAAAGGAAAGTAGGCAATTGCACAGAAGAAAAATAAATACATAATCTTATTTTAAAACCTTTTATTGTTCTTCAGATAATAAGACTCCTGACACAAATTCTGTAATGTCCTAGCATAAGAATGGTCAAGCATTTAAAATTGCATTGTAATATTTTAAGAGACAAATTCTTAGTCTCTGGAAATTATTCTCATATTATGCTCCTAAGCAATGGAAAGACTGTACATTAGCTGTATCTGAATTTAGGAGGATAATGTGTGTTTCAGAAATGAAGAAAACTATCTCTATTTTTTCTAATTATTCTGTATACTTTGTGCATTTTAAAAAGTTACTGTCAATAATATGTTGTTAATAATATGAAGAAATGACTGAAAAAATCCTGTCTGGGTTTGGAAAAAAACAAAACAAAATAAAGACTGTGTGATCAGATTAAATAAAGTATCTTATAAAGGAGATAAAGAAAAGTCAATCAATAAACACAGTTCAAAAAAATCTCAGAAAAAAAACAACTCAGGAATTTATTTAGATACTTGATATTCAGCATTTCTAGAATTTTTTGAAAAGACAAAAAATGAAGATTAATTCAAAAAATAAGGTAAGTTATTTTTGATTATTCAAAGTCATATTACACATGAGAAATGTGAGCTGTCATTTCAAACAGTATGTTATATTCCTGCCCATTCAGAGGGTAGTTTTTAATTATCTTTTGCTTTGTCTTTTTAAAAATAAATACTATAGGTACTAGGGCCATATCATGTGTTGTAGCATGCTGCAGAAACTTTTGAGTTTTTACACAATACAAATTGATTTATTTTCAGCAAGTTGCTTGTTTTTACAGGATTATATGTGTCTGAAAAGTACAGCTATTATATTCTTCTTTCAATTTGAAATAAATGAAAAGCTTAGATCTTAGACAACCCTCGTTCTAATGAAAATAGAGAATTTGATTTTCAAATATATCAAAATGAAAAATTACAAACTATTAGCATCTGGTTTTTATGTGCAATCTGATGTAGATCGTTAAGGGTTCAATTTCTGAACACAGTTCAGTTACTTGAGCTGTGTATTCTGCCTGCAGTTCAGACACTTAGACACATAAACATCCATGTGATATTGTCTTTAGTTTTGTGGGTGGAAAACATAAACTTAGCTGAGTGCATAACCTCTTTTATCCCTTTTTGTGTTTATAGGCCATTTTGTCTCATTTTGTTAGTTTACATAATGCAGCAGACATTTGCAAATACTTACAATTCTTTTTAACAAGTGGCTATTGCACAGTGCATGAGATTATTCCTTGGTAAGGTAATATTGGCCGTAAATGTAGAAGGCATTTTGCTCTGATTCAATTTCCATTGATTTTGGTTGGGATTCTATTTGAGAATAACGTAATTAGGATCAGCACATTCCCATCCTTTGCCAGAGGTATCCAAGTGCTTTATTGTAGGCAATGCAGCTATGCCAGTCTTCTATACTTTGTATATTTGATAGCTTTGGGGAGCATTTTCTCCCTTTATATCACTTACTAACTTGGTTAACCCAAAGAAGAACACTGCCAAGAATGCCTTCAGGATTCAAATCCTGTATCTAGCGAGATTTACTACAAGTAATTGCCGAATGTAGAAGGACTACGCCCCTGCAATCGGGACTTGTAACTGCTGTATTTTGTAACAACTTGTTGTAGCCTTGGCAACCAATGGTATGGAAGAAAAATGCTAGCATCCCCTGAGTAACCATGGAAACCAAAACCATGTTTGTGGGCAACTGCATAATCTGACCTACCTACATGACATAGGAAACACTTTATATTTAAAACTTGGAGATACTACCTTGATGTTAATAATTTGGAACAACTGGTGTCTTATCACTCCAAAGTGTGAAGCAAAAAGCTACATAAGAAGCATACGACAAAGAAAATAAATACATTTAATAGAATTTGTATTAGCATTAGGTTGGGGAGATTTTTTTATACTGTTTATTGATAGCCAGAGATACTTCCTTTGAGTAATAGGGTGAGCTGAATTATCCATACTGTTTTGTGGTATCAATATTTGGTTGTCATATTGAGCAGCTGGAACTGAAAGTAGAGTACTCCAGTTGTAAATAAAACTACTCATAATACCGACATTTAACATTAGAACTTTGTGTCTGCATCTTCAAATAACCATAAAGCCACCCTTCCTTTCTTTTTATTCTAATTGGCATAATGTTACTGTGAAACATCTTGGTAAAGAATTCAGAGACTTCCTGAGTCTTGGTCTGGCCTTGATCTGGCTTCTAAATAAACTATGTATTCTCTTTGAAATAAACTATTCCCTTTTATTTCATTCAAGAAAAAAATTTCCTGAAGGACCAAGAGTAATCAAATCATGTGAAGTACTTTCATAATGAAAAATGGTATCTGTTGCTGTTTTGAGCAAGCAGCTCAAAACTAGAGTTTTGCCTGAGAAATGGGGGAGGGAGGAGAGTCTGAGAGAAGAGATCTGAATGTCCCCTGATCCCTCTCGTCTCGACCACTCACTGCTGTCAGCAGTCCTTTTCCACCGCTCTGCAGCAGCACTGTCCCAATAGACCACAGAGCTAAGAACTGCCTCAGGCTTCGTAAATCCTCATTCAGACTGCTAAGGCAGACTCTGTAAATACATTTAGTTTTGTTAAAGTCTTCCTACAGTACGTGCTGGAGAAAATATTTTTCCTTTGTTGGGCATTGGGACACTCTGCATCTCTGTAATCCTACATAACTCACCCAGTTCTCATGTTTTCTTCTGTCTGGAGTCTGGACACGCTGCTTGTCTACCTGGGGAGGTTCTGTATACAGATGGGGAAGGACAACGCCAGGATGTAATTTAATGCACTATCAACAGTAAATCATTTGTGAAAACAGGAAATCTTTTACAAAAGCAAATGGAGTTTCTTTCTGAATATCTACTGACAAGGCTGAAACAAGTAGTGTTCTCAGTATCATTAGCATTTTTTTACCTTTGGCAGTATTAACCTACTTCTTTGTACTCCGATTACTCTTGTACTTGGGAATTTCATCCAAGAAGAGAAGCTGCAAATACCAACCTCTCCTGCTTTGTCTCATATCATATGACAACACTTTAATAGGTCTGGAAAGAAACATGTCAAACATTAAACAAATTTTGTTTATTGCTCATTAAGTCCATGTTACATTGTATTGTCTAAGCAAAGTCTGTGCAAAGACTTAGAATTTTTTTGTCTGTGCCCTGGGAAGTAAGCTGTATTTATCATTTACCTCAGGCATAAAATGGATTTTGGTATGATAAAAGTATTAAATAACATAACCAGTAGAAAACTTCAACTGTACTCAGGGAACTGCAGTGGGAAACAAATAAGTGAAGTCTCATGAAAGCAAACCAGATAAAAGTACCCTAAAAAAACAAAGTAAAGTGGGAACAAAACCTCATTGTTTGGGGAGAAACATTTTTTGAAGGAGAAGAGATCTAAGACTTGTTGTGTGAGGCTTGATCCTTTGCTTCTTCACTGAAAATTCTCAGGCTGCCTCTTTGTATGGGTCTGGAGTCCTCACTGCTGACCCTGGTGAGAGAACGTCAGGGGCAAAGCAGAGGGGACTAGAGTTACTGCAGTGAGATAATTAAACTTGCAACCGAAAGTTTCTTTAAAGAAAACTGCCTTTGCCTCATGGTAGCCAGAGCTCCTGCATCCGAACGGGAAGTGTCAGGCATATTCACCCCAGCTTACTGCCACAGGCTCACCTGGGACGTTGGGAAGCAGCCCAGAGAGTGTATCTGATGAATTCTTTTCTTTTAAATCAGGGAAATGAAAAGAATACAGATGCCAGATATTCAGTGAGGGGAACGCTGGAAATTAATTGCAAGGAAAGGAGAAGGTGTTGGAATAAATGTCAATTATACCTGACATCATCAAGCTTCCTACAGGAAAAGTCACCAGTAGAGTTTTAGGGTACAAGCATAGCTGCTTTAAGACAAAGAATAGAAGAGTAATTACAGATAGGGACTTTTCCAACAAAAAGTCTTATACTGAGATATCTAAAGTCAAATTAACTGCTAAAAAAAGAGGTTTAATGAAATGGGAGACACTTCAGAAAGCAGCAGTGAAGGTCACTAGCAAGTTGAAAGAAATGTCTGAAGAGTGGAAGATAAGAGATAGTTTGTCTAAGTTATGATTCACAGGAGACAAAGAACAGTTTAGCTATTCTTCAGATGAAGGTGAATTTTGTAGGATAGTCTAAGAAAATAAACCCAGGAACTTAAAATTCCATTTGAAAACTGGAAAAGCTTAACCATGTGGAAGAACAGCTCTTGAAAATGGAATTGACTAATTAGAGAAACAAAACATGTCAGTAGTGAAAGGAACAGATGAAATAATGCAAGGCTGCAGATCTAATGGAATTACCACACCACAGAAGATTGAAACCCGACCTGCTAAGCTATAAATATAAATATTCACCAAGACTGATGTAAGTAAGGGTATGGTACATAAACAAACTACTATAAGAAAAGCATGACTCTGAACAGCTGCTCTGCAGTAAGAGTTTGTATGTGACTTTGTAACTTGAGGAAAACCTAAGGTTCATCACCTGTCCTTTCTTGGAGCCTTCTTTTAGATATTTGAAGAATTGCACCAGAAGTTAATTCATGAAACATTCAACTGCTATTAGTGATGATTTGAGAGATTTTCTAATTTAATACTCCATGGCACTAAAGACCTTGAAGTATACAAAAATACTAGAAAAGCTAAGTATTATCTTTCAGTAAAAGTGAAAAGTAAAAACCTGAAACAACTGCCAGATTTTACTTTGAGTTTCAAAGAATCTTAAAGGACTTTTTGAATATATTCTGGAAGCAGCTATGGATTTATGGACTTTTCCTTCTGTAGCTTTTGTATCATTACAGGTAGATGGAAACACTTATTTCTAAAGCTGGTAATCACCCCCCACTGTAAGACTTTGTGATTTTGGCAGACTTTGAACGCTTGTGCTGTTCTTTTCTGAGCTCTTTCAGAGCTAAGTTAATTTGTAAAAAATATTTAAAAATGGGTCAACTGTTCCTAAGACCCTCTCATCTTCTCTTGTTTTAAATGAAATTTGGGACATCAGTCTAACAAACTTCTGCATTTAACTGCTCCAATTAACCCCTCTGAAATACTGTTAGCTGTAAATCTTTGGAATTTTTTTAATGACTTACTGTTTAGCAACCACCTTCTCTGGTGAGTTAATTCTGTGTACTTTCACAGACTTTTACAGTGTCTTTCTAGCAGCATCTTTGAACTGTTGCAAACTGTTCTACATCAAATACCTTATTTGAGAATGAATTTGCTCTATTTGTGTCCCGTGGTCTCATTCTGCAGAAGGGCACTGACCGATTCAAGATAGAGAAAAGAAACTGTGAAAAAGACTAGGGAACCTGGGGTAAATGAATACTGGACATAAGTGCTGGCCATTCCTGTACCTGTATGATGCCTATGTAAAGGGCTTCTGAATCCATCCATGAAACCATCCATCTGTGTAACCGCTAAAAATTAACAGTAGCTGAAGTAGCACCAGTTCCTATGGAACAATCATGCTTTGGCATCATCAGCAGGGAAAGCCAGCCAACTGGTCAGAAAGGTGCACAGGAGTAAGATAGCTGTGGTTTGCTGTGTTTGCATGGTCATAATTATGATTAACCAAGCAGAATACTCTGAAATACTGGTGAAAATATCTGCCGTGCTAAAACCCATTTAATACAGATGCCAATGGGGTTCGAAGAATGTTATTCACTGTTCCTTCATTGAAAGTAATTCATTATTCCACTATTCTTTTTCACCTTCAAAGAAGAAAATATTGGATGTTGTATTTGACAAAGTCTCTCTCTTCCTCCCACAAGTGGGTATCAACAGATAATAGAAACAAATAACTTGAAAACGGTAGATGCATTATCTCGTCTACTTGAAAATCACGATCAGATCAGGATCAGATGTGAGGAAAATAACAAAGCCTAAACGAGTAACCTGCATCCATCAGTCATCAGTAGCAAATACTCTGGGGAAACAAAACAGGGGTGGGAAGCAAGTTCCTAGCTTATGGTAATAAGCTTAGTAATAAACTTTTTTTAAAAGTCCTGAAAAACTGAACGTGAACTATTGTAGAGGAGAAACAGTTATATAATAAATAAATCTGGTTGTGATTGAGACATTTCACTGCATTTATGCATTTAAAGCAGAGAATAGGTACATTTTTTCCTTTTTTTTTCCGGAAATCTCCTCAATTAGTCGCAGACTCTTCATCACCCTGAGCATCCTTTGTCAGTTGCACTTTAACAGACCTGCTGAGGACAAGAAACTGTTTAGCAAGGTGAGAGAAATGCTAACATAAAGGTTGCAAAGATCCCATATCTAATGAACATTGGGTGAAAGGAACAGAAAAGAATAATCTTTTGCATAGAACTGCACATCACTATTTGTGTTTTTAATCATTAGGTTGTACAATTTTAAATAGCACAGCCAGGGAAATATTCTAGAAAAAACTGAATGTATAATAAGTGTATAAAGACACATATTCCACATAAGGGCATTGACATTTGCATTCAGAGCATGAAGATAATGAAAAATATGCTTCTGTAAATCTGGTCCAGGATGACTTCAATATGAATTATTCATGCAGTGGCTTTGCCTTTTTTGCTACTTTTAAATCGACAAATAGCGCCAAAGGAAAAAGAAGATGTTCTGCCTAAAATCCTCTATTTTTTTTTTTTATTTTTTCTACAGGCAAAAGTTGAAATTCGCATGTACCATTGCCTGAAAATTTTACTCTTAGGTCCTCACTTGTTGAGAACCTGAAGAAGAAACAGAATATATTGGTTTACTTGACAAATGCTAAACAATATAGCAAAATATATCTTTTTTAAACCAAACTGCAAATGAAATTTCTGTACTATAATATTTTTAACTCCCTAGTCACACACTGTTAAACCTTCATTCTGACATATTAAAAATTTGTTAAACAATATGTTTTTTGCTTCTAGCAAGTATGTAAGAGTAATGACTGCCCCAGAAATGCTGAAGGAAACAGTGCAGGGTTCAAAACAATGTCTATCATATGCAATTTCAGTGAAAGAAAATCAAGTTTATATATTTGTTTATTTTAGCCATGTTCCATGAAAAGCTCTGCCTTGCACCACAGTGTGTGACTAGAAACTGCATCACACACTTCTGAATATATACCAAAGATGGAAATATTGATACTTTCTCAGAGATACAGACCTAATTCTAAATATGTTAACCTGAACTATGTTTCTCCCAGAACTGGCAAATCTTGTTCTTTTTCTTCTCTTGGGCTGAAGTTAAAAAAAAAAAAGACTCACTGCTGTTTTGTGGATGAAGAAAGCATTCCACAGAAGGCTAGCAAAGCTGTATTTTCATCTAACTATTGGTTTAGAAGGCTATTAGTAGCCTATATGATAAGCTATTGGCATGCCATAGGGCAGTAATAACCCACCAGCCTACCTACTGATTTGTCTGTGTGGGAAATGACCCCAATTGCTCACATGGAATACTTCTTCTCTGGCCACCTCTCGCAGCACGCATGCGGCATCTGAGGTGACATCTCACTGACGGGGAAGTTGTCTGAACTCCTTGGTCATTTCTCAGCATCATGGCATCTGGCAGAGAGTTCCTTTATCCAGCATCCAATCCCGAGCTGCCACACAAGCTCCTTCCTCTCCAGCTGTCTTCATGGCAGAAACACAAGCAGCACAGACTAAACAGCTCTCGTTACTGCTTCTAGATGTACTGACTCACAAAATGTTCTTTCTGAGAAGTTATTAGGGGTAATTTTCTAGTGATGAATTCTTGTTCCTGGAAGGCAGTCAGTATGGGGTTTTTTTCCAAAAGAAGTTGAAAAAATGATGTTAAATTAAATATGCCTGTCATTTCCATTGCCAAAATTATCCTTTACTCTTTATTGGTGGAGATACTGTAAATGGCTGGAAGCTAGATGACCAGTAGGCTGTAATTTATCAAATATTTTGGGATATTTCAGTATGAAAAGCTCTATGAAAATGCAGGGTATTAATAACAAACTTGACAGTTCTAGGCTGCTCGTATTTAAGGACAAATTCCTATTAGAGGCACAAACAAAATTCAGATCTACTCTATTTTTCAGGCCAACATAATTCAAATAACTGATTTTTAAACAAAATTATGCTTTATCTATTGTTATAGGCAAAACAGACTCAACTTGGGGAATTTAACTAAATTCCTTGCCAATAAATTTAACGACAGATTTGGGTATTGAGAAACAAAGATGACAAATATTTAAGTACTTGAGGAAAATCAGCTTCAGAGACACCACCAGCTCCCCTCAGCTGTGCCTCAGACCTCGGACCTTGGACCTCTGGCAGGTCCCCTCTGAAGCATTTGTTTCCATGTGCAGTACTCTGCATTATATCAAAAGCAAGTGTCATATTAAATGGGATGAAAGTTTAGCCGAAACTTAAAACCTTTTATTTTTCTGATGGTTTGTTTAAGGCCTTAAGCTATTTGTTTTTCAGAGAGGTTTGCAAAATTAAGGCTTCTTACCCTGTTTTTGCTCTCTGGTGGTTTTGCAATTCTGGTGGTGCAGGTGTAAACCCCATAGTCTCCAACTACCCTATTTTCCATTACCCACAGAAGATCTAAAACTTATTTGCTGTGACACTTCTTTTGATATGATGTGTCAGAAATGTAGCAAGTACTAGTCACATGAAGTGAATCTATGTAAATTATACTCACAGAATCATAGAAAAGTTCAGGTTGGAATGGACCTCAAAAGATCATCCATGGGAAAGGGAGCCTAAAGGAGATGATCTAGCAGCCTGTCCAGCTGCATCTTGAAAACCTCCAGCAATGGGAACTCTAGCACCTCCCTGGGGAGGTTGATCCAGTAATTGATTGCTCTCGCTGTAAAAAAAATTTCTTTCTTGTGTCAAGGTGAAAACCCTCCTGGTGCAACTTGTACCCATTGCTCCTTTTCTTCTCTGTGTGGCTCCTTATGAAGAGACAGCCTCCATCTTCTTTATAGCTGCCCTTTAAGTACTGGAATACTGTGATGAGGTCCCGTTGAGTCTTCTTTTCTCAGGCGAAAAGACCTAACTCCTCCAGTCTTTCCTCACAGGGCAGGTTCTCCAGCCCTTTGATCATCTTTGTGGCTCTCCTGTGAACGCTCTTCCATGAGTCCATGTCTTTTTTGAACAGTGGGGACCAGCACAGGACACAGTACTCCAGCTGTGGCCTGACAAATACTAAGTAGGACGGGATAATGCACCTCTATCTCTGCTAGTAATATCCTTGCAGATTCAGCCCAGGATCTGAAACAAATACTGTGCTTTCAGTCAGGAACAAAAAGAAGAAAAAAACTTGATGTTTTCCAGAAAGCGAACAGTGGAAATAATCAGTTTAGTCTGTAGCTTAAATATTTTTAGATAATGACAAAAAGTATTTATCAGTAGCTTTGCAGGAAATGGTGTTAACAGGATTGCACATTCTGATTGTAATTATGTGGGTACCCTACTGAAGTATAAAATTTCCAAACATTATATCTAATAGTAACATTTAGAAAATATGATGTACAATTGTTTTAATGAGAACAACCAAAATCTGTGTAAAGGAAATCCTATTTTAAAGGGTGTGTAAAAATAAGCTTTAATGTATGCAAGTCTTTCCTTTAAACCAAACCAATTGCAATAGCTGAAGAGGCATCTAAGTACCATCTTTTACCTATTTTGGTCATGCTTTTCCTTATTTTCACATATAAATATGGAAGATCACATCTCTACATTTTTGTGCTATTTTACAGAATAAGTGTTATTTTGAAAGCCTGACATTTATTGTCCAAGGGTTAAATCTGGAAGTGAATGTAAATACATCCAGGAAAGCCCTAGCTTGTGAAACTTAAATAAACTTCTGGCTTCCACAGAAAATAAATTAATCAGCCTAGATTAAACCAGATACATATTTTATTTTTTGTGGGAGGTACATACCCCTCACAGTAACATCCAGTATCTGACTTACACTGAAGTATTTTAAAATACAAAGCAAAATATTAATCAGTGGACTGAAAAAAACAGTATGTCAAATCTGCCTCCTTGTTCTGTTGATAAGAAAGAAAATGCTTCAGTTTACATTTCTCACGATCTCTTAAGAGACTTGCTTTGTATGTGATTTCATTTGTTGGAGCATCGCCCTCCTTCCTTACTGTTCCTTCTCCACCTGACAATGTCCAGAAGTGTTTGAGTCTCCAGTACCTTGTGTCAAAGGTCTAATAGAGACGAATGACATTTCAAAAGCAGATGATACATTTGCTGTGCATGGATCTTGAACAATTTACATAAAATATGGGTTTGTTCCAATAGTACTGCATTTAATCTCTGTTGTTCTTCTTGTGTTACAGTATTCCAGCTGGGACGGTTTTTTCCTCCACCTTTAAAAGTCTTTTAAAATTGTGTTGGCAATCATACCATTTGTGTTGCAGGTAGAAAGGAGGATTTTCAGAGGGCTTCTGAAAACTCACTGCTTTATGGAATGTTGGATGGCAGTTTCCCTGGCAGAGGGCTATTTCTTTCTCAGATTTAAAATTTCTTACTCTTTCCTTCAAGATATTTGAACACTTCAATAATTACTATTTTTTTTTAATAAAATCTCACTAAAATGCCTGAAACAACTGTGTTAAAATTTGCCAGAGATCTTTTCTCAGCACAGATACCAAGGTTGGTGTCCCGTCCTTCTGTCCTCCAAGGTTAGGAGATGAAGCATGAGAACATTCTTAATATGATAATGAAAACACTTAAGCGACATTAAATAGCATGCGCAGAGCTAAGCATTGGATTTTAACAGTTTGTACAAAATCTTTAAAAGCTATCTCTTTTTAGCTTTCAAAAATCCCCAGTAGCACTTACATTTGTGTGGATATGTTTGTGTAATCCACTTGACATCTGATCTCAGACATCTCTTTCAACACAGTCAGTGTCTTCAGGTCCAATTGTAGTTTCCTACACTTTATTTTTAAGATCCTTAGTTAAACTTTAAGGAATTAGTATAAAGAAGATTTTGCTTCAAATTCAACCTATTTCAAGCTTATGATATATGAATGTCAGAGTGGGGTTCTTCTTTTCAAAGGATGTATATTACTGTTTATCAAGCACCTTATATTGCTCTTTATTCCTTGCAAGAAGTGTAAGACAAGCTCTTTGCTATAGAAGCTAAATCATTACCTCAGATTGTGGAGAATTTTGCTACAGCAAGTTCTGAGCCAAACATTGTACTTATGCTAATTTGGCATCTAAGTTTTTCCTTCCTAACAATATAATTAAACCCATTTTGTCTGGCCCTCTTTGGTCTGGAGTCATGAAAAACGTTCATTCAGCCAGAGAAAATTGTTGAACTCTTTCAGTGAAATACCATAGAAAATTGTTTCTTGCAGAATTATCTAAGTGACAGTCATCTATATCAGATTTAGTACAGTATGACTAATTTTTTTATCATCAAAATGGCAAAAACATGATCATTTTAATTCATAAATGGGGGTTAAATAGAGACAGATGATGTTTTACTTATAACATGTCAAGTCACTAGGAGCTTACTCAGTCATGAAAAAAATATTAAGTGGGATTTTCTTCTTTCCCTTTGGAACTGGTTTATATTGGTTGTGGTGTCGCATCCATGGAAAGTGGATCTGGTCAGACTTCCAGCAGGATTTACCTCTTCTTTCACCCAGTACATACCAGCCCTATAGATACTTCAGGATTGAAAGTACTTTTCTTTGCAGTAAAGGGTATTCTAAAATAAAGTATATTAATCTAGATAAAAGGAATTCAGTGTTCATAAGTATATTTTTCCTTCACTTCCCCCCACCCCTTCTTTAAAACTCTTTAATAATTTCTTTACTCTTTTACTTCATTGTGAAATTCACTCTTAGCTTTCACAGCAATTAGTTCATTGTTTTTCTTTTTTCCAGATGCATAGTGTGGGGGAATCTTACAGTCTGCATAAATGGAGAATTTCAGAACTTTTAGTCATGAATTTTTAAAGAGTGAAACCAATGTATTTATGCATACAAATTAACTCTTTTCAGTGGCCGTAAGTAGTAAAAAGGAATTGTGAACTTCTAGTTCACAAAATGAATTTGATGAGGATGCTGTTCTACCATTGCAAATTAGAAATTTTTTCTCTCTCTCTCTCACATTCTTTTTTACAGAATGTTTGGAAAGTATCCTATTACATTTAGCCATATATACCATGTGATATGCTGTAAGTGCCAGAATATTACTGTAATCGTTTATATAGGTAGTGGTGGTGTATAAATGCAGACAAGAGGTTGAAGATTCTTCTAGTTTGCTTGCTCACAGTTCTTGAATTTTTTTCTAAAAAGAAGCAATTAAAGTGTAAACAAGAGAATTTCTTTTCCTTATAGTTGAACAAGAAAGAACTAGGAAGAAAAAAATTTCCATGCCAGTCCTTGGTTTTGGAGCCAGTAATTGCTGCCGCAGTTCTTTTCTGTAAAGTTTTAAAACTGTCATGTCTTTTATTGTTCTCTATGTTACAGTAAATGAGGAATAAATTGGCTTTTTCTAAAGCAAAGATATTGATTATGCACAGAAGTAATATTCCCTACCAAGTCATAACCTTCAGTGGGAGAATGTTGTGCCGAACACCAGATGACAATGGTAATTTCTTTATTAAATCTTGTAAGAATGTAGATTGTTAAAAATAAATCATTATGCTTTCTGGTGTTATGTGTTTGACATCAGATTTCTTTTCTTTACATTCATTGTTAGGTGTATGAAACTGTAAATGAGTGACTGTGTTTATGAGCCCTATGATATGTATGCTATGGACCATGAACTCCTGTATGGATTTTAATCAGAAATTTATGGGCATATAACAAAAAAACCCACACTAACAATTTACTAGAAAATTCAATGCACATTAACTCCATTCAATATCGCTATTCAATCTGAAGAAGAAATTTTTTTATGGAGAATATCAACAGAAGTTTATCAGATCTGACACTGTAAACTATGAATTGCTGCCAAATAAGCAGGGAACTTCTTTTATCACTCTTTTTTACCCACTAAAGGAGTTATTTGTGTATCTGTCATGCTTTCATAAGTATTTCCTATTTCCCTACAACATCCCTTGTGCCCGAAGTGTGTTATGCACCTAAAAGCAGGCAAACCCTTACTGATGTTTCCCAAAGTGCTGAAGTGGGTTCTCTGACAGAAACAGTGCAATCTATTAAAGCAGTTGATAAAAATTCTATAAATCTGCCAGCATCTTTAAACATTAAAAAGAACAATAAATCTTTTATTTATTTTAGGCGAGACGTAGAAATATTTTCCAATATCACTGCCTTTTAACAGAGAGCTGTCATCTCTCTAAACTACTCTGTAATTTCAGTTTGTAGTAGAGGCAGAGACCCTCTCGAGACTTGGGAGAGGACATAGCCACAGTGTCAAGCCTCAGTATTTCCCTGTGACCATGCTGACATTGTATTGATGCAAAGTCCTCTCCCCATGCTGGGTCTCTTGGAGGAATACTCACATGAGGTCACTAGAAATGGCCATGCTTTTAACTGGTTGCATAACGAGATTAAGGATGTGACCAGGGTGGGAGCTGTGCAGATAAACACACTGCCCGGCTTTAACCCTGCTTGACAAAGACTGCAAACTCTGATGAGTCACCAACACAGTGTGCTACCAGAAATGAAAAAGAGAAAGACAAAACCCCAGCACTGATTAGAAGAATGGAGTTTAAATTTCCCCAGACGTTAATTTCTCCAGGAAGCAAGATGAAGTTCAAATTGCTCTTTATGCTGCATCTGAAACCAAAGAGTGCCAACAAAAAAAAGGAAGGTGGGCTTACTGTATTCACTTTATTTCTGTTAACTTGAGCAGATGAGGCTTACTATGAAGCACTACACCACTGACTAAAAGACACATAAAGCATATGAAAAGCAGTAACTAAAGGAGGCTGAGATAAATTTAATTTGTATCAGTCTTCTGTAAGTCTTTCTATTACAGTTTATTGTTTCTGTCTTTCCCCATTCTGACATCAGTAAAAATATATGCACTGAGATTCAGTATTTGACTTATGTCACTTCTTATTTTCACAAAGAGATAAAATGAATAATGTAACAAAATTAGATTTCAATTCAGCAATGTAACCGTGTGCACTTTTAAGGCTAATAAATAAACCTTATTGATTTTTTTAAGCATAATCTGTTATGCTAAACTGAGGCCATAATTTTCTTTGAAGTTAGATACTGATTTTCACAATGACATGTACTATGTTAGCTAATATGTTAATAATTTTTTATTATGTCAATCATTATTGTTTTTCGCAAAAGTAATACACCAGAAAAGCATAAGGAAAACAAATATTAGAAGTAGAAATAAGCAAAGTCTGTAATATTAAAGAATTCACTTATACAATATATCATAATTATGGATGTTGTGAAATGACTATTGCCATTCTTAGGCAACACAGTAACCTATAACTTGTGGCAGTAAAAATTATGACATCTAATTTTATCACTTATGATATATTTTTACCATTAAGAAACATAAACAAACCTCATAAGGACAACAATAGGTGAGACTTCATTCAACAGGTTGTGAAGACTGTGGGGACCTTTTATCCGGTTTTTAAGCAGCTACTTGATTTTACAAAAGGAATAATCTTAACTATTATTTTAAATTATTGTATTAAGCAACTGAATGGTAAGAAAATTGTGTTTGTCTTTGAGTGACTCAGGTATAAATAGAGCAGGAAGAAATCTGGTGAAAGGTACAGTACTGCATCCTATCAACCATCCTATATACCTATCCATCTTTTCACAATAGTTCAAATCTTCTAATACCAAGATAACTGAGAATTGTTATGTAATGGTCATTTTAGGATGTATTTATCTTTTTTTTTTTTTTTTTTACCTGCAGTAACTGGCCTTTCTTATTTGTGTGATTCCGCTGGAATTAGATAGGAAGGCAAGGTCTGGCTAGGTCTTCACTTTCTATTGAAGTCATTATAAGTGAAAAGAATGGGGCATCATCTGGAAATGAAATAAAAATTTCTACGTCAGTTATGAACAAAAGTATTTTTGTCCCAAGATCCAGTCTTGAAGGTAACAGTTTGACTGTTCCAGTGGGATGTAGCTATCAGAAGAAGAGAAAACAATTCATAGAAGCAATATGGGGAAATTCTGTGAAGCTATCGAAGATGAAGAATGAAACTTTGCAAGTAATTCAGAAATATTTGGGGAATTAGAAAAGATAGTGAAACATAGACTGGGCGTTTCTGATCAGATGAGCTATATACATCCCTCATCAATTCTGAATTCTTGAGGAACATACGGTTGAATCTTCAGTTTATCAGACAGGCGATTATTGGACTTTAAACTGTAAGTATTTGATCATACCTTATTAGAATAAAGTAGGTTGATGATTTTTAATGCTATCAGTATTAACTGATCATCCTCTTCTGAAACTGACGGAATCAAATGGAGTCATGAAACAGATAGCAATCAATCAACTCCAAGCCATCCTTATAACATGCAAAGTAGTATGTTTTCATACAATTTAATATGCAACATGTGATAGTACTTTGATGTTACCAAGCACATACAGAATTCAGTCTATGCTTTACAGACTCCCATGTCATATCAAGGTAGAAAGGAAGATTTGGAACATAAATTTAAGAATGAGGAGGATGGAAAGGTTTAGTGATTTTGGAACGAAAAAAAAACAGGAAGCTGATGAAACTTCTAAACTCTAAGGGTAAGATGAAAAGAATGGGAGAGCTGGATATTCTGTTAATGTAGCTTAATGTAACACCCTACAGTGAACAGGCACAGTCTGTGTATATGTGTATATATATGTATATAAATCTGCACAGATACACACAGTGGATTATTTTGATGAATGGGATAGGTTTGCTGATAAACTGTCTTCAGACTATTTCTACAACTGTATTACATAATTCTTTAATATGTAATTTTGACAATAAGACTTCTTACAGCATTTGTAATTCTCCCTAGTACTGATTTTCCCAAAGGCTGGACATTGCACAGGAGGAAATGCTCTTGTCACAATTTAATAGAAGTTCTGTGAAGAAAAGGTCCAAATCCCTTTCTTTGTGTGCATGTGTGTCTACAAATTTGATTCTCCCCATTGTGGTTCTGTTCAAAACCTGTGTAGACTGGGAAGACCTTGAATCTGGGCAGTTGGTTGCTTCCAGATAACACTTTGAGGCTTCTGTCCTAGTCAAAACCAAGAAAGAAGGGATGTCTCTGGAGGAATAAAAACCAATAAACTGCTAATAATCTTATGGAAAATTAAGAACAATGACTTAAGATTGGGATGGAGGGGTTTGCTGCTGATTGTTTATCCAAATCGATTTTGCTGTAACTATTCCTATTTCTTTAAGGTTTTTCAACTTGCAAGACTACGTTAGGTAATTCACAGATATAAAGAAAAAAATGTGTCACTTTGTAGAGCTTGCAATCTCATTTTTACATATAGACAGCATTCATTACTTCTTGAAGACTGAATGTTTAGATGTTGATTGTCTAATAGGTCCTCGGTCTAGATACTGTTTGCGATATTCACTTAATATAATAAACTTTCACAGTTTTGTTAGAAGGGTTTAGGCCAGCTGTGACATTATCCTGGAAATGGGTGGGTGTTTATGCACAGATCAGCCATTCAGGTGAAAAGTTATCAGGCTTAGCAACCGCCTTGTGCTTTTCATTAGGTTTGTTGGCACATAGTACTCTCATCACAGATTTTAGAGCAGATGTTTTTTGTATAAATTGTATTCTTCAGCATGAAAATATTGCATTGTCACATGCCAGTTATATTATTTTCTAGAACAAAATATAATGAAAATGAAATGAGGAAGATGGCTATGAGGAAGATGTTACCAGTCAGTGTTCAGATCAAAGCTTTCCAAAGCTCAGCCATATTAAATTAGGGTGTGGACTGAAGCCCAGCTTTTGCTTTAACTTTTCTCTGCTCATGAGTTAGTGAAATTTTCCATTCTCATCTAAGAAGTTTGCTGCAGAGAAATAGAGGCAGTCTCTTTCTTCAAGCTCCATTTTCTGTGATTTCTGTCACCTGGCATGTGACAAGAATTATCACCTGTATTCAGCCCGCTTGATCTATACAAGCATAGTAGTACCTCTCTCATTTTGCAGAAACCAAAGAAAATCCTGGCCCAAGACTACATGCCTCCAAAGCAATCCATCCCACCTGTAATCCTGATGATACTTGGGGAGCCGTTGAGGGAAAGGTAAAGGTCGCAGGCTGGTTGAGTTGCTCTGGTAAGCTACAAATAGTTCAAATTTGATTATTTGCTTCTATAGATAGTGAAGATTTATATCAGTGGTATTTCTGAGTTAGCAACAACAGTGACTGTAAGATTGAGCTCTAGATCTCCTCTGTGGGCTAAAAGGATTCCTTTAAGGATCTCTTTGCTTTCTTGGAATCCTAAATAATACCCTATTTTAAGGGATTTTCTTAACTAAGTGCAGTCTACAGCTCTGATCAATGCACTGTTAATGATTTCTCAATCACTTATCAAACAGCCCTTTAAAGTATTCTCTCTGATGATGTAAACATACTCTTCTCCATTAGTGGCTTCAGGCCATTCATTCCTATAGTTCATGTACAGACAAACATAAAACAGCTTTGTGTAAGAGTTGCTCTTACACAATGCCTGACTGCCAAAAGCACCGAGCCGTGTCTCACAGCTTTACTTAACAAGGGCCTGTTTAGACAAAAGAAATATGTGCTTCAATTCTAAACATCACGACACAGAAATATTAGGCATGGCTAAAGGAGGCCTGAAAATAAGGATCTTCCTATGACCTAATCCTAAAAAACCATGAAAGAATAGAAGATTTCTGCCCAGGCTGTTCCTGCATGTCGATAGTCACCAGCAATTTTCTGTTTGGTGGGACGTGTTACCAGCTCAGCCCTCTTGCAGGCTGAGCTGCTACACCAGAATTCATTCAGAGCTGGCTGCAAGCTGCCAACGCATTTTGATATGATTTGGACACAATGATTTAGTATTGTCTAGTACTTCATTAAAAGCTGTAACAAACTGTAGTTGGCAAGGTTTCCTATAGTCAAAGAAATCTAGATGAGTTTAGACATAATCAACAAAAGCAGAGTAATCTGATTTTCGGTGGTTGTAGAATAAAGTTATCTTATGTCCCTGATCTGAAAATAAATATCTGTTGACCTTTTATTTTATTTACTTAGATTTCTTGCTCCTTCATCTAGATTAAAAAAGACAGGCCTAGGTGCTGTTAGTTAGAAAGCAGTTGCTCTTAAGCAGTGTTAGAGCATCATGTTCTATCTCCATCCAAATTGGGGTGAAAGCAGGTTACTTATTTTTTTCCCAAGACCTTGAGTAGCTCAGCTGTATTGCAATGATTCAGTTACCCCATTGGTTCTTTCTTCATACTACATGTATACTACTATATGTTATTTTGGGTCATTATGTCTTTAGTTTCTCTTTTATTTTTTCATCAGTCTATAGTTTCAGATATTCACACACTCGGGCTCTAGGAAAAATGAAATGATATCTTTTACTAAAACTCTCTAAACACTTTAATGCAGAATAAAAATATACCATTACATCTTGGGCATTTCCTTAGGAATCTTCCATTTTGGCTCCATAATAGCTTTTAAAACTTATTTCTGAGTTCAGTAGCAGTTTTGAGCTGGTTGAAACAATACCTCAATACCTATTTTACATATATCCCTTGAAAGACAAATTAAATAAACAACTAAAAAGATGCTAGTCGTAGTATTGTTATTTGAGACTTTTTTTTTCATACGATAGCCTTTGTCAGAATGTGTTAAAGCTTAAAACTATAAATCCCTGTAGCATTTATACACAGCAGGCAAAAAAATATCAAGGTCCTGGGTAAGCCTTTGTAGTTTTCTCTCTGTGCAAATCAATGGGGTTGTTTTGAATCTAAACTGAACTTGAATGTGAAGGAAAAATTGTAGGAAATAACTACAGAGCTGACAATAGAGAGAACAATTGCCTGAGGAAAACCTTGAGGAGAGCCTAGAACAAGTACTACCCTATCATTTTCAGAACTATAATTATTTCTGAGAGATTGATGGTGCATAAAAAAAAAGAATGTTTCATCATCTAAGACATGATACTTTATACTACTGGATCATCCTTATGCGGAAACAGAGTTTAGAGCCTTAATAACATCCTAGCATTTTTTTTCATTAATGCATTATAGACATGGTGCAATTTGATTGCTTTCCAATAAAACAGTTTCACAGTAAGACTTTGTGCTAACACCGATGTAACTCTTTCCTAGGTCTGTGTGGGTATTTTGACGGCGGAACCCAATGAAATAGAATAAAATGTCATGGAGGGTCACTGCTGACTGTAATTACAATCCTTGAGAGCAAGCCTTACAAATCTCAAATGCTAAATATTATAGCAAATTCGGTGGGTTTGTTATTAGTTTTTATTATTGCTGTTTCCTTTTATTTGTTTGTTATGTGTTTAAAATGCTTGTGGGTATAACTTTTGGGAAATATTCCAGTGAGAAGCCTTGAAGATAAAGGGATACGGAGACATTGAGGTAACTGCATCTATCTCCCTGAACTGATGGCAGTTATTATTAGATAGTAATTTAGGGTGATGGTCCTTTGTTCCTCCATCCAGACATCTGGTTTTTTGAGGCCAGCTGAAATCTGATCTGGAGAACCTCAGTGCGGCAGAAACTGCTGTACGAGGTGGTGACCTCTCTTGGTCCTCTGGAGTACAGGGCTTCCCACACCCTGCCTATGGGAGGTGTGAGGATAACCCCTTCCCTCACCACTCACACCTGGTTGTACCCCTCCTTTCCCCCCAGCACCTGGAGGGAAGGAGTTCTGCTCTCAGGAGGGAGGGACTGCGGCTTGCTTCCAACTCCTCTGGAGAACAGCAAAACTGTGTAGGTAGTTACTAGTAGACCCTGCTTTGGGAAGAGAGAGTTGCTTGTGCAATGCAGCAGTGCGCAGGGCAGGTGGTGAACAGGCACAGGACTCTGGTGCCCTTACAGTGAGACGCTGGTAGCATGAGCATCCCAACATATTGGTACTGTCTGCATTTAAAAGTCTGGTGCTGCCATGGGTCTATTGCTCATATTTACTGGTATAATACGTAAACAGTAAGAGGAGCTGCAATATGTCTGCAAATACTTTTGCACAGAGATCATTTTTTTGAACATATAATACTGAATTTCCGTGCAATAGATATAACCAGCAAAATTAAATCAAAACATCAAAGAAGGGTCCATGATTTACTCAAATTACTCATAAACAATTCCATTTGAGTCTTGTTATACAGGTGCCAAAAAATATCACAATGCCATTAAGTATTGCAATAACAGTGACATTTTAGGCAAGACTTGAGTGACGTTTTAGAGAGCACTTTGAGGGGGCAGGGAAGCAGCTACTTGCATGTATTATTATCTGCTATTAATAATATACCACTTCTGAAAGAGGAATATTCATTGCCATAGCAATAAGTGGATGACAATTTTCAAAAACACCCCACTAGCAAAGAAGGTCACAGAGGACTGGCCAGTTATCACCTATGTGCCTTTAAAAATACAGTTCTCCAAGTTAAATTAATATAATGCAGCACATAGCAACCATGAGTGCAGCTTTTCGATTTTGAATGTATCTTGTCAGCGTGACTTTATTTTGCTTTTATTACAGCTGCTCATGATGAGACAGAAAATGAGGAGGAGAAAATTGTATCAAAAGTGGACAGTTGAAAGCTCTCCAGAAGTGAAGTTTGAGAAGAGAGGAAAGCGGAGAGGAGGTTGCTTGCCTCGGTCAAAGAAGGAAGGATGCAAATATAAAGGCAGCTGTGGATAAAAGGGGAATAATGGGGCAGGTTGATGAGCAGTGCACACACCTCTGGAAACAAAGCAGAGGTGAGATGAGGCAATGAAGAGCCAAAACAGCAACAGTGCAGATGAGGATTATAAATTAGATACAGGGGGGGAAAATAAAAAGGTGTTTCTGCAGAAGTAGTTTTGTTCTTCATTTCGACAATCTGTACGGTCTGCTCTGATGCCAAATCTGCACTTATACTTGGTGTGTGAGAAGGTCTCAGATACATCAAGTGTATTGTAAGCAGAACCATATTTTAAATGAAAGGGAGCTCCTAACAGCAGAAAGGCAGCAGCTTCACCAGCAGTAACAGCAGGAGTGCTGTTATGCCCCTTCACGCAGAATGCAGCTGATGATAAACCACTTGTGGATGTGGCTTAACTGTCACCTCACTCATTCCTCCAAGACTGTTGGCCTAAAAACCAAAAAATAAATCAATGTATTTTATTGATATCTGTAAGGAGTGTTATTAAAAAGTAGTCACAGAGCTTTTTCACCTTACCTGAATTGTTAGTACCATTTGGAAAAAAACCCAAAACAACCCAAACTCATATTGGATTTTCTTTTTGCTGAAGTCCAAGATGTGATCTGAAGTAAGCAGTTTGACTCCACACTGAAAATGTTGGGAAGCCCTTATAGTCTGAACAGTATCACCCAGACACATACCCATGGGGGAGGGGGAAGTAGCACATTTTACAAAATGAAATCTTTCTGGCTTTTTACTCCCAGATCCTGCTCTTGTTAGTGAAATTGAAAGTTCTTTCCCGATTTTTTTCTGGGAGGGTGCTGATTCCATGACTACTTTGAATGCCAGAACCAAAGCTCAGTATCTTTCATGTAAGTGCTACCAACTTAATCAGCTGGTTTTGTTCCCCTTCCCCTCAGGTACACTGCAGAAAATGGTCTTTCTTTCTCAAATGGTCGAATTTCTCTTATAGATACGAAGGATATGCGAAGTGCAATCCAGTTTGGCAACCTTGAAGTTATATTAATTATATATTATATAATATGATTGTTGATATATATCATATATGATGAGACGTATATCATGGCCTATTTGCCCAAATCAGCTATAAATTAAACCAGAAAAATATATGCAACAGTCTGTCACCAAGAATATCTTCAGTGAGGATTCTTGAATTATGCCACAGAATCTTTCCCCACATGTGGATTTTCAATAACATTAAAAAAAAATAATTCTCTGTTTTTTCCAGAAACTTCAGTTAAATTTAGGAGTTTCTAAATATAGGCTAATTGGCACTGCACTTTGGATGCTCAACAAAGCTCTTAAGACATTAAGGTGGGAAGTTAGTATAAGACAAACTTAGAAGTTCACACGAATAAAGATTATGAAAGTCAATTTTATTTTCACTAATCTTCCATGCCTCTGTGCTGTGAAATGTTACAAAATTTACTGTCTTTACAGGCAAAAATACTTCAAAGCAAATTCCAAAATATTAAACTTCTACAAATAGGAAGAGTTAAACATCTTTTCTGTGAAATTTATGAGTGATCTTAACACTTATTTCATGTTCAGTCTCTTCCATTTCTCATTACAATCTCTGCCCTTTGTCTTTCTTTTTTAATGTATTCTTCATGTTTTTATGTTGATTTTTGTTTACTTATCTTCCATTTTTATAGCCATCTATATTTGTCTTACCACTTTGTTAATGCATTATTACTTCTCATACTAATGCAGTAAGAGTGAACTACAATCTCTCACCAACACTGAATTTTTAGTGTTAAATCAGAGTTAATATCAATTTTATAACTATCTTGGTGTGGTCTGCCACCACCTGCTGCTTTACTGCTGCTGGTCATTGCATCCTGCTTGTGACAAGGGCTCAGACATCTGTTTCTGACCAGTGCCTTCAACTACATTTTTGTATTAGATGGAGTAAAACAATATCAAATGAAAGATCTTCAGGAATAAATAAGTGTATTCCAGAGAGGGTAAGAGTGAAAGAACGCAGACGTGTCTATGATTCTGCAAGACAGCCCATTTTAGCTTAGAAACAATGATTTTTTAATATCTTTTAATCAGATATATTTATTCTATTTAAATGGTCAGTTAAAAAAAGGGAAAAAACCAAAGCCAGCCAGAATGTGGTCTCCCATATCAGCAGGTTGAGTTGCTGCTTGTGGACGTTGTCTACCTGGACTTTGGTAAGGCCTTTGACACCATCCCCCACAGCGTTCTCCTGGAGAAGCTGGCAAATCATGGCATAGACAAGTGTACTCTTCACTGGGTAAAAAACTGGCTGGATGGCCGTGCCCAGAGAGTTGTAATTAATGGGGTGAAATCCAGTTGGCGGCCGGTCATCAGTGGTGTCCCTCAGGGCTCAGTTTTGGGGCCAGTCTTGTTTAATATATTTATTGATGATCTAGATAAAGGGATTGAGTGAACCCTCAGTAAGTTTGCAGATGACACCAAACTAGGTGGGAGTGTTGATCTGCTTGAGGGTCGGCAGGCTCTACAGAGGGATCTGGACAAGCTGGATCAGTGGGGCAAGGCCAATGGGATGAGGTTTAATAAGGCCAAGTGCCGGGTCCTGCATTTCGGTCACAACAACTCCAGGCAACGCTACGGGTTTGGGGAAGAGTGGCTGGAGAGCCGCCCAGCAGAAAAGGACCTGGGGGTGTTGGTGGACAGCCGACTTAACATGAGCCAGCAGTGTGTCCAGGTGGCCAAGAAGGCCAACAGCATCCTGGCCTGTATCAGGAATAGCGTGGCCAGCAGGAGTAGGGAAGTGATGGTGCCTCTGTACTCGGCACTGGTGAGGCCTCACCTCGAGTGCTGTGTTCAGTTCTGGGTCCCTCACTACAAGAAGGACATTGAAGTGCTGGAGCATGTCCAGAGGAGAGCCACCAAGCTGGTGAGGGGTCTAGAGAACATGAGGAGAGGCTGAGGGAACTAGGCATGTTTAGTTTGGAGAAGAGGAGGCTGAGGGGGGACCTCATTGCCCTCTACAACTACCTGAAAGGAGGTTGTAGAGAGGTGGGTGTTGGCCTCTTCTCCCAAATGAATAATGACAGGACCAGAGGAAATGGTCTGAAGTTGGGGCAGGGGGGGTTTAGATTAGATATTAGGAAGAATTACTTTACTGAGAGAGTGGTCAGGCACTGGAACAGCCTGCCCAGGGAGGTGGTGGAGTCGCCATCCCTGGAGGTATTTAAGAACTGTGTAGACATGGCACTTCAGGGAATGCTCTAGTGCCTGAGATTGTTGGTTTCTGTCTGTTTGTGGGTGGGTGTGGTGTGTGGTTGTGGGTGTTTGTTTTGTGTGGTTTTTGTTTTTGTTTTGGTTTTGGTGTTTGGTTTTTTGGGTTTTTTTGGGTTGGTGTGGTTTTTTGTTTTGGTTTGGTTTGGTTTTTTTGTTTTTTTCTTTTTTTTGTGTGTGGTTGGACTCAATGATCTCAAAGGTCCCTTCCAACCAAGAAGATTCTGTGATTCTGTAAAAACTGACTATAGATGTGTTTGCTGCACTGCAGCTCCAGGTTAACAATTTGATGTGTTTTAAATGTACGGGTGGAATTCTCTAACCTTGCTTCTTGGAGTTGGTACTTAACTGCATGTTTAGGGTGTTAAATGGTAAGCAAACAAAGAAAAAAACCAAACTACAGTTCTCTCTGTAGGTACTCCATACCTTTGGAAATCTGTAGGTAAGCAGCTACTGGTCAGTCCTGGTGACAAGCTTTAGATGCCCAAATTCTCTGGTATTTTGGGTTCCATGAACTTTTTGGTCTTAAATGGATCTGTACCTTTCAACATCCGTGCTCTGGCATTTGGCTGCCTCTAACATCTGTACAGCACTGAACCTTGGTCCTCTGAAGGCCTCAGAAAGATGTCGATGAAATTATTGCCACTCCTGTTATTTGCCCAGTAGCATCGATGTTCTTCTGATATTTTTGTGAAGGCCTTCCTATGAAGTATATCACATTTCCACAGTGCTCTTCAGTGTATGCTGAGAATGTCCTTCAGCCTGCACTGTCCCTGAGAGCCCTCTGGGTCCGTTGAGCAACATTTTGTAGCATCTGGCCCCATGGACAGAGTTTTTCTCCCTGACAGCCTTCGCTTTATCCTCTAACAGGTTGCTATGGGAACAGTGAAGTACATATGATAACTCCTTACAGCATCAACCAATTTTTTTTTAGGTCTACTAACTTGAAAAGGGCTTCAAAGGCCTTCAACCCCCAAAGGTTGGGTTTTTTTTGGTTGAAAAATAAAACACATACGTATCAAGTACAAGCCACACTTCTTTAGAACAAAGTACATAACCAGATGGTGACTTAGATATATCTGTCAACATAACCTCTGTGAGAGACTACAGCAAAAGAGAACTTAAAATAATATTTATCAATGGGAAAGCTCACTTTATTCAGACAAATTGTGCTCTGGGTTTCTGTGCACAGCTCTGGTGTTAGAAAGGCTACATTTTAAAGAGAAAGTGTGGCTTCTTGGGAACTCGCCAGCAGCATTGCTGTAAACAACCGATTCAGTCACACCGTAGCACAGGCAGGGCTCTGACACTGTAAAGAAGGCAGCTTTTGTAGCCTCAAGAAAATGTATGTGTATGCAAGATAAAGAGTTTTTCAGGCATCTTGGCTGGGGTTTTCGGTGGGGGGGGGGGAGAAAATCTTATGTGGAACAAACTTTTTAGCTAGATTAGACAACTTTCTTGTCAGTGGGGCTTTTGGCCATGTTGATGTAACTGGATAGAGCTAAGACACACTTTTTTTTTTTGTTTATTATGATACAATCTGTCCATGATGTAGAGTCATGTTGATATCTCTAAAGGAAACTTTTCTATTTGTCCTGATATTCTGTATTTTTAGTAGTCTAAAAACTTTTTATATTCAAAAGACACACAGTAACTGTGAGTTCTCTTCTAGTGCATCCCACTCCAACCTACTCTGAGAAAAGAAACAATATTGAACACTAAGAACATAAAGTGTTTCTGTTCAAATAAAGAAAAAAAGTATATCAAAAAAGTCAAGAAAAATACAATTAAACCCAATTCCTTATATGGCAACAAACTACGATTATCTAACTGAAGATGTAATTTGTAGTATTATTACTGTGGGTACAGTTCCCATCCTTGTAGTTAATTTGCATCAGTTTAGGGTTTTGTTGTGGCTGTTGTTGCCACATAAAATTACCCACTCAAATTTGCTCTGGGCTGAAACATGGCTTACAGGACATCATTTAGTGCCAACTGTATATTTTCCCCTGTGTCAATAATGAAAGCTTCTATTTCTCCAGGGTATTGTGTTGTGTTATTGGGACATATGTAGGAGACAATTGTTTAATTTGCGGCTGACGCTGAAAGAACCAACCATTCCAGAATTTTAAATTTGAGTGTAACAGTAAAATAGTAAGCAAACGTGTCAAGATTGCATGCAACAGCCCTTTGAAAAGTGATTCTACAAGTCCAGAGTCACAATCACTAATGTTACTGACAAAAAAAAAAATATCTTTGCTGTCTGTTTGCTCCACATAAGTCTTCTTTACAAGCATAGGTAAAAACACTTCTGCAACTGAGCAAGAAATAGTCTGAGTAGTCTTTGTCCCAGTCTTGTAGGTAAAGGCAGTGACAAGATGGAAATAGAAACAGTAGCCCATATTTCAGTGTGGGTTAACATCAAGTGTGCAGCTGGATCCTCAGAAGGTTTGTATTCTGTGCTGGAATCCCATCCATTTGGGTCTTCTTCGCATGGCTACCCAGGCTTGCCAGAGGAGAGCTAGTAAGGAGGTAGGTAATATGCCCACATCTGCAGTAATTGTATGCAAACTGTATTCAACTAATAGCCCATGTTCTGGTACGAATGCAAGTGGAAGGTCCCCAATGACAGAGGTCAGCCAGCAGTGCCCAGAGGAGGCGAAGAGCCGGGCGTCATGGCATGAAGAAAGCAATGTCCTACAGGGCCTCGCTGCCCTGCCTCATGGGAAGCCAGTAGGTAAGGCTACTACAGGATTGGGGCTTGCTTATGGGAAGCCAGAAGAAGACATGATAAAATCCAATTCTGCAGGAGGCAAATGTTTTTTGCCTTGAGATTGTATTTTCTGTGGGTCAGTTGTGATGATACATAGGGAACGATGATAGTACATTGATGATACAAGCAGATGGAGCACTCTGTTATTGCTTTCTAAGGCCTGAAACGGGGTCTTGCTTCCAGATTTGTGACCAATCTATTCTGCCCTAGGCTTTTATTCACAAAATTGGAAGTACCCTGTGTGTGGAATTAATCGGTACATAGAAAAGTTGGAATATCTTCTGCATGCCAGTTAATAACCAGGAAAATGTACCACCTTCACTTTGCTTTTGTCTGTGGTCCCAGATGTCACCATACCATGAATTAAAGCCTTTCTGCTTTATTTGAGTTTGACTTGAAACTTGCTGTATTGCACTGCTGCATCCATGGTGGTTCTGTGACCCGAGATGAATTACCCTACAAGATAAACATGAAAACCAGAGGCACACTGTAAACTGGAGCTGAATCTAACGTGCAAACATTTTGCAATATTGGTACACCTAAAAGCTTCTGCAGCCTACCCCAAACAGCGCAGACTGCAAACCTGTCCCCAGTCAGGTGCTCCCATAAACCTTAGAGAAATGTCTTAATTTTTAAACATGTTTTCAGTGGTGCTTTGTTCCATATTAAATTTGTATTACTGACAAGCCTCTCAATCAAGTTCTCTTCTCATCCCTTGGAATCGTTGTTTTTCAAGTCTGACATATAATTTGATCCTAAGCTTGGGCAAGGAAGAGTCAACTTTGCCATTCGTGTGTGCTCCAGACTAGGGCTTATTTCTCAGTGACAGCTTCATTAAGAACCCTTGGTATTGCTTGTGACAGCCATTACTCTTTGTCATTATTCTGTTATTTGTTTGGTTTTCCTTATTAGTCTCCCTCAGCTTAACATTTGTAAGGCAAGATTAATATCACAGGTAAGCAGATGTGCATATCATGCAAAATAATGTGTAATACCCAATTTTCCACAAGCGGGTAAGAAAAATCTTCTCTAACAGCAGATTATTCCATATTTACCTACCACTGATTCTTTTTAAACATTTTTCTCTGAAGCATCTGCTACTGGCCTCAGGACATTGTACTACATGCTCCATTATTTTGATTAGATATAGCAATTTCTGTGTCCCTAATTGTGCTGACGACAGCACCCCTGAGCTGGAGACAGACTCTAGTTTTGTGGATTCCTCCCCGGGTGTAGACCTGGCAGGGTGGCCACAGACATGGTCTCCAACTCAGGGCACACGCCAGAAAAAGGCTGGAGTACTGCCCAGTCCTGCTGTTTTCCAGTTATTCTCAATCAGAGAAATGTTCACAAGGGAGATGTTGCAAATGAATGTAAAATAGAACAGGATCTGATAAGAGCCAGGGCTGGAGCCATGAGACAGGAGGCACACAGCTAACAAAATACCAGCTCTCCCTGTCTGATGGTGACCAAAGTTCATAGTCAAGGAGGCAATAGCACAAAACGCTGAGTAACCATCAGACACAGCTGTTCAGGTGCCTATTTCCAGATTGCTTTCTGCGCAATTGCCATGTCGTTTCCCATGTGTACCTACTGCTCTGTACTGACCTACACTCAGTCGAATTAAAAGCCTTTTTCTGAAACTGTACATTATCTTCCTGTCAGTCTTAGTCTTTAGGAAATGCTCTAGCTTAAATCAGGATATTTATCAGACTGCTCCTGAAACTGCGCAGGTAAATCCAACCAGTTCTGCTTCTGTTAGAAAATCAGCAGCTCATTTCTAGTAATTGTAGCCCATCTGGAGGTTTCTCTTTCTCCTGTAAATGTCTGTGAGAGTAAGTTTGAAGTCCTGTTGAGTCAAGAGCAAAGAAACAAGTAAGCTAAGCCAGCCACAACTACTGTGGTAACTTATTTCCCCTGTTCTTTTAAGAGAAATACATATTTGTGCTACTGCTTTGTTTAGTGAGGAAATCATACACAACAAAATGGCAAAAGCCCCAGCTCATTAAGCATGACCCCTCTCCAGAGTTAGCCTTACAGCTTTCTCTCTGGAGAAAAAGTGGTACCATCTACATATAATAAGATATTGCAATTAAATAGAGATCCTGGTAAATCAGCTTTCAGCAAGCTTTTCCTATAAATAAGTTTGGTAATGGCAGTTTTCATCCTGTAACACAACAAAATACTTGAGAACTTATTATGACTTCTTCAGCAAAGCTCCTTAGAAAAAAATAATTTGACAAATGGACTTCCTTCTCTTCATAGACATTATGGACTGCGAGGGGTACTGGACGCCACTCAGTATAACAACTTGTACGAAAAAGGAAGACCATGACAAAGGAGACCCTAACAGCGGTGCAATATATTTTTATGTTATATGCTGTTTCTCTTACAATCTATAATCAATATGTGGCATTCACACATACAGACTTCTGTGAAAAAATAAAATCATTCAACTACATGCCAGTCAACAGGTTCAGCTGCATAGATGGGGTGTCAGGACAGCAACATACGTTTTCTCACACAGTTAAGAGCTCTTTCAAAGGTAAGTGACATATTCACAATGATAGGATGATGGAGACACCAGTAATTAATCTGTAAGTTTTAGGATAATTTTTGAAATTAGTTGGGAAAAAAAGAAAGGATGGCAAGGGACAGGATCCGGCGATGCTGTGGTGTCTTGGAGAGACCGAGAAGCTGACAGAGGCAGAAGTGGAGTGAGGCTCACTGTTCAGCTGGCTGCTGCTCTGTGCAGCTGTGGTGCTGCCACCATCCTGTGATCATGTCC
Source organism: Numenius arquata (assembly GCF_964106895.1). NCBI lineage: Eukaryota > Metazoa > Chordata > Aves > Charadriiformes > Scolopacidae > Numenius > Numenius arquata. The sequence goes on from NC_133579.1 coordinate 32,956,958, forward strand.
TTCTTGTGTGTCTCAAGAGCCTCTCAAAGCCTTTCCTTTGGGAAAAAAACAACAACAACAATCCAAGAAAAAGTTTTAAAAAGCCGTACTTTTTCTTAGGATCTTTGAGCCAGTCTTGCCAGATTGCTTCCTCACCCCAGTACCTGCAGGGAAAGCTGTCTCTTGTCTCAGAGTCAGCATCTGTTTGATGCTTGTCCAGATTCCTCTATGTCTTCAAATTATCTTTTCATGCAGTTGTTTCTGTGGATTGTAATAGACTGTCGCTAGCAAGCCTTTAGCAAAAGCGTATGAAGACATAGATTTGGTGTGTGCTGTGCCTTGCTATGGGACTGAGGTCTACTCTGTAGTCTCAAAATCTCTCTTTGGGTTATTTTAGCTTTGACATAGGTTGGGTTCTGACCAGCTTATTAGCTAAATAATGGGCCAGAAATTACTTTGACAGATGCCATTTTGCTGATATTGTTACCACCATGAAGAGCTAAGCATTTCCAAGACGAAGCAGGTGTCTGTGTATCTTTTAAAGGATATGGCAGCGTTTGACTCGTTCGTTGTGCTACGTGGGAGCTGTAGTAAAGTAAGAGCCTAAACTCATCTTTCAGGTTTATGCCAAGTGCACAAATCTCTACTCTTTTGAGGATTTTATTAGCTAGCAGACATTTTAACAGGATAAGATAGTTCTTTTGAATTGATTTGAGGCAGTGGAGAAATGAAAGGAAAGCCTGTACTTTTCTGCATGTACTGGAGTCTAGAGGTCTGGGATTTTTGAAAGCCACAGAACAGGGATTTGTAGCAATGAAAAAATCAGTAGTGTTGATGTGGGAAAAGATTTTATCACAGTGAAATCTAGACAGTGACAGGCACAATAACATGGAGACAGACAGGTAAGCTCACAAGAGAAGAAATGTGGGAAGTGAAAGAAAAGTATAAACTCTGAATGAAGTATAAGAAGAAAGCAAACTGCTATAATTCATAGAAATGATTGACATTGTATACAGGATAGCAGCAGCTTTAATGATGTATATGCAGGTATGGCATCTGATCTGTGAAAACTCAAGATACAATTCTTAAAATTTCAGGCGCTATATTATTTATATACTCATAACCTGCATGGATAATATCTTAGGGTCAAATGGAAACTTTCAGAAACTTAGAGAGTGGAAGAACAAAAAGTTTTTGTTGGATGGTAGTAGTTGGAGTCAACTGAATAGAGATCACTATTTACCCAAAGGTAAACAATTTTAGTTGTCCAAATACATGGACATGTATTCCTTTACTATTCATTTAAAACAAACAAAAAACAAAACAAAACAAAACAAAACAAACAAAAAAAAAAACAAAAAAAAAAAAAAAGAAAAGAGATCATTTAATCAGAGAAAGCCTGCATCCCTTCATGTTCATTTGGAACTGTTTTTCCTAGCAATTTCCTCATATAGTGGAATTTCTCTCCAGCAGGAATAAACTAATGTCTTTAAAGTCAATCCTACTAAAAACTCTTGTACCTCTTATGCTGTTCATTACTCATTTGATGGTTACCAAACTCCTGCTAAAAAATGAATTATTTCAATTTTTGAGGTGATATTGCGTTCTGGACACAGGCATTTGAAAGTCTTGATGCTCAAATTACTTGGACAAAATGACATACAGCTGGGAAACAGGGTAAACATTGTGATTCAAATCACGTATTCTGGCAAGAGACAACCTGCCTGAGATCAGTAGGGCACCACGTAGCATAATCAAGCTATACTCCCGCTACTGGATTGCTCTCTGCATTTTAACCTTCTTTCGTAGAAAACTTTTAATGTCTTCTCAGAAAACTCTTTCATGGAAAAAACAGAACTCACTATTACTATATTTTTTCTTTGCAAGTGAGAGTAAGCTTGCCATTCCTGCACTTTGTAACTATGTAACTCAAGTTACCTCTGTCAAACATCTTTTCCACAACTTAATTTACTATTCTCTTTTGTTTACAGAAAGTCCACAATTGCAAATACCTGCAGTATGTTTGCACTGTGAAGGATAATTAAAAACGTTGATGACTGTCACACCAACTCAGCTATAGCCGAGCTGTCATGGTACTTCAGCACCTATGGAAGGATCTAAGGGTGCTTCTTCTGAATGCAGGGGAACTTTTGCAGCTTACCAGCTCATTTACTCACTGTAGGATGAGGTATTGGCATTCCCTAAATTTAGCCTAACTTCATGGTAGCCTGGAGGGCTTTCGACAGGTGCCAAAATACTTTCAGAACCCTGCTGCTTGTTACTCTCCCTGTGAGGGGATTTATCAAATTGGTTGTATTAGGTCATTTCATATAGTCAGAAGCAAAATAAGTGCAGTGTCATGACATAAAATTGCATAATTTTCAAGTCATTATGTCCATCTTCTACAACCCATGACAAATTGAAAATGAGCTTATAAGGTTTGAACCGGAGCGGCAAATTGCATAATCTTTTGTTAAGAATTATTTTTTACTCATTATCTTCCAAGGTTGTTTTCTCATTCTGCAACTGATCCTTATTTTGTATTTCTGCCCAAGCCAACAGTTAGAAACTTTAAATGCCAAATATATTCTGTAAAATACATTTTATGTCTTGAAAGTAAAGGATAATAATAATATACATAAAATGCATGACCAATAACCTCTTTTAGAAGTATTCCTTAATTATGGGCTTTTTAAAGAAGTACATGAGCTTGGTCTGTTCACTAGAACTTTTTTCCTAGACACTGTCCTTGATGCTTTCATTATGAATGGTATTTGATTGGGATACAGAGACGTATATAATAGAATACATATATTCTATTAAGCATTCAAGCAAATATTCAAACAGAAATTAAGAACTTATTTCCTTCGTGCTGCTAGATGAACACTTGCCACCTTTTTTACAGTATATTCTTATTTATTAAATACCACTCTATATCTCTGTGAAACTATAAAAGAATTTCTGTCAAAGTCTAAAAACCTTAAATTAATTTGGAGTGGCAATACAAAACACCATAAGGATTAGATCCTGACAGGGACACTAAGGGAATATTAATCCAGTTGGGGATACCTACTGTGGTTATTCACCTTTTAAGTTCAGAAACTACAACACATACTTCCTTATTTGAATTAGGTGTGCTGGACTCCCATCATATCCAGAGGAGGAAAAATGGGATTTTCTACAGCATTCGTCTGACTAATTCTAAACATTACCCTTAAGATTAGATAAATTGTGTCCTAATGTTCCTTCTTCTGTCCTCTCCTACAGAAGGAGCACAAAGTAGGTAGTTTAGAAGTAGGTGATCATACCTACAGATAATAACAGCTGGTCATAAAAATAAAACCCCTTTTTGCCTGATTGTGAACAATACCTGTCACTAAAAAATATCAAGATAGGTCAATTTGCATGAAAAAAAGTTAAAAACAAAGATTCTGCTGGGACAGAGGAAAATATGTCTATGATTATGTAAAATATTATTAGAGCAGTACCATTATAGAATGTTAGCTTTAATTATTTGCAAATGTTGACAATTATAAAATGAATGCAAATCCTATTTTCTGTCCTCCTTTCCTTTCTACTGGAATATTGTCACTGGAAAGAAAGGCAAAAGGTCATCCTTTCATGTAAGAGATTTGATGAGCAGAAATAATTGCAATATGTCTGTATTAGTCCAATGATATATTTTACTTCAGCATTGCTATGCACATAAAATCTTTCTTGCCCTTTGCAGGTGATTTACTGTTAAAATACAAGGGGTTTTTTTGCATGAGAGCTGATAAAGTGAATGCAATCAAATCTTGCATGCATAAATAACACAACCTCCTTTTTCTTGAATGCCTTCAAAAGAAATTGCTCAATAGCCTTTTCACTGTGAAATTATTTTTCTACTGTGATCCACTTCATGGGCTAAGTGGTGCTCATGGAATGGAATAGATCTTCATGAAACAAATTGTTTCATTATAAGTTTTTTTTGAAGAAGTGTCTGTATCTGTCTATTTATCTGTTTCTCTCACACACACTTATTCCAGAAATGAGATCGTTTCTTAGAATTGTATCTTGGGCATCAAGGATGAACTTGGGCAAAACTGAGGCTTTCAGCTTCATTTCAAGAACAATGTAAATGTCTATCAGTGTATGTATCTGTAGTCTGTACTCCTTCTGCCTATTTTGTCTTTATGTTCAGATCCCAAGAAAGTGAAAGTGCTACTTCCCCTGAATAATAAAACCATGGCTTGAGTTAGAAGAGTTACAAGAGAAACACTTAAAATTGGTTAATTCTGTATGCATTTTGCATTATTTTCTGTGGTTAAAAACACTTAGATTAGGAAAAAACAGTAATGTGCATGTCAATCTAAATATTTAAATATTTTCCCATGCACTTAGGAATACACTGTAGGTATACAATATGAAATCGTTAAAACTGGAGGGTGACTTTCAATGCTCTCTGTTCCTAAACTAGCAGGTAAACAGAGTGAGAAAATTCTGTTTGGAATTGCACCAGTCTCTCTTGAGGACGAGATTCAGTACAACTAAAATCCTGCAACTATTTTCCTGCACAGTGGTATTAAGTACCCCACAGAAGGCACCACTGCTGCTGGTAACAAGCATGTAGCAAGCACCGTGGCCGGGAACATTTCTCAGGGACAAGTTCCTACCTCTGCCCAGTCAGGTGTAACTGCGTCCTGGAGTTGTAAAATTAAAAAGAGAGTATATGGGCTGTTTTCAGCGCTGAGTCAGCCTGACAAATTAGCAGGTTGGTTCTACTTCTCACTCTTTGGAAAAGTGAAAAATTTCCTTTATTCTTTAGGGAACTAGATCTGATACCTCCCAGGACTCTTGGAATTGCCTCAATAATGTGACATTATATGAACAGGCAGAAATAAAAGAGTAACAGAAAAAGGCTTCCGCTGCTTTCCACTGAGGAAAATCATCTTTTCCCAACTGCACTGTAGGAGAAAAGTTACAAAGTAGAAAAAAGAAAATTCCATGGTAACTGCTGTCAGAGCTGAAAGGGCTGAGAAAGAGTAATAAGTAGTCTCAAGAATGAATGTCCTTCGCCTCCGTTAGCCTTTCCGAGAGCCTGGTCTTAGTTTCCCAGGCAGGAGCTACTCAGGTACCACCAATAGTGATGAGAGAGGCAGCACCAGCTTTCAGCCTCTGTACCTTAAGAATCCATTTCTCTTCACTTTCTTCATCCTCCTACCTTACCATCATAGGCCAATCTGCCAACTGTATGGTCCGTATTTGCTCTGTCTTTATAGAGAATCAGAGCTCCTCATCAGAGCTTTATGACTCTGTCTCCAGATGTGTTTGCTCTTGACTGTCCACCCAAATGTTGAAAGACTGGGCATTGCCTGCCAAATAAGCCAGCATTTTTTTGGATATGAATATATTTGAGCACAAAAAAAACCCCTGCTTCCTTTTCCTTATTCTTTCAGGATACTGGCAAGCTACAGGTTAAAAATATCTCTTTCCTTGAATGGTTTCATAAATTTGTAAATATTTTTCAGCCAAGGAGTATTTACCAGGATCTGTTTTATCATGGTTTAGTTATAATAATTATTATAATAATTATTATTTTATGGACAGTCATACTTTTTGTTTTTCTTCTAACCACAGCATGGTTCACTAGCTGTTATAGGACTGGCCTTTGGGTAGTTGTAAGAAGTTCAGATTTCTCTTAATTCAGTGTTTTCATTTGTCCTGTTTCCAATTACATTTGCAACTATTTTATTGACTGAAGTGTAATTCCTTTAAAGTGTTTTCTTCCAATTAATATAAATAGAGGCTAAGTAAGTCAATAAGTAATTACATTTTTTAGGGATTTCTTATTTTCACTTGTAGCTGTAAACTGAGCACTGATGGTAACAGATTCTAATTTTGAAAATACAGAGACACAAAACCCCAATTCAGATTTTAATTTTCAATCTAACTGGCACCATAACTATTACAAAAGCTCAGTTTATTAACAGAAATAGTCCATTTTTGCCTTTATTTTTTATATTTTTTTAATCTTTAAAGGTAAGACTGACTCAGTTAACTCTGACCCTCTCTGGTGGCTTGCCTCTTTCTTTATTGGCAGCCAAAATTCTTTCTAGAGTAATTTACTGATTGAAATGGAGTTATGACAGAGATGAATGTAGTCCAGTAACTCTCACATGAAGTTATCTTCTCAGTACTCACAGATTTTTCAGTAAACTCTTGAATATCAGAATTTCTTGCCTTCTGATGCTACACAGCCTGTTTTTATTTCTTATACATGGGAGCAAACCTCATTGTTTGACAGGTATCCTCAGCTGCATTGAAGAGCGGTCCTGCTGCCCCATTCCTAACGGTATTCCTTTAGAAATCAAAAGATGTGGGAATAGTCACTCTTTCTTACAGTGTGCTAATTTGTTTTTGTGACCATAAGCATGTCAAATCTTTCTTTCCTTCTCGTCAACCATGCACACACAATAATTCCTGTTATCTTTTGAGGTTCAGATTTCAGTAAGTGTTCCTGATATTTAAGTATGCAATCACATAATAGATATTTTTTTAAAGTCTTTAAATAGGTTACATTCAGTGGGATCTAGGCAGCAGATTTTGCCCTCAATGAGACTTAATGTCCTAATTTTCTGAGAAGAATGTACAAATCCAGAAGAATCCAGTTTTATTTTGAACAAAAGCCTTTGGGTATCTGATCTTTAATGTCGGTCTGTCTTTTTCTAATGTTTATCACCTTTCTCCAAGAATTCACCCTACTGATCAAAATCTCGTGGCTGCTACTGTGGCTGAAAGTCAGACTTTAGGTTTCACCTTTTACCTTTGTTGCACTTGAAAATAACAGTGGTGTTTCTGTGTGAGTCTAGTTTGAGAAATTCATGTTCTAAAAAAAACAGAGGATGATTTGCAGAACCAAAGTTGACTAAACAGGACCATAACAGATTCACCATTTTGAGGTGCTCATTACTGAAAATGATCAATTTGATAGCTACAAATGACTTTATATATCGTCTAGTTTCACTAAATAATTCTGCCACATATTTTCCTTGAAAATGTTGCATTTAATTTCCCTAGCGAAGTGTGTATATATATATTTTTATATATGTATCAATAAAATTATTGTGTTAAATGAAAGAATAAGCACTGAGTTGGGGTCAAGCCGAGAACCAAAGTTCATTCCTAGTAGTAGTCACTCCTAGTAAGGAATAGCTAACAACCAGCTTGGTAGTCAGAATCCAGTGGATGTCTCCTAATATCTAACACAAATATGATGTGTTTCATAAGTGTTTTGGTCCTCAGAGCATGAAAAGAACAGGCTATATTTAACATGAGAAATACATGAGGAAATACTGAAATATATGATACACTCAAACTAGTCAGAGATGTGAAGGTAGGTATGAGTGGCTATGCGAAAAAAAATCTGCTCCTGTCTTGGATTCACATTCCTTCTACAAAAAGTAAAAATTACAAGCTAGATAGACTACTGGATCTGTTGATATCATATCTTACAGTTATTAATGTTAATCTATGATTACGATTTCAAAATTTATACAGAAATGTAAGTAGAATGTATTTTGAAACTTAAGCAAAAGTCCTCTCTTATATGGAAAAGATGAGAAGCTTTAGGTTTTTCACAGATGTGGTGAATCTTAAGCTATATGTTTATACATGAAGTGGAAAGCTGAGGAATTATTGGTGTCATTAAAATATTTTGAAACTCTAAATTTTTTTAAAATTTAAATTCATAGTAGAATAAGCCTCTCAGATTTTTTTATCATTATTCAACAAGTGATACTAAATGTGTGCATTATATTTAAATAGGCTTAATTTCAAGATTAAAGAGATTTTCTTTAGTATACATTTTTCGCCACAGTATTTTACTTTATACGAAAAATCTTAACGAGTGAGGTTGAAATGGTAGGATATCACCAGGAAAGGAGATTCACAAATTCTTACAAACTTTCTTGCCAATATTCAAAACTTTCTGGAACACCGTTTGTCTAATGCTTGTTCAGAACTCCATATCAGTACATGTAAAATTATTTTTAAAGTTTAAAAATCATCCTAAAAATACAATAAAGTAGATCTTTTTATGGTTGAGACATGTTTGACTCCTTAGAAAATGGAAAATGTACTGTGCTCTATTATTCTTCCTGTCCAAACAGAGTGGCTTTACATGAATTAGTAAATAATAATAGCATAATTATTTAATAATGGAATAATAATATTATATGTACCAGTAAATAGCCATTAATACCAGGGTAATTATTTTGTTATTGCCAGAGAAGTTATCAGGCAACCCCAGGTAACAGAGATAAGTAATGGGGAAAAATAATTCACTTTATCAGGAGAAGTTAAGCAGTTCTACTGCAAGGAAAAATTAACATCATTTATAAAGTGCATTTTAGAGAAGTGAAATGTGAATAAAGGGTACTGTAGCTCACTGCTACATAAATCTCTTCACTAAGAACAACTCATTCCAACTGACAACGTATCTTACAAAAAGGTCCGTTTTTAACTCAAATAATTGCATGTTCATACACAGACCTCGCTTATTTGTATACTGTGACATAACTACAATGACAATTATATTCCATAAGTTGTGCATACACAAATGAAAGCTATAAGAAAGCAACTTTAAAACTGTGGCTGCAACTAGTCCTGTGTGCAGTTCCCAAGTTGCTCACAGAGAGAGCTCAGAGGTACATTCTGGCTCTTTTGGTGGGAAACTCAAATGCAGAGAAGTGGCTGCTGAGAAGTAGTATTCTGCCATCTGATGGATGCTCATCTACACCAGCCTCTCTCATAGTCCTCTGAAGGTATCCCATCAATTTCTGCAGCTTCCTCTGAAACCAATCCCCAAGTAACTCGTGCCTTGCCATCCCCCATCTAAAAGGCATCAAAGTAGCCCACTCCTTATTTGTATAAAACCTGTACAGTGCTGGTGGTCTGGCTGGGTCTTTGCTAAGGAAGTGTTATCAGTATATTTAAGGGTAGTTTAGGGGCAATTTTGTGGCAATGCATGGTTACCTCCCCAGAGATGGCTTCAGTGATTTTAGAAAGAAGTTTAAGTTATAGTTGAAAAACTTGGTGGTAGCCCACGTTTTGCTAATGTAAAGATTGCAGTGAGATTTATAGAGGCTGTCTCCTGTCTTCTGGTAGTCCATGATAGTTTCTGGTGAGAAACTGTCTCACCAGTCTGTCTGCACTCTTTGACATCGCTGTATTAAGCCTCATTATCCACAGCCTCAGCCAGGGAAGCTGAGGAAATAAGGGAGGGGATTTTCTCACAGGTCACACCATCAACAACATGAAAGGCCCACCCTATGCTGTTGTACAGCTGCCAGTATGTCAGGATCCCTTGGAGAGGCTTTTTATGTCTGCTCAAACACCAGCAACTGCAGCAGCAGAAATCTGTTGGGAACCTGAGTTCCGAGTCCTGAGTAATGTGCTCTAGGCAATCCTGCTTTAGCAGGGGAGTTGGACTAGATGATCTCTAGAGGTCCCTTCCAACTCTGAGAATCCCGTCATTCCGTGATTCCGTGAACCTGGGAGTCAAGGTTTAGGGGCTGGGAGCGTTCAAGCTCTGCTTGATGGGTGCATGGCGAAGGGTAGAGGTGTGGGGGAAGTCCTAGGCACACCCTCTTTCCCTCCTCCTGCTCTTTCCCTCTCCCAGAAAGACAAGGGAATCTCATCATGGTCAGATATGCTACGTAGGCACAGCAACAGCCAGATATGTCAGGCTAGAAGCTCAGGAAGACAGCAAAGCATATCCCTGGCTGGGACAGTGCCACCTGAGCACAGCACGTATGACCTCCTCACTGTGCAGCCTACCTGCCTCTTGGAGAAATTACACTTTGATAGGTATCTGACACAAGACACCATTCCCAGCCAGAGCCATGCAGAGCAGCTGTTGAGGTGGCTGCAAGAAAATAGGAGCTGTGTTTGAGAACAGAAGAGGGACTGACCTGGGTCTGATGTCAAAAGCTGGCCAGTAAAGTATGACTAGGAATGAGATAGAGGGTAGATTTAGATTAGATATTAGGAAGAGGTTCTTTACTGTAAGGGTAGTGAGACACTGGAACAGGTTGGTTGTGTATTGGTTGGGTTTTTTAAATTTTGGCTATATGTAAATCCTTCCTATTTCTCTAACAAAATCTGGCTGCTTAATTACAGATTACAAATTTGTCAGGCACCATTTGCCCTCAGTGAAGCCATGCTGGCTGTCACCAATTACCTCCTATTTTCCATGTTCCTTAGCATAGTTTCCTAGATGATCTGCTCCATGATCTTGCCAGGCACAGAGGTGGGACTGACCTGCCTGTAGTTCCCCACATCTTCCTTTTTTTCCCTTTTTAAAAATGGGGGTTATGTTTCCCCTTTTCCAGTCAGCAGAAACTTCACCAGACTGCTACAACTCCTCAAATATGATGGAGAGTGGCTTGGCAACTTCATCTGCCCGTTCCCTCAGGACCCACAGGTGAATCTCATCAGGTCCCATGGACTTGTGCACCTTCAGGTTCCTCAGATGGTCTTGAACCTGGTTTTCTCCTACAGAGGGCAGTTCCTCATTCTCCCAGTCCCTGCCTTTGCCTTCTGCAACTCAGATGGTGTAGCTAGAGCCCTTGCTGGTGAAGATTGAGGTAAAAAAGTCATTGAGTACATCAGCACTGTCCATGTCCTGTGACATATGTATTTTTTATATATATATATAATATGTATAGTTACAAGCCATTCTAATCCATCATAATTATCCAGCCTCTCAGATAGGCTAGCTAGTTAAAATACCTTATATTGCAGGACTGCAGTAGGGATCAAGGAAATGCAGGGTCTAGTTGGCCTAATCGTCTCATGGAGCAAATAGGGAGAGCTGGGGCATCTTACTAATGGTAGCCATCACCTCTGAATGTACTGTGGCACATACCTGTTGAGCAGCTTGGTTGCTTAAAAAAGAGTGTGGCAAAAATGTGAATGCTAGGAAGCTGTTGAACAACACTCCTGGACAGCTGGTTGTGTGGGACAGTTAGGATGGTGGTCAACCCAGACCGTCTGGAGACAGGTATGTGTGTTCTTGGCTGGGGTGTCCAGAACATACTTTGGTGCTGCGGCCGTAGAAACTGGAGGGGGGGGGGGCGGTATTTCAGAGTTTCTCAGGCATATGTGATGCCTTTTTGAAATCAACAGACATAGCCTAACTTCTGTCTCTTTTTCTTTTCCTTTGTTTCTCATTCTTGTGCTGACATAAAGAAGATTCCAGTCTCTGCTTAAAGCAACGATAATAAGAAAGATGTGAAATATCGTTAGAAGGAAAACATGGCTAAGCTGGTCATATCTTCAAAGGCAATTCATGCTCGGCTGATGCAGGCAATTTCCTGTCAACTTGATCTTCAGCAATATGACTGTCATTAATTATGCTTCTAATGAAAGTTAACATATGACGGACTTTGATACTGGGACGCTGTCTTCAACATAAAAATCGAAGAGTATGAATAATTTGCTTAGATTTTTAAGGTCAGAGTTGTAATTACACCGCATTAATTTAATTACTCAAATTTAATCTTTTAGACCTGCTTCTTATCATGTTTTAGTCTGTGCGACTAAACCACGAACCATGAGCACTCTAGAACACTGAAAAAAGTATGCCATACACTGTAAGTGAAGGCTAATTAAATTTTTGGGAATTATTTGAAAGTAAATGCTGTGCAGGCGTGTAAAAGTAACTCATTCCTCCGGTAACCTGTTGTGCTGTAGAATTTACTGCATTTATCTTTATCACATAGACTATGTTTTACAGTTATGGAAAAGTAAAATAATTTATTTCAGGTTATATATGAAAAAAACCCGTTGTATTGTATTATATGTTTTGTCTAGTTGGGATATTATTTTTGTCCCTTTTTTCCCCCTCTACTTTCTAAATTCCCCCTTAGTTACTACTTCCTGAGCATTTTTGCTCTATTTGGTTTCTCCTTTAACTTGCTAGTGTAAATTACAGACCTTCTGTTCTGAGATCAGGAAAGATTCAAAACAATGAACACGATTCAAAGATAGATAGACTTCCCATACAAAGTCCTGCTCTCCATAAAGGGAAATAAAGGGTAAAATCCCCTTGAACAAAGGAACAGTTTCACAATCAGCTGTTACTGAAAAGGGCAAACCCCAGCCTTCTGTCACATACTCTGATCTTTTTTTTTTCATCCCTTTCAATCCTTTAGAAGCTTGTAACTGGAAACTAACTGAGCAGACTGTCCTCCTCCCCTGCCCAATCCAGATACACCTTCCTTGAACCAGGTCTCAGCAAGATGATCTGACCTCATACTCATGTAAAGAACTTCACACGACAACTGAGAAAGGAGTCCGAGCAGACCTCATTGTTGGCTGAGCTCGTCATGAAACAACAGCCCCATTAAGTTCACAAACATGCAGACAGCTTTTGGATTGCATGGTCCTGTGAGCATCTGTGCTGGTTTTGGCTGGGGTAGAGTTCATTTTCTTCATAGCAGGCATTTTGAGGCTGTGTTTTGGATTTGTGCTGGAAACAGTGTTGATAACACGGGGATGTTTGGTTATTGCTGAGCAGCGCTTACACAGAGTCAAGGCCTTTTCTGCTCCTCACACCACCCCACCAGCGAGTGGGCTGGGGGGGCACAAGAAGCTGGGAGGGGACACAGCCAGGACAACTGACGCCAAATGACCTGTTGCTAACCATATGACATCATGCTCAGCATGTAAAGCTGCGGGAAGAAGGAAGTGGGGACGTTTGGAGGGATGATGTTTGGTTTCCCAAGTAATCATTACGCATGGTGGAGCCCTGCTTTCCTGGAGATGGCTGAACACCTGCCTGCCGATGGGAAGTGGTGAATGAATTCCTTGTTCTGCTTTGCTTGTGCATGTGGCTTTTGCTTTACCTATTAAACTTTTTTTTTACCTTAACCCATGAATTTTCTCACTTTTACCCTTCCAATTCTCTTCCCCATCCCCCTGGGGCGGGGAGCGAGCCAGCGGCTCTGTGGTGCTTAGCTGCTGGCTGGGGTTAAATCATGACAGCAATGAAAGCAGGACTATAAGTAAGATCTTGAAAATAAATCAAAATCTTAATGCCACTGAATTACTACAATATGTGACTAAAGCTAGGTTGAGCATCTAGGAAAAAATGTGTTTAATGTAATCACAAAAACAACTGGATAGTTATCAAAACTTTTTTTGAACAGATAACCTCTTCAATGAAAAAAAAAAATTAGAATTTATATAGTTTTACTTTATCATTGTCTGATCTTATGAATGAATCTTCCTAGAAGCAAATTAAGGTCTTTTATTCCGACATATATCTTCTTCTGGAATTACCACTGTGTATAATTTTTTAAGACATTATAACCTTTTGGGGGGGGGGACATTTTATAAAAGTCAGGCAATCAGTTACAGAAAAAAGTTGACTTGCCCTTCCTTGACAACAGTCTAGATTGAATCCAAGTGCACCCCACAATCTTCCTCAGTGCCCCAGGAGTTTTCATATCATTATTCTGTTACTTGCTCTGAAGCTGATTTAATGCAACATAAGGACACTCTGGAGATATTACAAATCCACAGCATTACCTCTAATTTATTAAAGTTAATCCACTATGGAGATATTCTGCTGAATCTCTTGGTGATTTTTATCAAGGAGAACATTAAAGTTTGTAGGTTTGCAATATGCCAGTAAATCATTTGCACGTATGACTTTTCAGCCCTTCTTATTCCAGACTAATAGGCTCCTCATTTCAGTGGAAGAGAGCATATGGCTAATGTCAGAAGTTCCATAATCCTATCAGATGGAATGCATCTCTCTTCTGCTCCTTTCAGTGGATGTCACCCTGTGGGAGGAAGTTACTACTGGTTCCATGCAGAGCAATTATGCCTTTTAAAGGGCCTCAGCACTGGTTTGGTTTTGATCTATTTTTTTCACAAAGTAACATTTGATTACTTTGGCTGTAATTACAGGAAAATAAATGAGCATAAATTTTAAAGATTTTGGAACAATAGATGACATCTAAAGGTATCAAACTGTTGCCTGTTGTGCATCTACCAAGTCCATCAATCATGGTAGAAGATTGAAAATTATTTTGTAAGGGCTATAATGTAATAAACTTTCATATTACTTAAGAAGGGAAAATTGGTTTTGTTTCTTTAGGTAAGATCTGAAGAAGGGAAAATTGGTTTTGTTTCTTTAGGTAAGATCTGCTTGATTTACTTTCTTATCAGTTATCAAACTTACCCAGAAAATCACGTCCAAAAGAATTGTTGCAAAGCTTTGTGGGTAATAATATTTTAAGCACCATGACAATTATTATTTGGAACATTTAACATGTTTTATACCCAAAGAAAGCAGACCAACTCATTTTCTCTTCAGTTCTGATTGTTATCAAGCATTTGAATTCTTCCCATAGTTTCTTCAGGCTATTTCTATTAATGTATGCTTTTGTGTAGTGACATCCCAAAGATTCCTCTTGCATTGAATGAGCAAAGCACTCTGCTAACCTTTTTCTAACAGGCAATAGGTAATATTTACTTCCCTTATAATAATTCAGCATGCACCTAAAAAATTATAATTTTTTAAATATTGTATTTATACTGCTTTTGTAGTCTTCAGTAAGTCTTCCTTGAATCTTTCCTTGAGGATGTGGTCAAATGTGACATTCCTTGACAAAACACTAGATAACTGCCCAACTGCAGTACCCCTTACTTTTCTAAAATTGTAGCTCAGCGTAAATAAAAGAAAAATCTTTCTTTACAGCCAACAACATTAAAGAAGAAAGACACCTACCTTTTACATAAAGAAAGCCATCCCCAGCAAGTTAGGGAAGGATAATAAAGCCGTATCCATATCACAGTGAATTGGGGAATTATTCTTTTTCCATTTCTGAGTGAAAAGCCCCAGACAACCTGAATTTTACCATGAAATGTAATAATAATTATGTAGCTATGTGTGGCAGACATGAATGCTACAATAATCCTTAGTTCCAGTGTTAAATTTCTGTTCCAAAATTGAAGTCAAGTCACTTAAGTGAGAAAGTGTAACATAAGAATGTACGTATGTATAACAACTCTTCTATATATGTAAAGTTTGTAGCAAAAAAAAATTTCATACCTATAAAGAGCATGGTTAAAACATTCATTTTACTTATAAACTAGATTATTGATTTTTGAAACTAAAAAAACTCATACGGAGTCCTGCACAAGGGTCTGCATGGCATATCCTTGTTCTCCTAAAGATTTAGGTGTCTGCCTAGAGAAGACTCCATTAAGGAACAGGGACCTTAACAACAAATCACTATGTATAGTTTTACAGTAGAAGTTGTATCTTTCTAAGAGTTATAATTCCTTTAGTAATTTATGAGTAAGCAGTAAGAGAAAGACGAGGCAGCAAGTGATCTAAGGTGTCTTGATAATTTAAAGGCATGCAGCAATGATGACGTATTTGATGATAAAAACATTTTGATTTTAATATTGTACATTCCCAGATTCTACATGCCAGAGTGAAAATTTTCCAGGGCATTTTCTCTGTTGTTTCTGCCCTGTCATGCACAGGTTTGTGAGAATTCACTGAGGTGAATTCCTTCCTTATCATCTTGGGAAAGACAAAGACTGACAAACATTTGAGTGCAAGATATGAACATAGCATGTTCTACTCCTTAGTAGAACTCTTAGGACACAGAACTCACAGGAGACACTGCACAACATAAAAGAGAACAGTGAGGTTTAGGACAGCCTTAAAAATCAGGTGCCAAATCTCAGATGAGAAATTGAGCCAATTGACAGGACTATTTGTTTGAGTTTAGTGATAAGGTAATAATTACAACATTTATAAAAATACATATTGGTTAGCCTTAGCATCTTCCAAGCATGACTGAGACTTAAGAAAATTTATTGGCAAGGTGAAACGTTTGAAAAGAAATTGCTAAGCACTAAAACAAAGCTATAACAAGCTACATGTTTTGATTGTGCTTCTTAAAAATAACTCCTGCTATAAAAATGGAAAACTGTCCCAAACTGGATTAGAGCATGTTTTTTTCCAATATGTAAAAGATCATCAGAATTCTCTGATGTTTATGGGGATGGCATATTAACAGTGAGTTTTTCATTGTAAGCTATTCCTACATCTTTCCTTAAAAAAAAAAAGAACAGGTGCCTAGTTTCACTGTGTATGTACAGTAAAATTCCATTATTGTAGTTTCAGCTGCTGCTATACATCGTAAAAAAATTTATTAGATTAGACAAAACCAGTATATAAAAATGAATAGTTTATCAAGAGTGTTGTTGATTTATAGTGAGTGACAATTCATGTCCACACATTATTTTAATTCAGCTAAAAAAGGTTCAAATTTATTGTGAAGAACTAATACTGAATAAAATCTTCCCAGCACAACTGCAATGATAATTGCATTAAAGATTTTCCAAACCTACCTATTGTTATGATTTTCTATCTTATTATTGACTTATCTAATAACAGCTCTATAAATAATGGCATTGATTAATTCCTATTTTTATTCAGGAAGTATGTTGCTTCAGGGGATTATTGCTTTTCAGATTTGTGATTCATGAACAATTTTTATGATTAAATTTTATGCCATAGTATTTACTCACATACTGAAATCATTATTAATAACTGATTCTAAAGAGATACCTTAATAGTGTTTATATTTGCTGTAAGAGGAAATTACATCTTTAAATGTTTATCACTCAAAGTTACCTGAATATATCTCATGAGAAAATAACAAGTTAATCTGAAGATTGGTGTATGAAATATTTTAGTATTCCTGAAGCAAATTTTTGCTCTTGCTTCTGTAAGACTAGGTTGAAAGCAAACTGGATAAACTGGCTGTATTGTCCTCTGTGAATTGCTTAAGCCAGCCAGCAGGAAGCAATGTGTGTTTTGTGTGGCAGGGGGCAAGTGTTTGCATACCATTAGAACAAGACTTAATGTTCTGAAACATTTTGCTCCTTCCTTTTCACTTCCTTCTGAAAATATGATGCAATAGGAGGAAAAATTATGCCCTTTTTTTGGCTGATGTTTTTATGCTTTTCTTTTGGTGACATTTTAGAAATTTAAATCACTTGCATTTTTTTATTATTATTCAGAACATAACATAAAAGAGTTCTTCAGCTGCTTGCCACAGACTCCTCTGCTAGCAAAGTTGTTTAAGTGCTATTCTGTTCAATGATGCAAAATATATTAGTAATGGTGTTCATTTAAATTACTCTTCAATAATTAAATGTAATTTTTTCTCTGCAAAGTGAAAGGCATAGCTTTTAGATGAATAGCAAAACTGACCTGATGCATCAACCAAATGTATAAAGACACACATTTCCATGAGGGAAATCATTTGAGAATTAGCAATACACTGTGCATGTTTTCTCAGGTACAAACAAAATACTTGAAATATTTATTTTGATGGCACTGATATGAGAAAGGTTTCCAAAATTTTTCCCCTTCACTAGATTCTCACTGTGGTTAAAACATTCTCCAAATCCCATGATTTTTCGTAACTGGTGCTCAGTGAAGTTATCAAAGGCTACAGATACCTTTTAGTAATGAATACTGTAACTTAATTTCATGTCCTTAATTGTTTAGCTACACTTGCAGGCTGTATCAGCACAGGTAGGATAAATGGTTTCCTACTGTTTCCTACAATAAGAGTTAAAAAAGTTTTCCTTATTCTAAAGCTTGTACTTGCAGAAGCTGATTGCCATATAGAACTATTGCTCTGGTGGATCGAAACCATGTGAGTCATCATTTGGAAGACAGATTTTTGATCATGCTTTATATTAATTAAAATTGATGGGAAATAAATGAGTGTAACAGAGAATGTAGTTTGCCCTAAGTAGAAATACTTCGCAGAGACAACTTTTAAAACAAATGGTAGTAAGGTTTCAGGTTACTTGAAATTCACCAAGATTACAAAGGCCAGCTATGAGAAATAAGGCTATTGAGAGGGAATTGTGAAGTCTTTTTAACCATCAGACAGCAACTTGATAGGCAATTTACATGGTCCTTGAAATTTAAAAGTATTAAGCTGTTAAAGTAACCACTTGCAATTAGCTAGCCACGGTTGTACAACACTTTCCAAGACTTGCCAGCGTTTCAGTGTTTTCATACTAGAAAAATATTCCCTATATAAGGATAAAGACTTTGTCAGAAAATTCAGGTGAAATGCTTCTCATTTGCTTGATGACTTATAGGACAATAGCACTTTTAAAATATAAATTATTTTATTGTTGCTGGAATTCAACTTTTCATTTCAGGGCAGAAAGCTTCTAATTTCTCTTGTTAGGGTTAAATCCCTTCATTTTGTGTCTTGGTATTACATTTTCAATTTTCAGTACATAATAAACCTTTCCAGAGTAAACAAATCAATTAATTAAAAAATTAGGGTCTGTTCAGTTAAGAAATTCTCTTGACTTCGGTAAAGGGAGAATGATTATGCCAAGCCCCATTACAGTTGTGGCAGGGAATAAAATAACATCATACAGTAAGTCAAATAACAGAAGAAGAGAATAAGAGAACCTAAAGCAAGGGAAACCAAAATGGCAGAAATATCTTTTCAGGAAAGATATCCTATTACATAATCTAGCATCTTGGTAACATACTGAGAAAACTGCTTGAAAACTGCAAGAGAAGTCCAGGAGAAGAAACTGGATACAGTTACACAGTTTTTAATGGTTAGACATGAAGTTAATTACACACCATTTTGAAAAATACACACAACATAACTAATTTAATAAGAGTTGAATAAAATGGAGTTTAACATCTATTATGTTTAAATGGAAACATTGTGTGTTCTATCAGTTAATATGCTTCTGGTGTCTGAGCAATTATAGCAGCAATGACTGCAGATGTTGTTCTAAACTAAAAACACTGATGCCCAAAATGTACTTTCATACCAGTAAAATGGAAATACATATATTTCATGTGTGCTTAAAACATTTTTTTGTCTTTAGGTTAGTATAATGTATTTTTTGATGATAGATATCATATAAACACAACAAACTAAAAGAATATTAAAGCTGCAAACAGGTCTAATGATACCAATCCTATCTTGGTGCTTGAATGCAAGCTGACGTACCAGGCTTTAATTATGTTATTATTCAGCATTTACTGCTAAGAGTTGTTGCCTTATTCAACACATGGCACAGATCACAGTATTCCATATCTTGTTTTCCTTTGTTTTTAAGAATTTTTTCTTTTTTTTTTCAGCTTTTTCAAGTCTTACTCTAAAGGGATAATTATTAATTTCTCATAGGCATTCTGCTTTTTATCAGATGTCTAGGGACAACTTACTTCATGGATATCTTATCCCAAAACTCACAAATGTATGCTAAAGGTCATCTCTAACAAGGAAGGGTGCTCTCTCTTCTCTGGGCATTGTAGGGAATAAGGAGCAGTGAAAGCTTTAGATTACAGCAAAAATAATTTAGTTAAGAATCCAGAAGAAGGTTTCTAACCATCAGGATAACAAAACTCCAGAATCTTGCCTAGGGAGCCTGTGGAGTGTCTGTCATTAGAAGTTTTTAAGAGCAGTGTGTACCATGTGGTTCAGATACAGTGATCTGTATCTGAACATGCTTTGGGGGCATGGGCTGCAAATCTTGAGATTGTTCCAGCCCTAATTTCTATAGTTTCTTTTGTTAAAAAAACCCTGAAAAATGCTTGGAAAGAGATAAGCAGACGTGATCTAATGAAGAACCACTTGAGAAGAACTCAAGCGTTCCAGTATTTAGTATTTGCATGTGGTCAAGTTGCACAGACCCATTCTGACCTTGTTCTAGTTTCCTGTTAGGTTTTGTACCTCTGCATGCGGTTTTGTTCCTATTTTCATTTCAACTCATAATCTACTATCTAAAACTGTCCAGCCCTGCCAATCCTGCTGGAAGTCAGTCTCATGACCCATTTAGTCTCTGTTTGCCCTTTGGGCTGCTTGTCTTTTTTCTGTTTCCAGTCCTTTTCCTCTTCTGGTTCAAAAAAAAATCTTAATCTTGCAACCAGAATCTGAATTATTATTGGATTGTGCTCGGAACTTTAACCAGGAGAGAAACCTGAGCTATAGTTGTGAAAATTAGACCAAATGGTCTAATTTTGTATTTGTATTGCTCTGCCTGATAATTCCATGGAAAAATAATTATTTTTTTTTATGATTCACTGGAGGTCCTATCCTGTATTTTACTTACTGAAGTAGTTTATTGTCCACTTGTAACACTTTTACTATCCTTGTTGTTAAGTGATTGTTGGGATAAGGATAACACTGTCATACTCTCAGAGGAAGCACACCAGGCAAAAAGATAATTGAAACCTTTTCTCATTGCTTCAGCACCTTATTTCAGTCAGCTTTTTAATTCTCAAGGTTTCTCAGTTCAGAGATACCCCTCCCCGCCCCCCTCCCCCCCCCCATATGTAGTGTCCATCAGAAAAAGCTGAGATGAGTTACTGGGAGTATTGAGTTAGAATAGAGTCAACACATATGTCCTTCAGAACTACCATGATTTTACCTCCTGTGTTTCAGCTCAACAGACCACACATGAAGCTTAGTTTTGCAGTATGTTAATTCACTCCTATTATAATACTGACTTTAATGAAAAACAAACAATGATCTTTCAAGTAGCAAGCTACTGCAATTCTCCCCTAAGAGCCTTACCTCTGGTTGTGACTCTGTTGTTTCAGGTTTCACTAATGAAGAAGCCAATTACATTTTCAGCAGGTCACCCTCACAAGGGAGCTACATAAAGCAGCTGCTGTCTCTTTTCCATGTTATCCACAGTGGATCATTAGATCTTGTATAATGTGCTTGTCTTTGGATAATAGACATTTTGGACTAGGTAGCAGAGCCCGGTTTTAAGAAACTGTAGTTTATACCAGGGCACCATGGGGATGGTGACTCCCATGAGGAGGTCTCCCAGCCAGAGCCCATCCCACCACCACAGCCAGGAGCAGAGCAGTTGGGGGCACTGGGGCAGCCCCGGGTGTCAGGCATCTCCCTGGAGACAGACCAAGGCTGGGCCCATGGCAGGGCAGGGCAGGGCTGTGGAGAGCTGGAGACCGGCCCTGCTGTGGCATTACTGGGACAGGGACTATGGCCCCAGGGGGCTGAAATGGTCCTGGGTCATGGGCAGGGCAGGAGCAGGAGATGCTCGCCTGGGAGTCCCTGGCTTTCCCAGAAGAGAGCTGGCTGTCACCAGCATCCTGCTCAGCCCTGCAAGGGACAGTTGAGGCTCTAGCACTAGCAGGCAGCCACCAGGCACAGCCAGGCTTTCCAGGGGATGGCCCCAAACACAACCAGGAGCTGCCCCAGGAGCCCAAGGAAACAAGGCAGAGCAAGGCAGAGGGACACTAACAAACACTAAAGTCCAAGAGCCTCTCAAAGACCTCACAACAGTCTGGCAACAGAGGTTAGGGGGTCCCAAGGCCACAGAAAGAGAAGAGGAGATGAAGGAGATGCTCATCTGGAGGAGACAGAGCCCCCAGCCCAGGAGGTGGGAGGGAGGCAAATATTTCATCAGGTGATGCCTGAGTTTCAATAAAGCTGTTTTGCCTTGGGAACAAACTGTTGCTGTTATTTGTGTGTCTACGAGTGCTTCATATGGGGCAGGAGACTTGGGTATAACTGGCAGGGTTTTGCTAGTGGGGTGGGCTGATGGCTCGCATGTGTTGCAGGAAGACATGGACTTACAACTGGTTCTGGCAGTGAACAAAATGGACCCACCACATGCCAAAACCGAATCAATGAGAAGAGCATACGGCACCTCTGAGATAACAGGTGAAAAAAAAAAACAGCAAAAACAACAACCAGTAAAAAAAACATAATCCCAATTCACCAGCTGTTGTAATTCTGGAGCCACTGACTCAACTCCTGTCAATCACACCAGCCTCACTTCAGCTGTTAAGGATACATATCCACAGAAGTCACCAGCCTGTGCTCCCTGCATTGTCAAAGGGGAGAAAGAGGTACCTCCCAGTGGTGTCAGACACCTCTGTCAGAGCCCTATTTCCCACAGTACAGGCCCAGCCATCTGCCTTTTATGATGGAGGATCACACTCATGGTTATGTCTTGGGAAGGGAATGGGTAGAAAGAGAGTGAAACAAGCCCTGCATCCTGTCGGTCATGTAGGAAATGGGACTGCCATAGCCAGGGATCAGAAAGGCTTCCCCTTTGGCAATGTTCTTCTGCTCCTCTGTTAACTATAGGCTCTTGGAGATGACATGTTGAGAATAAGCCTTGATTGCACATACAGTATGACTAACAACAGTAATATGAATAAAATATTATACAATACAGTATCTTTTTACCTAACAATTCTAAATTTTCATTTATGTTTTCAAACCAACTCCACAAATGCCAATTATTGAGTTGGTTTGCTTTGGCTGCCTCTTTTTAAAATAATTTCATAATTGTCTAGGATATAGGTACAACATTATTTTCCAATTAAGGCACAAACTCCACCCTTATAAGCAAACAAAAAGTCAAGTGCTAACCTGTTTTGAGGGGTGACTGTATGGATAGCGGTCATTTCAGTCGCTAATTTGTCAAAAGAATCTGCAGCGTCATTACTGATTTGCTGGAAAACAGTAGCTAATAAACCAATTCCTTTCATGGGGAACATAACAGCCCCAAATCTTTCACACTCTGAGATATCTCACCTTTTCTGGTAATATTCAGCTAGAAGAGATGACAAACGTCAAATAGCTGGGATTACACATGACCCAAATCAATCCCATGGGAGCCACAGGTGTGCAAATGTACCGCGAAAGAAATAGGCTCCTAAGGAAGTATGTGGAGAAGATGATATGAACTCACAATTTTGTGAGTTATCAATGAAACATCAAGTATTATTCTGACAATTAATACTTTTGGTACAGTTACTGTACCCCAAGTAGTATGTTGTGTTCACGGTCAAGTAAGAAGTGTTCCCAGGGGTTCCCGATCCCAGATGGAGGGCACAAGCTGGAACTTCGTACATGCTGATATCAGGTCAACTCAGATCAATTACAATTTACTGTCATCAAGGATAATGTTGTATTTCTGCCCACTGGGGATACCAGACCAGTCTTTTCACCAACTAATTACATGCCATGGGAAGAACGGGTACACCTTTACGAGTGAGGAGGTATATGGGAACACAGAGAACATTTGGAAACATTTAAGTCTTCAGCCTAATGGTAGGCCAATTGAGGAAAGGTATTTTTATTGTTTATGTGATGATATAAAGACCTTCAACTTTTGGAGGTCACGGTGTCTTTGTGTGTTCTGTTTTGTTGATCTTGTGTTAACGGTGTATTACTTAGCCAGAACAAAATGATCCAGACTAGAGCGGCTGAAAATAACCAGAGTACAAATAGCCATGCCCATCTTGGAAACCAGGAGTTAGTTTATTTTCTGGAGGGCACAGCAACTTTGTTGTGACAGGATTTCTTTGCTCTGTTCGCCAGACAATGCTTAATCTTCTACTAGATCCCATTCTTGTTTTTCAAGCCTTGGATGTTTTGGTTTTTTTTTCTGGATTGAAGTTTTTAGACACAGCAAACAGCAGCAGGTTGAGGTTTAATGGAGTCATCAAAGTTTTATGGTGACAAGCAGGTATCCAAGCTGAAAGGTCTTGACATTTAATAGCTGTATGAGTAGTCAGAGTGATTTGATAAGGTCATTTGGTCTTTTCCATCTAGGCTGGACTGCTTTTTTTTTCTTCTTCCCCCCCGCCCCCCGGGTTGTTACACCTTGATGCAGACCCAGTCTGTAGGTTCCCAAGAGCAGCACAGTTCAGAGGCAGGTTCTGGAGAGGCTTCTTTTACCTGTGAGTGGATATTCCTCAGACATTTTATTAGAACTTTGCAATAATTTAACTTATTATCATAAGTTATATGTAAATTGTATTGATGCAGAGGCTTTGGTGGGTTATTCACTAGCTTTATGGGTATATCCATAAGAATTTCATACCTGGATTGTCTGTGCTTTTTATTCACAGTGCTTTTGATATACCTTAGGACAAACTTGAGGCCATTTTTTCCACAAATTTTGGCTAGTTAAGTTTTTTAATCAGAATTCTTCCTTCCAGCAGCTCTGCTGGACTGTGAATGCTATGCACAGTCTAAATGCTGTTGGATTGTCTTGGAACAGGACAACAAAAACTAGAACCCTGTACCTCCTCTTCAAGTGCAATAAAGCCATTATAATTCTCCAGAAAAGTATGCAGATGATGCTTTAATTCATGTCAGCTTTGCAACTCTGCTATTTGTAAGTTTGAATTCTAAATGCAGTCCTTTGTACATTCAATAAACCTCTGGTTTTTATGTGACAATTCTCCCCTGATTGTACTTTGTCAAAACTGCTTGAAAATCAACTTTGTCTTTTTCAGATGTAAGAGAACATGAGAGTGAAGAAGCTTCTGAAATGGTCATTTTACCTTTGTAACAAGTATTTATTTGTTAAATATCTTTGAATATTTGGGTAAAAAGCTTTACTGCAATTACATGACAAAGCTTCAGCTCTAATGTGTTTACAATACTGTATTAACAGTATGAATGAACTGGTTATTGGCTTACAGCTTGAATTGAGCTACATCCACTGACATTTTGAACTTATTTTTGGGAAGAATAATAGGAGATAAATTTCATCAAGGAGTATTTGTCTTCTGCTCAAAACTACAGAAATTTCACTTTGTGTTAAAACAGGGGGCAATCTCATCTTCTTGTCTGGGATGGCTTTCTTCAGGCCAACCTCCTAGGATTTTTTTTTTATCTTACACCGGTGGGGTTTTTTTTGCCTTAGAGAAACATTTTCCTTCACTAGGACTGAGTCCAGAAAGCAACTCCCTTGGGCCTTCTTGATTTTGGCAGGGAAGTTTATTCACTGCTCACTGTATCTGATCTGTCTTACAGGCATGTTTCATTTCTATAAAATTATGACTCTTTTTCACATTAAATAAATACCTAGAAAATACAGCATACTCATAACTCTAACTGCCATAGGCTAGCATAAACGTAGATAACGGCTACAGATCCCCTCTCCCAGCGCAGTCTCACCTGCCCTGGAGCCGGTCTCCGTCGCAGTGACCGTTAGGCACGTTAACGGCTCGTTTAATTGTGCCGCGGGAGGCGCTGGCTCCGCCCAGTCTTAGTCAGCAGCCCGCCCACCGGCTGGCAGCCCCCAGCACGGGGAGGAGGCTTTGCCCGGCGTCAGAAAAGCCCCTGATGTGGGGCTGACTAAACCGGTGTGCAGTTTAGTTCTGGATTAAGTTTTGCTTCAGTACTGTATTTCCGCTGCAAGTCTGAACTGGGGCTAGTGGTTTTGTTCAGCTTGGTGCTGCTGTCACATCCAGGCAGATATTTCTAGATTACGTGCTCAAGTGGTAGCGCTTGACAAAGAGGTTGTGAGATCCTGTTACGCTGATTGGAAAAAAAAAATCTCAGAAAAGTAAAGCGGTTCCCTTGAGATTTCTACTCTTTCAATGTACACTTTGTCAGGACTGGGAAAATCGTGCATCTCTCAATACTTATTTTTAAGTCCACGAGGCTGCTCTTTCACAAAAACGGGGCAGAGAGGACAGTACTTCTCCTTCAGAACTATAAATCTAGTTATATTTACATCCAATTATAAACAAAAATTTGTGTCTCTGATTTATAGGGATTCTTTCACCTCTATAGTGATTCTTTTCCAAGAAGTGATATTTTAAATTCCTCATATTTAAAACCTATTTCTGTGTTTTACTTCAGAATGAAAATTAGAAGAGTATATACATGTATTCAGAAGCAAGTGATTAATGTTATCTGATTTCTAAAATGGCAAGTAGCAGTATTTCTATAGCTTATTTTTTTTTTCCATAATTACATGCCAAAGGATGTCTTAGGAAAGAATGTAATTAATTTTAGAGAAAGATCAGTATCAGTGCTGATGTGGAATACAATGTTTCTCAGCACTCTATCTGCCAAAAAAGGTTTTGATAATTTTTTTTTCTTATTTTGTGGATGGCTATTTCAAGCCACATTAGTCTTAAAATCACTAGTAGGGAAATATGTCTTTTTCAATGTATTTTCACGCAAATTCAATTTAAGAGGCACATATTTAATTTAAAAATACTAAAAAAAACCCCCATTCATTGTTTGATTTAATTCTGTAAAACTTAACAGGATCCTCTAAAATTGGAAATTTTACCAAAATTGAGAACTCCAAGAAAAAATGCACTAAGACTGCCAACAGAAAGATTAATTACTTCTTGAAAGCCTTCTTTATGTATTGCATGTTGTACAAAGAGTAGAAACTTACAGTTTTGGGAATTGATACATACATACTATGTAATTTAGGGGGCAGAGAAGACTCCAAATGTTATTGTAAAAGCTGGATTTCCACTTTGATTGTGAGTACTTCTACAGGTTAATAACTTGTAGATAC
The DNA here is from genome assembly GCF_964106895.1 of Numenius arquata. Lineage (NCBI taxonomy): Eukaryota > Metazoa > Chordata > Aves > Charadriiformes > Scolopacidae > Numenius > Numenius arquata. The sequence goes on from NC_133579.1 coordinate 32,983,331, forward strand.
CATTGTAGTGAAGTAGAACTGCTTATGAGTGCATCTGATTGCACTCATGATTTCCTTCTTCATGTATTCAGTGTTCTGAAAGGCCTGAAAAAAAAAATAATTCTGTTAATTACGTTAGCATGATTTAAAAAATGTTAAATAACTTAAGGGATTTGCAGGGAGTAACTCCAGAACGAAGACCTTCAGATTTCAAGACTGTGAAGTAATAGGAACTGACACAATGTTACAAATATATGAAACTCACTTTTTTAAAAGTGCTTTTTTTCTGCCCCAAAATTAGAAAGAACAAAGGAACTGTTTATTCTTGCAAGGAAAAGGGACTACAAATAGCTCCGATGAGCTAATGCTTACTCGAAACATGAAGAGACAATCAGAGTTCCAAGAGAAAAATGGCATTGCAATCTGTGAAAGGAAATGCTAGAGGCAACATCCAAATGTGAGGCATGATGGATGCACAATGTAACAATATCTGAAGTACACTGGCTTTTAGTTTTCCTTAAAAAAGAGCCAAAATCCCTCCAAGAAACCAACTCTGTGACATTCCTAGAAAGCCCTTCAACCTCCCCTCCTTCTTCAAAGCTCCAAACCATTAAGTGTTACAAACAAAACTTCCTGCAACAGAATATTTTAAGTTGCAAATGATCAATATTGTTATATTAATTATTTATGCATTTGCAGGGACTGTGTGACCTTAACCATATTTCCGTAATCCTTTGATAGTTTTTCAAATTTTAGCCTCATCTATTTTGTTGCTTTACTGTATATTACTCTCAACTTACTTTGTGCAGCATCTAGGTTCTAACTCATTAGATTCAGGCTCTGACTGGAAATAGATACAAATGAAAATCAGAACATAAAATAGATGGAATATATTTTAGAAAACATATCTGCAATACAGTTCCCACCTGATTTATCTTTGCAAGATCTTACTAGCGATTATTGTCAGTGGGAAAAACAGTCAAAACTATATTATAGATAAATATGTAAACATCCCTATTTCATTGTGACATAAGAAATGTTTTCAGTATCAGGATAAAGAGATGCTAGTATGTCATGTTCTTATTTTTATTTTTTGAAGACATATCTAATATTTAAAACTCTCTGCAGTTCTGTTAGGGGACCTTTGATGTTACTAAGAAATGGAAATTTTCATGGCAGATCATTCATTCCATGATTCAACTCTATCAAGGTTTCAGAGTGCATAACACAATACGGTTCATTTCACTTGTTTTGTTTCCTCTTTATCTGATGACTGAACTTCCTGCAATCCTCTCGGTAACTCATTTTACCACCTGAAAATAATAAGTTAATAGAAAACTGAAGTTGTATTCTGAAACATTATTTATTCAGTAACATCAATTTCAGCCAGTATCCATATGTCTTGTCTCTTCACTGAGAAACAAAGGGTTTCCAAATGCAACAATTTCCAGGATTAGTATACAGGGTCAGTGAATCGCTTGCTTTAAGTTAATATAAATTGGAATTGCTCATATGTTTCTGATCACCATGCTATGCCAGCATAGCATAACCCAGTGACTTAAGGTGTCAGAACTCTAGTAGTTTTGTGGTTTACCTTCTCGGTCAAGTCTTAAGGTTTGCCAAGGCTTAGTTGTTTCCCCATGGATATTGCAGTTTTACTTTCTGATATTTTACGTAAGAATTTTTACCTGGTAGTTGTTTCTGTATTTATTGGAAAATACTGAAATATTATATTTTTAAAAAAAGTAAGAAGTACGTGATCTTTATAATCACCTATTCTACCAGGGCCATGTTTCTTGCATTTTCAAGTAAAGGAAAATTTTCACTGTCTACTGAAATTCTTAATTTTGGTTCTGAAAATGACATGAGTTTTAAAAAATCTCTGTTACGTTGCCCAGCTCTGCCAAGCATTCTCTACTTGAAGAACCTCAGGAATCAAGATCGAAGTTTGTTTCTCTTCTCCTAATATATTGTGGTGGTGTAACCTCCCCCCACTCCACTTCAGGTCACTCGGTACTTGGGGTGATCGCTCTCCCAGCCTGGGCTGCAGAACAGCACAATGAACCAGAACGTAACATAATGGTCTAACATGAAAGAAAAGGTAGAGAGTAACAGACCAGAACACAGTAGTGTGCCTGGTCCCCATGGCTTCTACTGTTTGAAAGTAATAACTATAATCAGTCATTCCTGACACCATATGGATCACGGCCACAGAGCGGGGCACACCAGGACACTAAGATCTAGTAAACTCTGGGATTGCATAACTATCATCTGAGTTGGGCCGGAGTGGAAAAGTACCTGAATAAAGTCAATTGTCTCGAATCCTATAAGTAGCAATTCTAGTAAAGACCCTTTGAGCTCTTCTGGATCGCAACAGGCTGTGGCCAGTAACTCCTCTGAGTTGAGATACCTCTCAGGCTGATACCTCAAGGCCAGGGTGAGAAAAGACCTGTCTCAAGCCTCAACTACCACCTGTGGAAGAATTCCAATTCATTGTATTTATTCTAAATCTGAAAAAGGGAAATTTTAACTATAGGCTAGTCTCTCTCATCCACCTCTCCACCTATATGTTGTGAGATACACATTAGCTTTCTGGATGTGGATGGTCTTCTGTCCATTCGTTAATATGTAGGACCTAAAGTGGCTCGCTAGGGTTGCCCACTATTAAGAAATTCCGGTCAGAGACATGTATGTGTGTGCACACGCACACTTATATGCTTTGCTTAGAGATAGATATATATATCTGTATTAGTCTGTGATTTGAACCTTTACTCATACATATATGTATTCTAGTCAGTTAGTGTGTATCTTGCCATCTTCGAATCTGTAGCTAAGTCACCATTCAATTATTTTGTTTACTTACTTTGTAAACCCCTAAACTGGTTAATGACTAAGTGCTGCTAAAATTCAACCTCTCAATCTACCTTACATCACTAATAAATTTTGAATCGCTGCTAAATCATAACAGTGTCATATATTTTCATCCACGACTGATACATGTTGGCTTCAGATGCATAAGTTTTGCTCAGCATGGAAACCTACACCTTGTTAATCCAATGAAGTAAGGAACTGAGGTATAAACAGTAATACAGATTCAGTAAATGGCTGATTTAAAGCATTCATATGTACAATGTTGTTGCTCTTAAATGTACTATAAAAATTGGCCGAGGTTTTTGTTGTAGAGATTAGCACTAATATAGTTTGAAAAACTGTGAAAATGTATTAAGCTAGTTAAAAAATTAAAATGTTTGTAGTTTTCCTCTGTATCATTATTACTATTAAATCACATAATTGAATTTAAGAGAATGCATTTCTAAATACATCTGGAAGAGAGACATTGGCTTGCTGGAGTATACACATATTTATCCTGTGATTCAGCCTTAACATATTTGTGTTCAGTTTATTATGCGGGATAAATACATAAAAAACCCCTGAAATCTAACTAGTTCAGGCCAATAATTATGAAATTCATATTCATAGCTTACCAAGAATGGTATGGTATTGATGTAGACAATAAACTAGGAATGAAAGCCACATGGAATTTTAAAATAAATTTATCTCAAAGTTACCATACTCCATAATAAAGTTCTTAATTAGCAAAGTCCATTGCTTCCTCTGTGGGATGCACAGAAGTTTTATGGAGAAGATTTACCTGTGAGTGGTACTCTAAAAACCACTGAGCAGCAGGAGTTGGAGCGCAGCGGTGTCAGAAGGACACCAGGTGTGTAAAGGGACATTTCTGTTGTAGATTCCCACGTATCTCACACCTTGCTCAGCTTTGTTCCTGGTCCCTCCTGGGTACACATTTGGGAAGAACTAGAAATAAGAGCAAAGACACAAAAAATCCTATTGTCAGTGCAATTGCCTCATATAATAAGATTCACAAACTTCTTGCAATCCTTTTGAGGAGGAAATGTGTTTCTCTCCTCCTACTGGGAAACTGCTTTAGGACCTCACTGCATGATGATTGGAAAGTATTTTCTAATCTGTAGCCTAAATTCAGTCACAGCCAGTTTCTGCCCATTGTTCTGCTGCTAGCGTCATCTTTTACTTTAAACATCCCTTTTCTGTCTCTTTGGAAAATATCGTGATAAAAATAGTAACAAGATAGAAAGCAAAGCTTTCCTCTGGTTTTGGGAGGGCATCATAAAAATCAACATTGGTGATCTTTAATCTCTACTGTGAAGGGAGAAATGTCCTGAAAACTCTGTTATGAAACTGCAGTTTAGAAGGGAAACGAGTATTGGAGTGACTGGACACTAAGGCGGTTTTAATATCTCACTTTGCCAGGATAGAAGTTTGCTGGATCTGGTTATTCTTCCTTTGGAATAAGCTTCTCAGTTGCTGTAAAGCTGTACTGTCTTACTAGAGTCATAAGCCTTCTGGCCAAATACTGTGCTGGGCCTGACATCACCAATGCTCAAATTTAGAAGCAGAAAAGACATCTGTGCTTTCAATGCACTACCTTAAAAATGTAAACACATATATCTCAGTAGAGTATTCAGTTAAATACCAGAAACATTAAGTCCTAGTAACAAGACTCAAAAGCTGGTTAAGAGGTTTGGCATCGGCCAGGAAAAAATGCTCATGAGGTTACGGAGAGGCTCAAATTAGCTGGCGTTGATTAAGTGAAACGTGGACGTGGGAGGAAGCTAGCAACCGCTGGGAATAGTTGCCTCTACAAGCGCACCTGCATCAACAATTTAGTGCACTGATAGGTTCCTTTCAGCTCTGCAGTCCTCTTCTGTCTGTACTTGATGTGCTGTGCAGCCCACGACTTTGCACCGCTGATGCTCAGATAAGGGTTTTCATAATTTCTCATTAGAGCAAATGCTGGTCAGTACATGCTGAGAGATTGGTACAGGGAGGTAATGTTTCTAGAAGGTTATAAAACACTTGGTTCAAACAAACCTGGATTAATGAGGTCCTTCTGCATAAATTCTGCAAACAAGGCAATTAGACTGAAAAATTTCTTAACTAAAACTCATTAGCCTGCCCAGTCTGCGTTGTCAAGCAGCTGAGCCATGTACCCGTTGCTCCGAAACTATGTATAGCTGGCGGGGGGGCTGGGGAAGGAACGCTCTGTCTTTTGTTTCAAAATCACTGCATCAGTTTTTAACTAATTGCACCATATTATCTGCAATTTCAGGCTGTGTAGCCTAAATTGGTTTTGCATTGGAGAAGGAAAACAGGATTACAAAGTAATGTCTACGGTGTTGGAGCACTTTTTTGTCTTAATTTATTAAAAATATCCACCTTCTTTATATATATTTATATGTCAAAGTAGAGGATTTGAAGTTAACAATAAATCATATTATTATAGCATAGCATTAAGTTATATTCAAACAATTTGAGGTCTTTTTGTCTAATTTGTTATTAGAAACTGCTTGACCTCACAGCCTATGCAGTCAAAGCTGGTACTAAAAATTCTCAATATTATAAAACTTTTCTAAGTGTCTAACCTAAATATCCCCTCTCCAAATCTAAGTCCATTGCTCCTTCCTTTTTCACTTTGGACATGAGAGTGATTTTTCTAACAACCAAACTTTCCACTTAGTTGTCAAATTCTGGCGTGTCCTTCAGTTTTTCAGCTTTAAAGAGTTTCAATTGTGTTTCAGCCTTCTTTTGCGGATCCTCCTTATGGACCTGTAATTATTCTTTTTGCTGTCACTTTGCAATCTCTTCACTATCGATTACTTGAAATGTGGTACTCACAGGTGGATATAAAAAACTCTCTTCTTGGTGCTATCTGCTTTATAGCAGGAGTCCGTTGGATGGCCTCAAGCTCTGCTGCTGCTTGTACTTGAAAGTACAATTAGGGAGGGACGTGGTGATGTCGACCCATTTTCAGCTTGCAAGATACTGGAATCAACAAGTCCTGTTCCACAAAACATTCCCCTGGCCAGTCGCTCCCCATTCTGCCTTTGTGCAGGAGATTGTTCTTTCTTAACTGCAGAAGCCTGTACGTCTCCTAACTTGAAGCAAATTCCCGCAGTTCAAAAAAATCCACTTGATTGATGCTGTTCATCAGTGGAATTGCAACACTTCCCAGTTCAGAGTTTTACACCCACCCTGTAATCCTACCTTCTTGAGATCTAAAAGCTTGCTTATGAGACACTGTCAGAGAAGATGTGATAAATGTGAAAGGCTTGATTTCGAGTTTGGATATGCATATCTACAGTTTCAAATTCATCCTCAGGCCTTTTATCCTGCCGCAGGAGGAGATTTGATTGATTCGATGTCATTAGGAGAGCTTTTTGTCAAGTACATTCTTTTTCATATTACTCTTCATTTATTTCTTCCATATCTTTAAAAATAGTGCATTGGGTTATTTTCACATATATTGTAGCATAATATAGAGCATCTTCTGGATCTCCTTTCTTCCCTTTAAAAAAGACAGCCATTATTTTCACCTCTACAAACCTTATGCTTCACAAGTTCTCTGAGAGGACTTCAGCCAATTCTTTAAGCTTACTTGCATCAACTTTATCAACTTTATTCTTGACCTTCTTACTATTCTTCCCCTTCTCTAACATATTTTGGTGGGTTTAATGCTCTTAACTCTTCTTACTCCTTTTAGTGAAGAATGAAATGAAAGAAGTGCTGCAGTTATCACAGTCATTTGTCACTTCTCAGGTCATTTTCCAGTAGCAAAATCAGCAGAGTAAGACTTTTCTTGGTTCTTTCTCTGTCCTAACATGCAGAGAGAACAAATTGTGCCTCCTCAACTTTGTTAGAGAACAGGACACAAACCAGTAGTTCTTCGACAATTAGAAATATTCTCAGCGTGAAAATTTTGTTATCGAGCGATAAGAATCTCATTGCTGTCTCATCAAGAAGCATTGCTATGTAGCAGTGCTAATCCATAATGTTGCAAAGCAAAAAGCTTTCTTCTGTGCCATTTTTGATAATAAGAACTTTTGAAATTCCATCATATGAGAGCTAAACAAATAAATTTTCAAAATGAGAAAGATTACAATCACTACTAAAGTGATTGATTGCTATTCTACATGGTGGAACCGATGAAACCTACCATTCATGTAAAAGATTAGAGGAAAAAAGAGACAACTAATAATTCTAACCAATAACACACATTTAAGGAAAACAAACAAATATGTTTAATTAATAGACCAAAAACCCCAAATCCACAGAGTTGCAGTAGAGTATGAGTGTGACTCACACTGAAACTTGTGCAGTAAAAACATCCTAAATTACAAAAATATGGTGTAGAGTATTAAAGCAGCATGACAGTATATAGTTGCCAACTCCTCTCTTGGTGCACAGACAAATGTACGCTCCCTGACCATATGAACATTGTTTATGTTTATATTTATTAATTAATGTTTACACAAAATGCCTTCCCACCACAGCATAGTTCCTGTATATACACTGTGCAACAGTTTCTTATGGTAATTTTTTTTTTCTGCCAGTGCAGATCCAGGATTGAATACAGTGAATATGATATTTATGTGCATTGTTTTGTGTAACAATGAATAAATTAAAATAAGCTTAGCCATGACTTTAAAGAAAAAGGGCTCTATCTTCAAACCAGTACAGTTTTTTCTGATGGGATTATCATCTGCTTTTATTAATTCTTATGGTATTAAATCATAATGTTCTTGTGCATCAACATTTTAAAATTCTTTTTTAGGACATGAGATGGTTTTCGTGAGTAGCTTTTTTTCTCTGTTGTGGCCAACCAAAGGGAGATGGTTTTAATTGTTGCATTCTCAAAAGCTATAGAAATACCATCCTTTTTATGTTTAAACACGACTGCACTGTTGAAATAAACAGCTCCATTACCGACAGCTGCTTTTCAAATATCACTCAGGGACTTAGTGAAACATTTGCAAAGTGCTGTGTTAGATAGAGGGCATTTTGTGAAAACAGCATGAGACTGTAGTGTTTCTTGGTCTCGTATAAAATACAGCTGCACTTGGTAGAATACAATCCAAACTATATGCAGTGGTTTACACCATATAGTTATACTTGGGTTCTCCTCTTACTTGCTGTTTCAGACTGGGTGCTTGAAATCCAGGCCAGAAGACGACAGTGACATGAGTCTGATTGTGTGATCAGTCAGATACATTTCAGGCTTTCACTGTGAACAATGCTGTGTGCAGTTATAGTTCCATAAAAAAACCTTAGAGAATTAACAGTAAAAGTTGTTTTTAAGCAAGAATTGGATTGGCCTTGTAATGATGTCAGCCAGCTCTCTTAACACCCTCCAGAATAAAATGCAAAACTTCCTATTACAATGTAATAGCACCTATGCAAAGTTGGTTTGCATCATGAGATACCATAGCATAAATAAATGAAATTTTAAAAAAAGAGAAAAAAGTAAATGCCCTGGAATATATGAAACTGAAGTACTTTATGTTGAGTGACTGACTATTCTCATGACTCTCTTACATCATATATAGTTGTCATTCTTCAAAAAATATTTTGACAGCTATATTGTGCGTCTTAATTAGTCATTATAATCCCAGTGCTAACTACCTTTTCTGTATCATTATCTGAATATCCCCTTTTTAATGCAGGGCTATGTTAGGCAAATTTAAACATATATATTCTACTTCTGATAACTTTATTAATGATTAAAATTTAATCAAATAAGTTTTTCTTTGAAAATCCAATGTCAACATTTTTCTGCCTGTAGAAAGCTGCAACAAAAATATCTGAGAAAAATGTTTTGAAGTTAACTGGAGAGGATGTGAAATGAACAACACAACAGTGCTGCTATTCACTGTAGTGTTATAAATGTGCTCTGCTTGCAAATATTTTTAGCATCTCAGAATTTTAATTGTGTGTTCATGTCTTCACTGTCAAAACACAGATTGCAACATATGGAAGAAAACTGATAAAGTCAAAATTGTATTCATATTCAAATATAAACCAGTCTTTGCTTTTAAAACATGAACTCCTGGAGGAAACCACCAACCTTACTAATTGCCCCTATATTATAATTACCCACTGCTAAACAGGCTAGACAAATAAATAAATAGTGTAAGGAAAAGAAAAATTTCCCAATGTAGGAAAAAACTCAGAATAAACAATGATAAGAAGCTGCAAACAACACGTCAAATTGCATAAATGTAAAAGGAAGCAAGTACAATTTAGAACTGCTCGATCATTCACCAACTGATACCTGTGCTGCTGATTATTTGTACTTATTTGTGGAAATAACACTAGTTCTTGTCGAGTTGAAATGATAATTGGGTGGTTCCAACTCTAATCGTACCATCAAAAATACTAACCTGTCACATTTTTGTAATATTTATAGGTTTATAAGCTTGTCTTTTATCATCCAATTTTGCCACAGAAAGCACTAGGGAAGAAAGAATGTAGTACAATTGAGGGAAGAAAAAAACCGCCAACAATATTTATCTTAGTCTGCTTTGCTAAGAGAACGTTAAAATTTAAATCCTTTCTTTTTAAAATTAAGATAAAATTCCATTTTTTTATTATGAGAAACAGATAACTTGTTTGAAAAACACATAGAAATAGGTAACTCATGCTGGGCAGAGATTTATGTGTAGGTACACTAATCTGACTAATCTCAGTTCCTGAATGAGATTGAATCCTGAATGCCAGAGAGCCTCAGAGAAGCACTATACCTGCAGTGAGAGAGTTTCTTTAAATGTCTGCCAAACTTCCTTTTCTGTGTCTTTGGAATAGAATCACAGAATCTTTTGGCATCTCTCAGCTTCACAAGAGCATAATAAATACAGAGGACTCCTCAGCTTTATTCTTCTGCAGAAGCTTCAGGCAGTGAAGGATAAGAAATATCTGTTTAGGTGGTAGTGTATTTTATTTTTCCATTGGTGCAACAGAAAAGTTTCCACTAAACCTCCTGGCTTAGAAAATAAAATGCTAAAAACCATGGCCCTTTTTCATCAAAATGAAATAGATTTATATAAGGTTCATTTCTAAAAAATTGATACAGGGAAAAGATAGTGGACCTATCTGTCTCTGTTATCTTCCATTAATTCCCTGTCATCTGAATTCACTTAAATTTTGTATCAATAAATTCCAAATCCTCTCTTTTTGATTTATCAATATTAGAGCTTTGGAAACTCAATTATTCACTCAAACACATGAATATACACATGTACAGTGTCACTCAGCCTTAAGGAAAATAAGAAACTTATTTTCTTTACTACAGTCAGCAGTGTGTGACTACACAGAGAAGCAAGTTACGTGAAAAACACAACTATTGAAGTAAAATTCCTCTTTATACATCCAATACAAAGCTCACCATAGTCCTTATTCACTTTGCAAAGTTTCAGATCTGGCATAAGAACCCGAAGGAAAAGACTTTCTCTTCACTTTTTTTTTTTTTTTTAATTGAAAAGAAAACAGTGTAACAACTTTTTTTTTTGTATAACATATTATGTGAATGACGTTTGCTCACCTACATTACTTAACAGACTCAATAATAAGACTTTTATTAATCGTGAACTTGACAATGTTTATAATACAGATTTTCATGATCTGGTACATTCTATGGTATTGTATCTTCTGGAAACTTGAAAATATGCCAAAATTCTGAGGTGTTTCATCAATTTCTGAACTCTCTGTGTTTTTTTAATAGATATGTTTTATGACGCACAGCAAAAAGAACCCTAGAGTTTCAGAGTTTATTTATGTGAATTTTTCTTAAGATGGAAAGAGAAAAAGATACTAAAATTAACACAACCATCAGGTTCTTGCTCTTCAAAAACTCTACTTTTAGGAGTAAGCCATACACTAGACAGATAACAGGAAATTTGTTTGGTGTCTTTTTTCCTAAAAAATTGGTCATTACATTTAGAAACATGACAGACATAAATACTGCTAAAGGATAGTGAAAGGCAAAAAATTTTATGCTGCAGTGTTTTGTATGATACAGAGAAAGGCTCGTTGGTTTTGAAGGGATGAGGATCTGGGCCCAAACAAAAATCAATCAAAATGCCAGTGGACATCAAAGGGAGAGAATGACAGATTCTCAAATTAGAAGCATGATGAAAATGTTAATGTCACACCTGCTTAGTTTCTGGCTATTGCCCTGCATATTTTTCTAACACTTTTTGAATACTGAGCATGCCACAAAAGGAAGGATGGTACCCCAAAGTGTTTGCCTTAGCAAGGTCCAATAGGCTTGGGAGTACCCAGAGCTTTTGGTTGAATAACCCTCCATGGCTGGTGGATTGAAGTTGCTGAGCTTTGCAGAAGCATGCCAGCTGCTCAAAGAAAGATGTGTTCCAAGGAAAACAGGCTTTTTATTTCCACAAAGAACCAGTAGCAATATCTTTGCCTCTACTTCCAGCAAACCTTCCCAGATGAAATCAACTCTGTACGAGCAAAAATAAGCATATTTCTGTGACAGCTTCTGATGTTATATACACAGTTATATACAATCTTATGATTGAGTTTTCACCCAAGACTGAAAAATAACACCTGCAATGTGGTTTTAAGAGCTTCACAAAATTAAGCAGACAGACATGGATGTGGTTTTGGAGCAATGTTCTTCCTAATCATTAACCCAAAGCATCTCCTGTCCCACCTGTGTTTGCAGATAGTAATTTCCTGACTGAGGGATGGTTTTTATTTGGTCCTTGTACAACGCTGAGCATATGGCCAGGCAAACACATTCTCTTAAGTGCATAAAAAGTTTCTTTGATGTTAAAACTAAGCTGGGCTTGCTGCCATTAGGTAATTCATGGAAAAAATGGACAACTCACATTATCTTTCGAGGAAAAAAAGATGAAACATTTCAGTTCCTGTAAGGGAAGAAGCTAAAATGGTTTCACAGGAAAGAAAAACTTGTGCTACTTATGAGGCACAATCAAATTACTAGATACGTATACTGAAGCAAAAATTTAAAGTAAACTTCAGTATTTATATGTGTCTCTTGGTATGATTATAACCTTTTTTACTATCCGTGGCATTGGCATATAGTTTATCATTCTGATAAAATCTGCTGTGAAGATATTTCATTGCTAAAAATGATGAATATACCAGGGAAAATGTTTTTCATCTTATGTCAGTGAGATTGTGCTCTTGCTCTTTTTGAAACCATATCAGAGAATGCTCAGAGAGATGCATCACGGTAACAACACTCAGAAAAAGTCAGTGGAAACACAGAGGGAAAGGTTGAATTCCATTATTCATTTTCACCTACATAAATTCCTATCAGCCTTGTCTATCGTTCTGTGCAAATAGTGAGACAATACATTGTTTGAAGTGATATATGACCTTGCTATCCTGCAAGGAAGATTATAAAGGCTACAAAATAATATATTTCCATGTTGGTACAAGGCAACAAATGGGGAAAAATACATTTTAACCAAGAACTTTTTAATATCAATGTAACATTTCATAAAAGGGATAGATCTGAGAGGGAGATGAGAGACTTACATTTTTTCTGCTAACCACACTAAGATAAATTTATACTTAAAGTGCAATGGTAAGACACTGAATTTATGTTAAATGATTTTGAAGGTCTCAGCTCTTATTGGTTGCTATGTAGAGATAATTATGGTGACCAAGGTTAAGCATGAAAGACTGGAAATTTAAAATGACAAAATTTGGCAGAGAAAATTATGTTGTTTTTCACTGCTACCACATCTTTCATGAACTTATGAATGTCCATGGGAAAACAATAATGCATCTTCTACTACTATGTAACCACATTAGAATCACACCAAGAACTATAGGAGGGAATATTAACATTCCAGATTAATAAGATGGAGCCAGTGCTAGTACGCTGCCTTAGTTACATTGCTGATTGAAGAAAATATAAAGAAATAAGCCTCGACTTAGCGGAGCTGTGCTCAGGAACAGAGCCTGACCTGAATCCTGCTTTGGACTTGCCAAGAGACTCCATGGCTTTCAGAGAAGAGCACAAGGCAAGCCCAAGTCACAGGGACCTCTCAGCATTTCTTGTGATCTGGCAGGTTGCTGTGAGCCCTGTACTGTGCAACCTCTTTCTTTCCAAAGAGAGGTCAAGCTGAGGCCTATTTTCTGTTGCTCGAGGCTGTTTTTCCTTGGTATTTGGTATTATTAAAAACATTCCAACTGCGTGGGCTCCTCTTGTGGTTCTAATTTCCTTTTGGTTTCTTCAGTTCCTAAAACTGGTACTTTGAAGTGGTTGTTTTCCTCTCACTTATCTGAAACTCATTGTTGGATGATATAGAACATATTTTAGCCTTAGATTTATATTGGAAAATATACTTTTGGATTAAAATTTCTATGTTAATAACAGTACTGCTTTCACTGATTTGTCTCAGTGCAGCTTACAAAGACAGATATCTCCCTCTCGTGTTAACTTGTGTTTGATTCGATTTGGATAGAGACTTCTCTCCTGCCAGGACAGTAGAGAAGCCCAGATCTGTGGCAACGCAGTGCCCGCCCAGCCAAAAGCACGTTGCAAAAAGTAGAACCAGGGGCCTTGAAATGGAGCTTGATCGTTAGTGTATTCAAGCAAATAAATCCGACACTTGGTAGTTACTGTAGTAGCTACTGGTTAAAATTTAAAATATAGCTGGTGTGATGCTGCTTCCATTTGATTTAAAAGAAATCTAGAAATTTTGAACACCAATGCACCTCTGCTTACTAAGTTCTGCCACTTAATTGTTCCCATTTATTTTAAATAAATTAATTCATCTTTTGGGTAATATGCCCAGCAGCAGCTAGCAATGTCTTACCATAGAAACAATGTGGTTGTGTTCAAGCTATGATTAATAGGAGTGGAGCAGCCTCAGTTAAACTTGCTATTTATAAAGCAAGAAAATTCTTACACACTCAACTTAAAGCTAAAATATAAACCTAAACCCAATATATTAGAATATACTAGAAGTTCATTAAAAATATATATTATCAGTATATTATTTCCCAATATCTTTCTTATGCTTTTACTTACTTTCTTCTTTTTTTTCCCCTTCAGTTCAAAGTATTTCAGAGCATGGGAGCATTGTCTTATATCTCACTAGCCGAAACTTTTACAGGAGACTGTGCACTGCAAGTATTGGGGCTTGAGGCTACCTGGGGGTGCCTGGAGGTGCACAGGCTGCCAGGACGGTAGTGGAGGGTGCAGTTGCATCCACCATGCTCTAGGTAAGCACTTGCTGCTATAAACTGTATCTCTGAAGCCACTTCCAGGCTCTTCTGGGGAGAAAGGTTGTAGGAACATTACAAAGGGGAGCTGGGGAACAAGTGGCATGTGTAACCAGGATCTAGCCCTCATGTTTATTCCCTGGCCCTCTCTCGTAAGGGTAGCATACCCAGAAGACTTACTATATAGCGAGTTCAGTGGTAGTCTGAAGACTAAGACTAAAAAAATCACCCTCAAACTTGATTCAGTATAACGTCTATAAGTCTGTGTGTACGTATACACAATCTGACCTGAAACCAAAAGAAAACATTAACATCTTGGAACAAGCTCATAAAACACCTGAAAATGCAATCATTTATTCTACCTCTGCTCTTTTCTATACATGGGATAACATTAGAAAAACTAGCAATTGAGACTATGAGGTGAATTCAAGATACAACATCTCAATTCTTTCATTTAACTAGTTGTGTTTGTCTCATAACAGGCCAGTGGGGATTTTCAGTTACAAGAAGTGAATCTGTACTTTCTCTTGTGCAGCCTGTTTTGTGGTAATGTTACGGAAATACCTACTGACGTTTCAGTGATATGATTGCTATCAAGTCTCAAATACTCCCATATAGCATGCCTGTCAGTATTAGTGCCTCTTTTTTCCTCATTATGCTACCCCTCAAACACTGGTTTATCACAAAAGTGAATTATCCTGTCTCCAATTTTTGTATAATAACTGAAAACGAACCCCAGGCTGGTATACACCAGCAGACCAGCACACATACATCAGCACAAGCAGTGCAGTGCAAAGGCGACCATGGGACTATGTATCCAAACCTCGTTTCCTGTGCGTGACCGGAATCAGAGAATTCAGAGCCCTGCAGGTTTGCCATCTGCGTTAGAAAAGTTATAAGAAACACATTTGTTGCATCCCAAAATGTACTTTGTGGTATGAGAACTTCCTCCCATGCATTTTCTTCCTCTGTCGTAATATTGCATGAGACATATGCGTGTAATGAATCAGCTGGGAGGACAAAAATTTTTCAAAGCTTTGCCAGGTATTTCCTCAGCTCCTTTTTCTCTAATAAGTAAGTGGCCCTGCTGTGAAACACTGTTAAAGGAATAAAATTAAAACAAAGAAAAAATTCCAATTTTTAAACTACTAGAAAAGTATTTGTACTACGGCAACAAGGGGCATAGCTCTAGTCGATATCTGGAAATTAAAACAAAAAAATCGCCTTGAGACAGCAACACAAATTTTACTGCTCTTGATATGAAATAAGTAATTTAATTTTCACTTACTGAGACATTCTGTTGATGTACTGATTTCTCTTCATCTTCCAGTAGTCAATGCTTTTAAGCGGTGTTTCTCAAGTATCCTATTGAGTCACCTTACTTAACTTGTTGCCTTGTACAAAATTCCACTAATTCTACATTTCATGGTTGCATTTAAAATACAAAAAATATTCTTAACTACTTTTGCTTCTATTTATTTGGTGACAGTCAGAAAAACACAATAATTTGTATATTTCCTATATTTCTTTGCTTCAGATTTACAAGGTGTATCTAAAGGCATTAAGAATGAAAGGGGAACTTTGGGAAATTCAAGCTTGCATAATTTGAGAATTCCAAATTATTTAGGGAGTTTTTTGTTTGTTTATAACCTTCTAACTGTCTAAATGAAAAGAAGTCTGTTATTAAATTGATTCCTTTTGATTCAAATCGAATCTCCCTTTCTGCTTTATAAAAGTTAGCTGATTAAATTCTCCATAAATCAAAATAACAGCCATTAATGATAGTAGGGGAAAAAAGACCTATTTCTTGGATATAATTTTTTATTACTGTTATTAAATCAAAAATCATCAAAACACTGTTTCTATTACAGTGTAAAGATTTTTAAACTTTTCGTTTACATAGCCAAGCTTATCAAATTTCTACTAAATCTTCTAAGGAAAAGTATCCCAAAAAGTAGCCAAACTAAAAGGCAGGTGACATCTTTTGAGAAATACAAGACATACACACAGGCAAACAAATCTCAGTCATCACTGTACAGTAATTTAGAAAAAAATCCTAACAAGTTTACATTTGTTGCTGTTGTTGTCCAGCTTCGTTACACAAAATAATTCTTTGAGGCCTTGTGAATTTCTAGATATATTGCTTTGTATGTCAAGGAAAAGAAACAATAGATCTTCCCTAAGAAGAGACTCCATGCTAACAACCAGATACTATAAATGTGAAAAACAGGCAGTAAACACTGAAAAATCACAGTAACGGTCAAATGAAATTGCCTTTCATTTCAGGGAGGTGGATTTAACTGACTTTTCATGAAAAATGTTTTTATACTCACAAGTAGCCATGGTGTCTTTTATGCTGATCATGTAGTTCTAAGAGGAACGTTTCTTTGCTTTCATTGGAGCACCATAACTGTTCTGAAATCAAGACAGAGCTCTGAGGAGAAATAGTGTCTTCCATTAGACCAACAAATAGAGCTGGAAAAATCAAAGATCTTCAGAGCATGGAAAACAGTGATCAATCTTAAATCTCAGAAACACTGAAATTTAAAATATTTTTGCTTGGAAAGGGGATCTCCGTGTCAATCAAGGAAAATCCTATTTGTTCAGAAAGAGGCAGAAGATTAAATGGTAACTATGCAGTTTTTACTAACTTGCTGAAATCCAGCTTTTTCTTCCCCTTATTCCATACTGGTTAAGTGCTGGGGTGATCTGTGGCTCACATACAGCCTGAATGCTCAGGTTTCCGTACCATGGAAAGCAAATAGTGAGAGGGTTGCTGGGTGGCTGAATCTTTCTCCAAGATATTTGACTAGACCGGATTGTTGTACATCCCAGGCCTTTTATTTTTTTCCCTAAATATGCTGATGAAGATAAACAGGGAGTTCTGCCTGCGTCTGTAAAGTCAGAAAGTGCTCCCACATTCATCAGTTAACGGTGCAGTGTGTGAGAAATCTTACACGAATCAACAGCCCTTTGATCCTTCAATTCCCTTGTGTAAAATTTCCCTGTAATATTTCAGTAAAGAAAGGGGGTGCAGTACAACTGCTTCTGGTCCTGGTGTTGCCTGCCTGGGCTTCACTTCAGACATCATCAAAGGAGAGAAATGAGATTGTTCCCGTACCTCACTGAAGTAGGCATCACTCTGGTTGACTTAAATAACCATTACAGTCATTGATGGATGCTAAAATATAGTATAATGAATTTAAAATCTGTTTTAGAAGATTGGAACCTCAGAGTCAATATATGCACATTATATGCCATTAAATATGAAAGAATCATAAAAAAGGGAATTATTAATTTTCCTCAGTTGTTTGTTTAACAGTTTTGCATCACTCTTTAACAAGGTGCCTTCAGCTTTAAATCACAGCACACAGTTTAAACAACGTACACCTAACAGCTTAAGTGAACTGCTAAATTCACAAATAACCTGAAAAAAAAAGAAAGAGGCAGACAGACAGACAGAAAACAAGGAAGGAGGCAAGCAAGAGCAATGTTTGAAAGCACAATAGAGAATTAAATTTATTTGTCCACATAAAAGTTTAAAATCCCATCGGAAAGAAATAAGATAAACTACTCAAACATTTATGAGTTTTCAACAGGCCATACCCATTAGCAAAAACAAATGCGGCATTTACTTTTGACAGCTCAATTAAACCTTAAAGAATGAAGCAAACAGAACAGTTTCTTTAAGAAAAGAATAGAAGAAGCACCAAAAATGTTAGAGTGACATAGAGATCAAGTCCTTAATTCTCATTGCCTGTTTTCAGAAAGATATAATAAAATTATTAGAGATGTAGCAAAGGCAATTTTCTAAATATCATAATGGCTCAGTTTTGAGAGAACAAAGATCTGAGATGGAAATGGCATTAGGTCACTGCAGAGAAGTTAAACACGTTCCCACATCAGAACCCTTCTTCACAGGGAACTCTTTAGAGGATTTGTCTCAACTTCGAACGACTTAAGAGGTTATGGAGTGATTTAACGAATTGTCTGGGCCAAACTGATCTTACCTGGGAGTCTGAAGACAACTCAAGAGTGAAGAACCTGAATTGCTAATGCAGGTTCTCTCTTGCTTAGAGCTGCTTAGTACCTGCAGCCTGAAGGGTGCCCTCTCTACCCTTCTACGTGGTCAAAGCAGCTTCCAATGCTCATGTAAGGAATTACAATTCTACAAGCCTGATGTCTGTTTTGGGAAAAGTAGAAAAGTAAGACTAATAGATACCTGATAAACACGATCCTCTGGAAGAGTCAACTTGGGGGGTTTGTTGATTTGTCTGTGTGTGTGGTGTTTTTTGTGGGGGCTTTTTTTGTAAACAGTCCTGTAAGTCTATTGGACATATTTGAAATTCAGAGTACAGAAGCATACGAGTTAAGAGTAAGTCTCACAGCCTATATGCTCTGACCCATATATTTTTCTTCTGATCGAGAGCAGATTGGATCAAGCTATGCCCTTGATATATATAATGAAATTCTTTTTTTCTCACTTTGGAAGGCACTGCAGAGAGGCAGGAGCCATACGAGTTTCTGTTGGTGTTTGTTCTCTGGTGTCTGTAGTTTTTGCTTACAGTCTTAACTCCTACCTAGATCCCATAGTCAAAGAAAGGTGTATTGTATATTTTAGTTTACGGTAGAGCACTACTATGCATGTGAGGGTCTTTTTCTCTGTTTTTGTATGGAGGTTCTCAGCATACCGATAGGTGTTAAAGGTATGGGGCTGGTCTGTAAGTGTTCATAAATCCTGGAGGGGATTTCCAGGATTTATGGACTCCAAAAATCATGCTATTAGATTCAAGCCTAAGTTTAACAATTATTAAGCTAGTAAACCTAAGGTTAGTAGAGGAGGAAAGGACAGCAGATAACACATCAGTCCATGTTAGGACACTGATGGTTTTCTCATTAAGCTGGAATTAGCAGACACATACAATGGACCCAGTTGCAGTGACCCAGTCCAGGCCTTTTGCTCAGATTCATCTTACTAATTTTAGCTGTCTAAAAATTAGGTGTCTGATCTAAGCTAGCTGTCTAACTTTCTTAGTATTCAGCAGAGAGAAAGGCACTTCTTGAAGGTGATTCTTGTGGCTTATTTTACAGAAGTGTTTATTACATGCATGTGTTGGTTTAGCTTAGTAACCGAGCTGCTAGGGTTTAAATAAGCAACTTCGTAGTAAACATGGCAGGGGGTCATACAAATTCTCACTGCTTTTCATGGCCAATTCACAATGTTGAAAGCAACTATGATCAAATCAAGTAGGAGAAGTAATTTTTGAACAAACTATGTAGTTTTCATGCATGACTACAGGAAATAAAGTAGCCTAGTTTCCCATGAATCTCTGTCTGAGGATACACAAATGCTGGCTGCAGCGCTGCTCTCAACTGTGGCAAGTGGTGAAATACCACATAGATCTTCTGGGGCAGGAGATCATGATGGTAGTCACCCCTGCAGTTAGCTTTTCTTGGCTGTTGATTTTTCAAGAATTTATTGGCAACTTGGGGGTATCTTACCCCTGGCAAACTGAGAAGAAACTGAACTATAGGTTCAAATATTAGTGGGGATATGGAGGAAGGAAAGCCAGATGCACACACACACACATAAATAAGTACTTGTCCTGATCACATAGACCTCCTTTTCAGAAGAGCCCATTCTAAAAAAGCAAACAATACTTCTTCAAGAAAAATGAGATGCTCTAAAACCACAATCTAATGTTTAATCTTCTCTTCCCATCAAGCTAATTAAAAATGCTTTGACTGGCCTACTTTCAACTTCAAGTAAGGCTGATGTTAAATAGCAGCTATCATAATCTTATCCACAAGACTGCCAACATTATTTGAATAGTAAAATTTGTACACGGATACCAAAAGCAGTGAGTTATATGCAGAGAATGATAGAAACTTAGTAAATAAAGCAAAAAACTTTGCAAAACAGAATCACTAAGGACAGTACAAAGAAACTCTCAATGACTAAGAAAAATACCAATGGACTAGTAGTATTGGCCTGTCATTGGGTAGGTATAGTGGAGATCTTGAAAATAATGCAGAGAGGCTCAGATTTTTCAGTGGAGTGCATGTTTTGTATTTGGGAAAAAGCAAACAAACAGATGATGTATTCCTGTTGAAAAAAAATGGTGAATAAATATATGCTAACTAAACTGTCACTCAGAACAGGATAAACAATAAAGATAGATGTTTCTAAACCAGCAGTTCCAGAGGGCTTCATTCAGCAGCTGATCAATAAGCTCCCTGAGCTGGCAGGAGACTAGCACTGTACCACTAAAACCAAAATTGGGTAAGATAATGTAAAAGGTGATTAGTCCATCAGCCATGGCATTGGTTCTGGACAAAGTGATAGACTGCCTGCTGCAGAGTCAGGAAGGATGGGGCTGAGAGGACTGAGGAGCAGAAACTTCACAAGCTAACTTTGCTGGCAAAGGAAACATGATAAAAGAACAGCCTCTATGTGCTTTCACAGTTTTAAAGACATTTTTTTTCTCTGCTGCTAATGGAGTCACTTCTTGATGAGATTGCAAGTTTGGTTGATAAAGATAGTATTTTTGATGTACCAGACTTGTTCCTGTAAGGCATTATACTTAGTGTTGCATGACATCTTGATCAATTATCCGGCATGGTACAGTATCAACATGGCACTAATGAATTTAGGACAGATTAAATGACAAGTCTCAATAGTAGTTATAAATCAGGAGTCATTACTGAGTGATTGTGTTTCTTGTGATACCCTGCAGAGATCAGTTCTTCGGCCTCTGACACTTGATGATTTTATCCATGTTCTGAAAGAAAGTCGCGTATTAGTGATGAAGTTTGCAGTTTAAGCTGGCAAATTAAGTCTTGAATTAGAGGGGTTTTGGTTAAGAAGGGAACACTTATTCACAACAGCTCTCTGTTTCTGCAAGTGCTGTGGAATGCAGTCTATCAACAGCTAACATCAGAGAGAGCAGTAGATTGCTCTCTGCAGATCTATAAAGGATGGTTTAAAATTAGATTTCTGGTATGGTTGAGACAAAACAATGGGTATTGTGCTTGAAGCTCTGAAGCTCATTTCAATTCTTTTTCCATCTCTAATCACTGTAAATCTCACTACAAAGAATAATGAAGTGTTTTCTGCTTGGTTAATAATCTGATATGGCTGATATGGCTCACTGCAGGCTGATGAGTGCTGGAGCCAGCATGAAGAGGGCAGGGTGAAAACATCCAGAGCAAAGGAGTTCTGGGGAGGGCAGGACCATGGTGACCAGACACCACAGCAGCTCCTGTGAAACTGTCTCTTCCCAGAAGGTTCCTCAAAACTGTATCCACAATATAAAACACATAAGCTCAAAATTCTATTTTATTTACTTGTGGGAATAAATGCACCCAATGAATGCCTGCAGAACTAACCCAATTCTCTCTTGAATGCAAAGACAAGAACATGGGCTTGGTCCAGAGTGTGAGTGCAAATGTGTCCTCTGACAGAGTCTATTAGAGGATGCTAGCAAGGTTTCAACAGGTGTCTTTAGTGCCTAAAAATTTGTTTTTTTGCCCCCGTTTGCAGCTCTGTAGCTCCACTAGCTGGCACTGTCAAAGGCCAGAGACTTGTCACATTGAATCACAGGTGTGTAGGGTTACAACCTGCTTACATGGCATTCCTCGGGATGCCTGTTTTTTCCCTTGTACAGGGCTACAGCTAAGCATATAGCTTAGCTGAGATAATTTTTTATTTTTATGTTTTTATCTTTTCCTGAGATAATTAAACTAAAGAAGTTTTATTATCATCCCATTTAGAAGGCAATCTCACTCGATCTTTTAAATTGTTCCATTTTCACACCACTTCAACCATGTTGGCTTCGTTGGAGCCAACACAGAGACTGTGTCAAAGTCCATCACTGTCCATCAGTCTGTCCGTCACTGATAAGGTAATATGATCTTAGTCATAATACCAATATGACTAATATATACCATATAGCCAATAAGTCAGAGCTACATGGCATGCTTTCTTTTCCAGAAAAGTCATTTTTAGAGATTCCTAATTTTCCTGTTGTACCTGCTCCTGTACTTTTTTGCTGTCCCTCATTTACACCAATTCTACTGGGTTTTGTACTGAAGATCGGTGAAAAGACCAGGTGAAAATAACACTTTTCCTTTTAAGGATTGATTACTTTATGGAGATCATTGCAATAGCAAAGTGTTCCACAAAAGGTTGTACCACCACGTCTCATAGGGAAAAGGCTTCTACAGGAGTCAAGAAAGATGGGGCTGAGAGGAGTGAGGAGCAGAAACTTCACAAGCTGACCTTGCCGACAAAGAAAACATAATAAAAGGACAGTATCCATGTGCTTTCACAGTTTTAAAGATATTTTGTCCATTACTTTCATGGCTTCTTTGCTTAGTAATAGTACAATATTTTTTGCCTGTTAAAATTAATATTTTAGCTATTATAAATAATCTGCATTCTTATCATATCCTTCTGCTTTAAAGTAGAAAAATTGCCCACTTCAAAGTAGGAACATTACCCTACTCTCTGTTAGATAAATGACTTGCAAGGTACTTTCAATACAGAATTAATTTCAGAATAGATCAGTACAGAATTTCAGTCTGAGAATACAGAATTAATTTAGATCACAGAGACATTTCAAATTAAGCCCCCTCACTGTGATATTTTAATTATACCAATTAGTGAAGTAAAACTTTAATGTATCGGGATGTCAACATTTCTAAGTGATAAATAAGATTGCTATGATCTAGCTGGCAAATATTTCTCCGTGTTGAAAATGTATCTGATGTTATGTGGTTTCACAAAGAGGTACGGAAAATTTTTCTAACTGCTTATAAAAAGGAAAAATATTTATACTTTCTGAATGAGAAAGACTGAAGATAAGTAGCATGCATCTTCTTCAAAGATAAATAACTTGTATTAATAAAAGTGAATCTATCTCAGCAACTAATAGAAAATGATCATTTCCTTTTTTTTTCTTGCCCCTTGCCCTTTGGACTTGCCTTAGTAACTCAGTAGTAACTGGGGATATAAGGGACAGCTGTTAAAATCAATATTTAGTATGTTCAAAAAGTAAAAAAATTCATAGCAGAGCAATGACTTAGAGCAATTTTCAGTATCAGAGAACATAAATTTTCTCTGCTCCCTTTTATAGATTTCTTTTTCACAAACAACAATATGGATATTCTGTCACCTAGATTTTAAAACAGTATTAGAAAGATCAGGCTTACAGACTCTTATAACACCCTGGTTAGGTAACAACACCTACAAACACATTTTTAAAAAATAAATCATTATCAGAAATCACAACATTTATATTTGTATTGTCACACTTTTACTGAATTACAGGCGTGTAGGTAGAAACCTGAGCTTAGCAATCATTACGTATTTCTACGGAAAGATTCTCACGGTACTGGACCTTTTGATATATTGCTTATTTTTGTTTATTTTTCTTTAATTTTATATTTCAGTTGTGCCAAATACATTGCCAAAAGAAAGTCTTTCTTTGCTCAGAACCGATCCTCAAGGGTGTAGGACAGTCCTTTTGAAGGTTGGAAAGATTAACCAGAAGACTTATAAGGTAAAGTCCTGCACTGTGCAACCACATCTCAACCATGAGATGGGCTGGTCCAAGCTTCCAGCTTGGTCATTTTGGTAGAGGTGGTTCTGCCTTCTCCTTCTCCTCTCTGTTTCTCCATTTCTCCCAGGTGTATGATCCCATCCCTCTCTAAACGGTGCCTGGTGGGCAGGGAGCAGATCCAGCTTGCCACCCTGGCATATGTGTTTATTCTCTAGCTTACTTGAACTAAGCACAAAACTTCTTACTTACATTTTACATTTGATATGTGAGATGGTATATGTTCAGCCGTGCTATACAATGCTTTTTTTTATCTGGTGCGAATAATCCTTTGGTGTTTAATGAGCTAATTACAAAGAAAATAATAAGACAATGGAGAAATACTTATTCTCAGAGGAATGTTTGCAGAAGTCTGTGACTGTAAATCTGTACCAGACAAAGTCTATAATTTCTGATATTAAAAATGAAAGCAAAGAACTGAAAGCAAGAACATCGTGGTTATACAAGCAGTAAACATGCCCCACTGGGATTACAAATGCCTCGTACAGCCAGCTTGCTCTTTTGCAGTGACAAAAAGGGAACTAAAGCTTTAGAACTTGATTTCAAATAACAATGTTTTGTGATGACTAATATGACACTATAACAGAAGTAATTAAATAGTATTTCCAAGCTCAAGCATGTATAAATTGCTTTATTATTAATGTAAAAAATGACTGAGAAATCTCATTAATTTTTATAGAAAACATTAATCAGCATTATTATAGACAAATTACCCAAAGTATGAGTCTATGATTATTATTTTTTTGTCACTGGAACAGTAAAAGTTCTGAATGGTGACCTATTATTCGTTTATTCCTTATTAACTTAACTCCTAATGTAACTTGTTACATCCATGCCTCCTTCTCCTAAATAAAGATACAACTAATAGAAAGCTGTTTTAATTCAAGAACTAGCTATGCATTAGCCTTGAAAGAGGAAATGCTGAACCTGATCTTGCATCGTTTGCTTCTTTTATCTGTGTGCGCTTGCACAGATTATAGCTAGATGTCCTCAGAACTATTAAAATATCTGCACAGAAGGCAGGAGCCTCCTGACTCTGTATCCAGTGCCTTTGGATAGACATAAGTTCAGGAGTAATTGTCCTTGATGCTATTTACCATCTCTGTTTCTTGGTCTGGCATGTAATTGCAAGAATGGCCGATTTCCAAACATTCCACAAATATCTATCTGAATGACACTGTAATTCTTTGCCAGTAAGCGTACAATTACCTACTCTTCCTCTATGCTAACCATACCAATGCTTATGGATGTTGCTGTGCCAGAAATGTCTTCTTTTTTTTTCCCATTGTAATTTCTGAAGTTCTTAAACTCTGCAAATAAAAAATATCGGCAGGGATACACTTACCAAAAACCATTTTTTCCCACCCATCAGTAGTCCCATATCTACTGTCCCACTAGTTCCCATTTCTGGCAATTACAGACCATGCTGGAGAAATCAACATGTGTAATATATAACTGAAATATATCATAGCTCTGTGATAACTGCATACTTACGATGTGTTTGTATGAATCAAGTGGACTTTCAGATTTGGCCCCAAAGCTGCCTGTATCTAACCAAGTGATAACGGGATATCTGGTCATTTGAACTGCAGCCAAAGACAACTGGAGTTTTTCTCGAGTTGTTAGCTACAAAAGCACCCTCTAAAGCCATCGAATCAATGACTAGCCTTGGCTCAAAAAAGGTGGTTCCTGCAAAAATGGCAAATTTGAAGCCCACTCCTGGACTTTGCTGCTAACAACTTACTCAGATGACATGCAGGAGAGCAACACATTGTGCCCTTGCAGCTCTCCTAATGCTTTCACATTTCACATTTTGAATATTGTTCTCCTAGGAGTTCGACGCATGAGGAAATGTCATGGTTTCGGCCTAATTTACCAAAACCAGACCGACAGATGGCCCTTCCTCCCCTTCTCCCCCCCCCCTAAAAGAGGAGAGAGGAAGAGAAAGAGATAAGGAGATTTAGAAGTTTAGAATGAACTAAACTACTTTAATGAAGAATTAATATTAAAATAAAAATAAAGAAGAAAATAATGAAATAGATACAATATATACAAAACCGTATGGAGCTCCCAGGATGACAGTCAAGTCACTGGCAGGCACTGGGGAAGTCCCAGACTGGACTCAGCAACGGATGGGAACTGGATTCCAGCTCCGGAGTCAGGAACACACGGATCGGGATCAAAGGCAGATGAACAGACAGAGTCCTCTCCGGACGTCGGCCATCGCAGGAAGGGGCTTGACCCTTTGATCCCTCAGCTTTTATACTGAGCATGGGGCAGATGGGATGGAATACCCCAGTTGGTCAGGTTTGGGTCACCTGTCCTGTCCACTCCTCCCCACTGATGTGACCCCTCTACGTTTTTTCCGTTTCCGACCCCCTATGGGGGCAAATAACAAAAATTGGCTGACCTTGGTTGTTATAGCAATAAGTATAAGCAAGGGCCTCCCTGCATATCGTTCCTTGGCATGGAGCACAAACATTGGGCTTATCATTCTGAGAACGAGCAGTTTTCTCCACAATATGCCGTTAATTTCAGAGAGTCAGAGGAGGCCTAGCTAGGATGTAAAGTTACAGAACAGAAAATTGGTTCAGTTTTACTTCACACCGGGACAAGAAAAAAACCCATAGCAGGAATCAAAATAAAAAGGTTAGAGAGAAAATTAAATAGCCCTTGCCTCTAAACATCTTAAAACAAAACTACAGAGAACTACAGCGTGTGGCCAAAAGAAAGGCTGTTACTCCAGCCCAGCTGGTGGTGAAGCAGAAAGACAGGGCTGCTCTCAGGCTGCCTCATTAATGAGAGCTGGGGCAGTACAAGAGAATAATATCAGCTGCCAACTCTGTTCATATCTATTGGCAGAGATAGGAAAAATGGTGTGGGTGGGGCCAGCTCGGTCCTTAACGTCAATCATATGCTCCCCCAGCAATCAGAAGAAATTCTGGTGAAGTCAGTCAGGAGTCCTGCTGCAGCACGCACAGCTCACACGGCTTGTCTCAAACAGCCATCTGCACTGAAGCCTTCTCTGCTGGCCCTGGAATAGGCTGCCCAGGTAGGTGGTGGAGTCTCCTCTGGAGACATTCAACACCCGCCTGGACACGTTCCTGTACAACCTGCTCTAGGTGGACCCGCTTTGGCAGCGGGGTTGGACTAGATGATCTCCATAGGTCCCTTTCAACCCCATATCATTCTGTGATTCTGTGAATCCTTTCCCCAATATACACCGCTCCCATCTCACAAGCGTTCATCTAGAAGCAACTACCTGCCGTGTCCACAACAGATTTACCAGGGACAGCCTTTTCCCAATTCATTTTGTTCTTCTTTAAGAAAGCATCCAGAGTAGTCCCTTTCCCAATTCTTTTTGATCTCTTTGGGGGGGTTAAATGGCTCTGAGGACAGACATGCACAGAGCTTTTAGCTGCTGGTCCTCTGGTTCACAGAAACTATGTGGTGACCCTCTCTGGAAGACTATCTGTTTCTCAGCTGGAGTGGGTGGGAATGAACAACACACTTGTCAGGAACAGTCTGGGGGAGAATTTACCGGCATTACAGCAGCAGCAACACGGTTTGCCCTCCAAAGATCTGTCAAATTATGTTCTTATGAAAGACATTTGTCCTGACATGTGGTGCAGGCACTGCAGCTGAATGACCCATGGGACCGATTTGTTCTTTATTTTCAGCTTGGTTGTACATTTTCTCCATATATTATTGTGATGTTCCTGAGCACAGATTCTTCTAACAACTGCCTTTGGTTTCCAGTTTCTGCAGTCTTCAGCCACGTTTTGCAGAATAATTTGCACTGCAAAATCAGAACAACATGAGACCTGAATTTCAATTCACAGTCTGTTAAATACTCCTAAATTATTTTAGGGTAAACCTAAGGTGATTTCACTGATGAAATCCAGAGGGGAAGGAATTTGAGGGGTGGAAGAAACTAAAAGGCTGTTTTGCATGGCAAGAAGAAAAGGAATGAAATTAGATGCAGCAAATTGCTGGGAGGAAAAGCAAATCTGTAAAAGTGTTTGAACTAAACACCAGACTTTGAGTCTCATTTTACATAGTTTAAATGCTAGCTGCAGTTGAAAACCATCAGATAGTAACCCTTTTACTAAACAAACCAGAACTGAAGGTAGCAGTCTAGTGCCATGATCCTTTCCAGCCGGTCTAAAGGCATCGTACCACCAAAAGGGGGGAAGGAGGTGCTGGTGTCCCCACCCACACTTAAGTCCTGTCTTCCCTCACTTACTCTTCTGTCCATTAAAGAACTTTACGTAGCTGTGCAATGACTGGGAGAAAACTTTATATACAAAAAAAAAAAGGATTTGTGTTCAGTCAGATGAATAATTAGCTGGTCAAACTCATGAGACTAAGCCATCATATGGGAATATACAGTCATGGCCAAGGGAAGTGTGAGATCTTTGGGAGCAACCTTGTTTTAGTCCAGCTTAGATTGGCTGAAAAACATGTCTCTTATGCGCATACCCAGAATGTCATATACAGAGGACACAGAAAGAAATTTCACAGCGAGGCTGTGTTTCATCTGAAAACAAGTATTACAACATTGATTTCCAAAGTATATGAGTAATCTTCCGCTGGGCAATATCTCTGCTGGTTCATTGACCACTCTTCTTCTGAACTGCAGTCTGGGAGAGTTCCTTTGGTCACTGAGCCTGGGAGGACAAGCCTCCCAGTCCAGCACCTCACTCAGTACACCACAACAAGTGAAGCTGGTTGAGAGTGAAAACTGGTGTTTTTTGCTGGGCCAGGCAACCAGAAAATCTGTATTTCAATGGGATAATAGGAATAGATAGCAGTATAAGACCCAAGCCCCTGGCATACAACTAAAGTGAATCTATTCATTTATTCAAAACTTTGTGCAAATAGCCGTTCCTTATTTGTTTCTGTGACTGTCTTCAAAGTGAATAAATCTGGGTCCTTGGGATAATAGATGAATGAGGGCAAATTTCTTATGTCCTCTGTGTATTTTAAAAACTAGTAGTATGAATATTAAATTCAGCAATTACGTATTCAGAATTTTATTGTCCTTTTTATATTCACCATAGAATTGGAATAGCGAAAGCAACTTCAGCAATGTGACAGGGTAACAATATCTGTTCCCAGACGTGTGTCTCTGAATTTATCAAAAAGAAATGGCAAGCAGGAACAGGAAAGACTGAACATGGGGAAAACCCCAATCCAATGGCTTTATTTTTATAAAAACAAATGCTTTGTGAAAATTAACTCCCTCTGACTTATGCATCTCACCAATGAATTTTATGACTAGTTTTTTATTTCATTCTTGTTGGTCATTATTATTAGTTTTGGATGCATTTTGAGTTTGGATATGCTCTGATTATGTTTTTCTGTTCGTTTCGGTGTAGAGACCAAAGTCTCTACAAATTAGTTTTTCTCCCTGTTCCTTTTGTGGATTTCTTATTCAATTTTCAGTTACCTTTTAGAGCTCTTTATCCTTTTACATATCTTTTATTTGTACAAAAATATTTTCCTAGTAGCGCCTCATGTTAACTTTGAGTTTTGAGCTCCTTTTCACAATAACTATACACAGACTTCTTATTTAAGGCCTATGAGGAGAAAGAAACTGTTCAGGAAAGCCCAGGCAAGGCGGAGCATTGTGCTGACGTACAGAGGAGGGACAAGGGAGGGACCAAAGAAGGAGTGTTGCGTTCTGTGCTTTTTCATATTGGATGGTCTTTCTGTTGAAATGTAGTGAGTGTACCATAAAGGGAGGGAGGAGCAGAGTTAAGATAGTGTGGGAAAGTCCAGGTAGACAGAGGTGAATGTTTGAAACAAATGGTCACCCTAACCTAAGGAAAGAGTTTGCAATCTTGCACAAATCAGGAGCGTAGGAGAAGAAAAGGCAAGAGAATTTGTTTAAAATGTTTCCTTTAGGCAGCAAAGAGTTTGCATCATTCTCTATACTGCAGAAGCAGGTATCTACATGTGAGCTACCAGAGCCAGCTGGACAATTTTTTTTTTTTTTTTGTTAAAACTAGTTTGTAGGAGTAGGTGGTGGTAGTTCACTCTTCTGTGTCAGGTGAAGGTCTTCAGGAGGCTGATCCCATCACCTGGTACCTGACTTCAGGCACCTAAATCAGCATTTTCAAACCTCATTTTAGAAGTTCATAGAAAGCACTAGAATTTCAGAAGCATTGAGAAAGAGGACCGATTTTCAGAAGAGCTGGTTTCCACCACTACTGGTTACGTTTTAGAGTTTTTGAATATTGGAAAGAATTAGGCCTTTAGATATTTTTTGTTTGACTCCCAAAAAAACAGGAGACCTCCCTTCTGTCAGTTTGTCTCAGGTTTACCCCACCCCAATTCCATTCTGTGCATGTTATTACTGTGTTTGAACTTGAATAAAGTAGCCTGAGGAGGAACAGAGTCTCCAGAGGCCTGGGGTTTAGAATAGATTGAAGAGATTACTTTAATCCCAATCTCAGCAGCAGCTGCATTTGGGTTGCTATCATTCACGAAAATGGGAAAGAAAGCCTGTCTTCTGCCTCTATTGTTGTCAGCTTGTTTCTGTTGGAGGACTCAAAGGTTTGAAATTATGAACAGAGTTCAAGGAAGTGAGCTGGAAGTGGATGAAGACTATGTTAACTGCTTATAAATACCATACCTAACACCTGTGGCATTTATATGAGATGTGAGTTTCTTGGCTCAGATACCTACAAGCGGCAGCTTCGTAAAATGGATTTATCTGTGTTTTGATCCAACCCTGGATTATCTGTCATTTTGGGAGAGATACTTTAACTGGAATTTTATAGCTCACCTTCATCCTTTACTATCTGAGAAAGATCCAAGTTTGATGTCTGTGACAATTCATAGCCACCCCTTTCCTTCATTTGCTTCAAAAATCATAAAAATCATAAACAAGAAGCAACTGGGGCTGATATTGCTTAACCTTGTTGACATCATCCACAAAAACAGGTCCAGAAAAGGCACACAATCACCATATGTAGCCCCCGTGTCTGGGAGAATCAGCAGCAGCAGCCACCACGAGAACTAGGTCAAGTTTCACTGGAGTGTCGCAGTGTGTTGAAAACAGCAGTGAACCATGAAGAAATTTTGAGATTTCAGTCCTGTGTCAGCTGTACCCAGCTAGCAGAACTGTTCTTTCCAGAGTTAGTCATCATAAGGCACCTGGCAACCAGTTACGTGTGAAATTATTACGTGAGAGAAGCTAGTAAAAGCACAAGACTATGTTTGAAAATGACGTTCCCGCACTGGCTGCTACCACACTGATAATGTGGTCCAGGGGTAATCAGATTGGTGATCTGCACATTACTGTTTCTCAGAAAAGATCAACACACTGCATGGTTAGGGGTAAAATGATGGTCTTTTTCCTTAACAGATTATATTGACTTTAGGCTGCCTGGGAGCTGTAAATTCCTGGTGAGAGTGACATCTATTTTGAAGAAATTCTTTGTTGTGAGGGTGGTGAGACACTGGAACAGGTTGCCCAGGGAAGTTGTGGATGCTCCTTCCCTGGAAGTGCTCAAGGGCAGGTTGGATGGGGCTTTGAGCAACCTGGTCTAGTGGGAGGTGTCCCTGCCCACGGCAGGGGGGTTGGAACTCGATCTTCAAGGTCCCTTCCAACCCAAACCATTTTATGATTCTATGATTCTATCTATTTGGGAATTTTCAAAGCTCTCAGGCATTGCCATATGTCACACATGCCTGTCTCTCTTGGGTAACCAACTGGACTTGCTTTTGCTCTTACAGTGCTTCCTCCTACCCTGCTTACCTCTACTGCCAAATTCAATCATTAGTCCTAACTAAGGGTGGTCCTTAGTCCTTATATTCACCTGCAGCTTGAATCAAATGTTTGATATCAGGCATGCATTAATAAAGGCAATTATCAGCATCATGGGGAATAT
Source organism: Numenius arquata (assembly GCF_964106895.1). NCBI lineage: Eukaryota > Metazoa > Chordata > Aves > Charadriiformes > Scolopacidae > Numenius > Numenius arquata. The sequence continues at coordinate 33,014,928 of NC_133579.1, forward strand.
AAACATTTATCATGTGGTGGTTTGCCTGTGCCTGAAGTCTTAATATAATCAGTAATACCCAAAGCAAGAATCTTGATTTGTGGTATAGTGGGCACACTAAATAGGGTCATTTCTCCTCTTATTTTACATTTTTAGTGTTTTTTCTTTCAATAACTACGATTAATTCATTGGATCCTACTGCTTGTTTTGGCAATAGAAATGATGAAAATAAGAAGATTATTTGGCTTGGCCTTTCTATTCCTGGACATTTCTACTCCCGGATGACAGCAACTAATCACTGACAGTTCCAGTTGTATGGGTATTTTACAGCAGCACCTGCTACAGAAAATGAGCGTAAACTGAAATGCCAGGTTTTGTTGCCATACCAGCTGATCAAGAAAATGTAGGCTGTTTATCAGATAGCTGGAGAATGACAGAGTTGAAGCTAATAAACCACCAGTGAGGATCCTGAATATACCCTATCCTGTCTCTCAAGGGCTATAAAATATCTGTAAATTCTCCCCTGTTATCAATTATATATATATATACACACATTTTCATTCATGAACTATCTCCTTCGGAGTCTATAAACGGACTCCAAAGTTAATTTCCTGGAACTGGGAAAGAAAAACCCAGATGAGGTTCTGACTGATCTTGGATCTTCCCTGGCGTGCTACATTGTACCTGAAGTGACTGTGGAATGTGATTGATCTAACTACACACCAGCAAAACAACTTGAAGACATTAAGGGTTTGCACTAGAGCTGTTTTTTTAAACACGATTGTCTTTATTTGAATTTTTTGATTGCTTCCTCCCCTCTCCAAATGATGCTCAATTTGCGTTCATTTCTGTTAAGGCAGGTATCCCATTTTCTTTCTCTCTGCACAGCTCCAGCATTTAAACCAGTGCCCACAGGGACACATGGCATTCTTTAAAGTGGCAGCATTCTTATCTCACCTTTCCAATGATGAAATCTTTCCACTTCATCTTTCCTTAACAATATTATACCTGTAATTCAACTTGCCCTACTTAACAATGGCATTTAAACAACAATAATATAGGCACGGTATGCTTGTCCATTGAAATATTAGATACTAACACTCTTTAATACATGTATATTCATTTCTCTACCTTTTGCATAGCAATTCTGAGGTTACACAACACATTTAAAGCTACCTGGTTTACGTTCCAAAATGTGAATCAATGTCTTCATGGAATAGCAAATTGTGAAGGACTATTTCAGAAGAATGCTGATGACTCGTTACTACATGACTGTGTAATATATATTTATTTTTTCAACAACCTCTGAATGTTAATGCCATCCTGATATGTGCTGGTGTCATAGACACCCACTTTAAAAATCTGGAACTGCACTATACAGAAAGGAATAGCTTGGTAACTGAAATACTGACTGAAATGGCCTAAGTTTAACCTCTTTGTTTGACATCATCGTATGGATCATTTGTACCTCAGAAAAATTTGGCTAAAACACATTGAAAATCATTACTTCATAGCAGGCAAGTGAGGCTTGCAGAATGTGTGTCGCGGGCAGTGGCCCCCATGGCCCCGAGCAGGAGCCGGGGGCAGGGAGGGGGAAGAAGAGGGGGAAAAACAGGGAGAGCACACCGCCACAGTGTAGGAATGATAAATATCTGCAGTTTTGCAGTGCTCCCTCCTGTTTATAGAGAGCATTAGGAGGAAGGGGAGGGGAGAGACTTCCAGAAGAGAGAAAGGATGTTAACAGAAGTAAATATATTCTATATGGTTTTAATAATTTATTTTTCACAGAAAATCCATCTACTAACCACTAAACTAAAGCAAGCTATCCTTTTTCCCAAAATAACATTTCTGCTTTAAACCTGCAATAAGAAGGTTGCAATTATTTGCTGGTTTATTATAAAGCAAGAAGCAGAGGCATGACTGGGTACAACTTAGCAATGCTTATGCTTTTTCCTCTACCTAATGGATGATAATGGCCTGCGAAGTGCAGTAAGAGCACTCTAAAAGGCCTGTCTCACACAGGTGATACTGAAATGTACTCTGGGCTCAGAAATCATGCTGTAAAATATGAACTACGTACAGGCTGTTCAGAGATGTGAGCTATTTGATCAACCTAGATATAGCTAATATTTTTTTCCTATGCTTTGCCTAATTCCTGTTCACGTGCTTTATTTCATAATCTGTTATCATTTCTACAAAGACCATAGTATTTTATTTCATCTCCAAGAGGTATGTAGACCTTCCAGCATTCCCAAAAGCCTCTGAGTTTATCTTGCCGATAGATTGCAGAAGGTGAATAGAATCACAGCAAAATGTTCAATGTCTGACCGAACTCCCCTCAATAAAAGGTATATCTCATTGTAATGATAATAGCAAGGCATGCAGCGATGCCAGAAGGCAAATGATTTACAGGCTTTGCTCTGTTATCTCACAGAGTATGTTTTGGAACAGAACAATGCGCATAGTTGTTGTTTGATATGAACACAGTATCTGCTTACCTCTCATAGTGATGGAGAAATCAGACTCCCACCCAGCCGCAGAAGACCACAACTCCCTAACCATCCTCACACAGGGAAGAGCTTCTTACACTTCTCCTGCTTCACTACTGCTTCTTACCAGTGTCAGACACACTCCATCAGCGCCATGGCTGCAGATTAATTTATTGACAAAATTGCTTCAAAATTCTGCCTCATTTTTGATGCAAGCTCTAAGCCATGCATCAGATCCTTTTACACCTTCACTGGAATACTGCAGTAGCAGTGACAATACGTCCGAGAGAAGAAGATCCCGAAGAGCTCCATATGCTATACTCTCCAGAAAGGTTTTGCCCAAAGAGGCATCACATTGGTGGTCCCACAGCCCCAGTGGACTCAGCCCGGTCAGGGCAGGTGAGCACCGGAGCAGGAGTTCACAGAGAAGGTGCTGGGAAATTTCTGAAGTATGAGCTGATTGCCAGGAACGCTGCGGAGGGATGCTCCTTCTGGCCACGAGTTACGCCAGCTGTTTAATTGGCTGGTCCTTAATTAGGTTCATCTTTGGCAGCAGTCACATGAAACTGGGCAAAATCATTTCAGGAATTACTGTACGGTAAAAACAGCAAGATACATTTCAACATTCCTTCTTACAACATTGCAGCTATGGCTTAGGGAGAACATTATGTGATAACATTATCCGAACAGTTGTGTACCATGCTTAGAGTCTAACTGGCTTTGTGGAAAATGGACTAAATGGACAACAGCTGCCTGCTCTTAGCAAAAGAGTCATTTCTTCATCAGAATAAACTTCTCAAAGTTGCAGTTTTTAACTCATAAATCATCCAATTCATTTATCTATGTACAAAGAATTGGTTTTAACTAATGAAATGGAAAACACACCTTTTTCTGTTGAAAAAAATTGCACTTAAATCTTCTTTATGATGTCATCAGGATCACAATGTCATCAAATATTAACTTTGAAGGCACCTTAAACATCTATAAGGACCCTCGATGTTGAAAAGATTCATTACCTGGTTTGCATGTATTTCAAACCTAACACGAATACCCAGCAGTGTAATGCTATTGTTATGTTATTAACATGAATCATATAACCTTTCTTTTTATATATATCTCATATATATCCATAGTATGTGATAGAGATTTACTCATTCTTATATCCAAGGTTCCAAACACTCTTATATCTGTTATTACAAACCAACAAGCTAATCCTCTCAAATCCTAAAATCTGTTTCACTGAATTTCACTGAATTTTTAGAGTTGGAAGGGACCATAAAGATCATCTAGTCCAACTCTCCTGCTGAAGCAGGATTGCCCAGAGCATGTCAGACATGTTACTCAGGAACATGTTACTACATGAGTACTCATGTACTCATGAGCATGTTACTCATGTTTCCACATCCATTGTGACAAAGGCCTTTGAAAATGACAACAAATATCATAGTACTGCCATCTGTATTATTTTAACTTCCACGATGTCTGCACTGTAATAACTGATATGTGACAACTTTAGAAAGTAGAAAACCCAGAGCTTCTTTCCCAGGGATATGTTAATAAAGTTTCTGGCTGCCATTTAAATCCATTCCCATGCCTATTTTCATGCACCAATGTAATCAGTCTCTGCGCAGCGTGCAGGCTGAAGCAGTGTTCATCAACATGCTGCTGGCTGCTGTTGTTATGGTGTGATTAAACATATTATTCAGGATGGAGGATGAATTGTTACAGCAGCCGGCAGTTAGCATCCATTTGGATCTGTGTAGCCTTTTTAGAATATAAATTCTAAGTACACCTCCATATTAACTCTCATCTATTTTAAACAGTGAACTTTTCCATTAAGACAAATGCTAGGAGGAATATATATGTGTGTCTATACACCATGAACTAGAAAAGCAGATGGGGGAGGATCATACATTTTAAGCAAATATTGTCACAGGCAATTGTGCTGCGAGTGAAACAGGGAAGATTAGAGACCTTCCTGATGGAAGACCCACCTTTCTTGGTGCAATTTATGATTTTTTAAACAGTAGTTTGGTGACAAGATCCAGCGTCTGCTTTCTGTTTTTTCAAATGGATAGCATACACTAAAATTTAAATTTCTTGCTGAAAAACTTAATAATGGAGCAAATATGGCAGCTGCAAGCAGCTGTTGTGAAGTGTCAGAAGAAAAGGTGATTTGCCATCAGACTCTTGTAATCTTCTGAATCCACAGTGATGAGCAGGCAGAGGAGTAAGCTTCAGAGCTTTTTCAGCTGGACCATGATGTGTGCATACCCACACGCCCATATATACACAAGCAGAAGCATTTAATTTTACTGAAATGGAAGATCGAGTTCAGATAGGTATAGCATTGAAAACCAGTTCTAATGAGAAAATGGGAAAAAAATCTGGATCTTATTTTGTATACAAGGGGGAAATATAATTTGAACTTCTTCTCTCGGAGAGTGCATTTACAAAACTACCTAGTCATGACCAAAGATTCACACTTGCCCTATTCTCTGAAAAATTGTTTCATAATCCCAGGAATTATAAAGAAAACAGTAACTTCACGACTACTAAAACCTGGATATCCATGTAAATAAACATCTTGTTAAAATGAATTAATTGTAGTACGTCTTGTTAACTTGAAATGCACTAGGAAGAAACAAGAACAGTGTCAAATTTTGTTTTCCTGGTAATCTTTCTATTGTGTTTTTGTTCATATTATAAAAATCTAGCAGCTGTTCATGAATGCCACTGTATTGTAACATATCATAATAATGCGTAAAGAAATTAGGCACTTACAGAACACACATTCTATTCCACCTATTTAGAATATGAAAAAAATTAATGCTATATAGATACACACTTTTTCAACAAATCATATATCACAAAATTCTCCCATATTTGCTCTTGGCCATACATGCTGAACTTGTTCATCAAGCCCTGTGTTATTTACATATAAAATACAATTTTGGGTTGTCAAGGGACATTGATATTGCCTAGCACGATGGGGCTGAAATGGTGAGTTAATGCTGCCCTCTGCAGTTACTCTGGATTGAAAATCTCCTTCTATTGCTTTTACAGTGCTGGTAGCAATACTGTAGTTTCTATGGTGGTCTAAGTTTATAGGAAAAACATTTTTTAAATTAAATTACTGTAGCTTGGAAAAACTCCACAGATGAGGTTTGGGGAGGGGGGCACAAGTTGTTCTTCTGCTCTAAAACAGAAGCAGGAAACATCTTTTTGAGGCTGAGAGAAAGACTGATATGCTGAAAACTTTTTCCTCCAACCTTAATGACTAAACTTACTTAAAAATTTCACCAAACTGTTCCTATCTGAGTAACTGAAAGCAAGCACAGATCATACATTGGGTAATTGTGCAAGGACACCAAGTTCTGTGGCTTTCTGAGAGAGCCCCTAAGACCACCTGAACAGCTCATCTAAAATCTCTCTTCTTAATGTGAAAAACGGAAGGGGTGGAAAGTGTAGTATATCCCCATGAGAACACCAGTCGCAGGACAGCAGTTGAAACCCTGCTCGCCTCTAGCAGAAAACACGGTTATTATCCAGGCTGCATTGTATGCTTCAACCATTTTGTAATGAGGAGTCCTTACTCCCTTGCTTTCTTACATTTCCATAGCACTGAATTTTAAGATTTGGTCTAGATCATTACAAACTCAGGTTCCCTGTTGAGTTTAAAGATCTGGTTATTACCTTGTAAAATGCATGTGATAACTTGGAGCAGTTGGTTGTTTCCACCCTTCGGGTAGGAGGCATTGCAAGGATAAATAGAGACTCAGACATGGGAGACTGAACTCTCTCCTCCAAGAAAAATTACAATAATGATGAGGAAAAATAAAGGTTTAAGATCATCTTACAAGGAAGATGTATGTTTTGCAAAGTGGAGGAAGAAAAAGACAAAGGCAGGCATGTTGATTGTTCCCACTGTGTCACTCACCCTGCTGTTTAGAGCTACAGCTTTTTACAAATACAGATTTATAACTGTACATCCATTGACTGAAATTAAATCTTACACAATATTTGAAGCAGAAATAGTGGTTTTAGCTGGACTACTAAAAGGCATTGGTACAAGGAGTTTTCTGGAGACCACATTGCCTTCATTTTATGTGACCCCTTTCTGAGTACCCTTTATTTTCCATTCCAGTTTTCCTGTACTTCATAAATGGAGCCGAGCTGCACCTCCGTTTTGCTACTTACTATGACCATTTTCTTTCCACTCTGTTTTTCCTATAATATTACCATGATTGGGCACATGGAATCCAAATACACATCTCATTACGTTTCTGTTCCAAATTCCAGTTTTATATTTTGCTATTCATGATCCATTAGAAACTTGATAACAATTTTCATTTTACTCTGAAGACACTGCTGGATCTGTATAGGAGGATGTAACAAGAAAATATTAGAAACAGTAAATGTAAGCATTCTCCAACATAGCATGAGGCTGCTAAACCAAATTCTACTCTGGTTAATACTGATAAATCCCTAATAATTCTACTGAAATCACACTTTCTACACCCCCTTGCACTGGTTAATGAAAGATAATTTAGTCTGTTGGTTTTAAAACACAATGGGAACTTTGCCATTGTCTCAAAGAAGGGCAGAATTTTACCCAATTTCAGCTTTATTTCCATCATAACAGGTAGACTCCAATTCTGATACCATATTCACTTTATTTATTCCTTAATGAATCCAGTCATTTGTTTTAATAGTCATTTTATTCTTTACCTTTCTTTGAAACAATTGCAAACAACATTATGATGAAACTTCTAATTAAAAGATTTCATGAAAACCATAATGAATTACGGATTATTTAAGACAAGAGCAATCTAGATTATATTTCATCATTCCAATGCACTGCAGCAATAATATTGTACATCTTTCCATTAAAGGATTTGCATCCTTCATTGTTAAGATGTGGCTTTACTGATACAGCTAGTTGGAGCTCTTTCTATCTGATATCATATTCATCCTAACATAGTGCCTGAAGTCTATTACATTAAGGCCAATATCCCTAACTGAGTTAAATAGAAGCATTAAAGATTCTAAAATCAATATTAGAGAAATTAAAGATTATAATCATATGATCTAATAAGCTTTGAAATATGTGCAATATACAATGCCAAAAAATATTCCATAAACTTAATCTAGATGAAATATATTCACTCTCCCAACGAGACTAAAAACGAATGCTTCTCTTGTGCATTAGATTATTAACATGCACAGAACACTAAATCATACCTTGCCTCTTCCAAAAACTGACTGTATGATTTCTGCTCATTTTATGGCTCAGGACATCTCTAGATAACATTGTTGTCATCAATTTTTTTATTAGTCTATTTCGTTTCTAAGATGTCAGAAGGAGGATATAGCATACACAGGGACACTGTTTGCTTTACACAACCCTTAATGCAGACCCATGCAGGAACATTTAAGAACGTGTCTGTTTTGTGTAAGGCCCCTTGAAAGTAAATGCTTTTCCTAGATAGTAGAGGTAGTGCAAAACAGTGGGTAAAAGGGTTTGTCATTTTTGAGATCATTAATCAGGAGATATTGAATCCAAATTAGCTCTCTTTCATACTCTTTTTTCTAATATGTTTGGTTCTAGTGTCTTAGTAAGTTAGCTAGAACTTTAATATCTTGTAAAACATTTTCTAACACAGCCACATTCACATCTATAATGCTATACCAGATAATAGGTGAATATTTGCTATCAAAATCATGGATTCACTTGTTTTGCAAAAGTACATCACTTGGGGAGAGCTACCTGTCATAAATCAGATTTTAATTTGCTGATGTGTAATATATCATGTCACCGCTATTTTTTGGAAATAAATGTATATTTATTCTGTTAACAGTGTAAATTATAAAAAGTGAATTTAAATGGGTAAACAAAAAGTGGTTCTCCTTATTTGAATGTTCAGTGACTTCCAAGTTCTTGGGAGGATACATCCTTCTTAATAAAATGCAGAATATTTGAGAGAGATTTTATTAGACTATAGATACAGTGATACAGTTATTATCCATTTTTTTGAGTGCTGTCACTTAGAAAATCAAACAAAAAAAAGAGGCCAGACAGCAGCACATGCATAAAAATGCTTGAAGTAGAAAAATTACACAGATGCTTTTTCAACATAATGAAAGCCGATAGAGCTCTGAATTCGAGTAATGGTACAAGAATTAGTCTAGACTAGGCTGAAACCCTGCATTTGAGAAAAAGTAATCTCTGACAAAATAACTTCCAAACTTAAAGCGACGTACAAAATGTTGCTAAGATGTCTCTTGCCTCTGCTTGCCCTCTAAAGAGTCAAGAAAACTTCTTTCTTTGTCAAGAAAGCTCTTGACAAAGCACAAGCAGAAATACCTGTGCAATGGATATCATTTGACTAGTGTCATACCCCTACAAACCCACTGATTCATATCCTACTTTGTCACTTTTAAATGAGGCTTTCAACTTCAGTGTGTAGCCTGAATCAAAATAACCCCAGTTTTTCTTCTGTTGCTCAAACCACCCCCTAATACCTACAATCTTTTCAAGATACTAAAATCTGCAGAGCTGCAATGTCAAACTTTCAGCAAGCCTGAGGATGCAGGAGCTTTTTGTAAGTAATAATAAATAATTGCTCACTAAAGGCAGAGCTTAAGCCTGGCCTCCTGCTTTTGAAGGGAGCCAAAGCCTCTGAGCTGGAGCTGGGCCAAGTCCTTTAGGACTGAAAAAGCCTTGACTTGAGGCTGGGGTCTGCCAACGGTCCCATTCATACCCAGCTTTTTCAGGTACATGCCACCAAGCTTCAAATTCCCTGGAGAACTGCTGGATGGGTGCAGCATCAGCCTGGTGGGCCGTGGCCACAGAAAGATTCAGGGATGCCCAGATGGGCTGGTCCTCCGCTTAACTGAGATTTGCTGCGTTAGGGATGTATTTGATGGGATCTGCAGCGCACACCTAGCTCAGCCTCAGCTAACTCGAGAGCTAACATGCAGAGATGCTGACGCTACCTGGTGCCAGGACGCAGCCGAGATGTTTGAGGGATCGTTTCAGACTGAGGGAAGTTAGAAATCTTTAACTGAGCAGCATCCAGTTTTATAACCATACCCTTTCCCCCTTGTCAAACTCTACTATTTAAAGTATTAGATATAAATTGCTGGGTGTGCACAAAATTGCTCAAATTTTGCAATCATATCATAAGCTTTCATCGCCTTTTCATATAGTTGGCTTATTTTGCTATAGTTACCCTTCAGAAGTAAAAATGCAAGCATCTGTTGGATTATAATGTAGTAGAACTGTGCTTTTTGCATTTAGTTCTTTTAACATTCACAAGCAATTATGATAATGACTATAAAACTACATTAAGTTAAATATCTTTTTTTTTTATCATTGGATAATAATCTTCAGGTATCATTTTCCTTTTACCTAAGCTCAAGCCAGGCAACACAGACATTTGAGCCACTTTCTAGCCAGCAATCTTTGCTACTTACAATCCATTTTCATTGTGTCATTCTATGGCAATGACAGTGATGTTGAAAGTATTTAAGTGCCTTAGATCTGACAGTATGTCAGAAATGACCCAGTAAATGTGCACTGAACACCATGCAAACACCATCCTTATGTTTGGTCTACCCATATATGTATGTCTAGGAGATACCCGTTTCTCTGTTTTCTATGAGGAATAATGCAATTTTAAGCAAGAAAGGCATTGATGCTGGTATAAAAATTCACACCAAAGGTCTAGAAAAGAACTGTATGTTTTTTAGGCACTTCAAATTGCACCTCAATGGTGACACAAAACTTACTGTTGCCTTTCTGTCAACCCACCATGCTGTCACGGTACCTGGCCATGTGGGAAGCAGGATGATGGCGGAGCAGGACTAAAGGAGGCAAGAGTTTTAAAGCAGAGACCATCTTCTGTGAGATGAAGGCACTCTTCCTTCAGAAACACATCCCACATCTGCCCCCCTCCTTTCACGTAGAAGGCAGAGGATTATTTAAATTATGCCTGATGATTATTTAACTTCTATTTGTTCTGCAAAATAGCTATTTCATGAAGTATTTCTGTGTAGTTGTGCTCTCCCGTATATCTGCTCTCTTGTGTTTCAGCAAGTGTTGTGTATGTATTTGGGAATGGTAATTGGTTGTAAATTTTCCATTTGTGAAGAAATTGCAATAACCGAACACAGAAAAGTCTTTTTTGAAGTACAGAACTCACCAGAAATCCTGTCTGCAGTAATCTGGTCTGACATGCGGTTACAACAATAGTCCTCAGTTTCTCTGAAATGAAAATTGGATGGGGGGGGTGGGAGGGGGGCAGGGGATACGGGAAGGGTTTAACCGGCACAGGGCAGTGGTGTTCTGAAGTTGTCTGTCCTGTTAGAGAGGGATAATATGGCTCCAAATGCTATGGTATATAATGAAGCACACAGGAGATAAATCCTTTAAGAGATTTGGATGTAGTTCTTCATAAAAGAATCTGTATGTCATAATGCAGAACAGACAGAGATAATACAGCTATTACAGAGTGCCTAGTGTAAGGGTCTGATATACCCTGACTCTTTAACTTCTTTCCAAATCTTGGACTTGTCTTTAAGGAAGGCATAAAGGCAGTCAAGGTGTGGAATGGGTTTTCACTCTGACTTGGGAGATGAGAACTGCTGCTGGATCCTAAAATATTATAAAGTTGTATATGGTGTGTGATCTAGCCATCAAGTATTTATTATAAACTCTGAATTTATTTTTACTAAAAAGCTTTTGTTGAAGCAACACTTAGCAACTTTTTCAATGCCATGTTTTTATCTGTAGCAAACAAGTTCTGGTGGTTAGTTAGTGACAAATGAGCAAGACTTGAAATGTTAGGTACGGCTCTAGAAATTCTCAAGCTTCAAAGTCCATGAGCACTAAAAAGTAGGATTTAACAGGTTCTCCTTGAAGCTTGAGAATATTGTTGGAGTTTTACCTAGCATACCAACAGCTGTTTGGTTGTCATGACAATTATATCCACTTGATGGCTTTCTCTTTTTAACTTGTTTGAAATAAAGCCCACTAATTTATGAGTAAAAGCATCTTTCATCTTACTAAGAAGGAGCAAGTTAGGATTACTTTAGCATGCACCTGTGGCATTAGTGGCCTGGAAAAGCTGTATATCTCATACAAGTTTAATCAGCCTGCTGACCAGTTCCCTGCATGCTGGGATTACTTTGGTTTACTTCTGCCTGAGTCTGTGATAGAGGATCCTTCCTTGTCCCAGCTTCATCAAGGAACCTATGTTCATATTGGTACATCCGTTTAAACAACAAAACTGTTTATTTGTTCGGCTTATTTGAATTCTCTTGTACCGGGAGCTTGCTGTATTTTATACAGAGTAAAAGTGATCTCTCAGAAGACTTAACTTGGATCAATTCAGGGGAGAATATTAGCATTGCATTGTTGAAATACCCAAATCCAGAGAAATTACTGAAAGGTTTGTTTCCATAGTTGGAAATGCAGGTGACATGAGAGACTCTGTTTCTTAATAGAAAACAATTGGTATAAAAGAATAAAAATGAAAGATAACAAAAATGAGTGTGTCTGAGGATTCTGGTTACAAGTCCAGGATTCCCATTTGTATAACTTGCAGGCTAGAAGATAGTCAGAAGGAGCAGAGCTGATGATAAGCAAAATGAACTGATGTTAGCCTGGATGGATACCAGGCTCCTAGAGTACCCAGTTCCCATAATTTTCCTGTGTTTTGATCAACACTGCTCAGTAACTGATCCGACCTGGAACAGAAGCGTCATTCCCATAATTCACACAAGTGCACTCTGAAATAGAAACTTGTAAGCAGTCTCATCAAATCAAATGCATGATGTCAAATATAAAATGCCTGTCATCCCTTTCAGGTCTTCTCTTGGCTCTGTTCTCACTTCACCCTCTCTGTTGTTTGTCACCATAAAGCAGTTCATTCCCATCAGTGGTGACAGCTTCATCAGCTGCTTGTCTTTCTACAAGAATTTACAGAAAAAGTACATCTTCCTTCTAATAAGCTCTTTCACTTAAAAGAAAATTTACAGCCTCTATAGGCAAGGGAGATAAAGTGGGAGAAATGGAGGTGAAATGATTTATGGAAAGCCATGCAGTCAGGTCAGGATTAGGAGGAGATGACAATTTAGGTCTGAGGTCCCATGCTCTGATGTGTTTGCATTGTTTTCACAACTGCACCGTGCTGCAGCAGCCTTTCATGGCACTTCATGATGTTTAGGGGATATTTTGTTTCCTAGTCTGACAAATTCCAAGTATCAGTTGACTGTTAATACTTAAGGTTTTGCCTTGAGTATATATATTATACAGCTAGTGTAACCTCATCAGCTTCAGAAAACATCAATCCACTTTGATGTCACATCTCCAAAGGAAAAAATATTGCAAGGTTTATTGTGCCAGATCCAATCCTAGGCTGTATTTTCCTTGAACCACTGATGCAATGCTAAGAAAATTGAAAGAACAGGTGGCATTAAGCTGGCAAAAAAAAGAGGCAAGGCTGCCTCAAAACTATTAAATATCCTTTTTTTATGTCCTAGCTGCTTTTTGACAACTTGCCTTGACTGATGCCCCAGATAATCATCCCTTTTTCCTCATCTCTAAACCTATTTGGCTGCTTTAATTAGGTAGGTAAATGTGGAGAACAAATTCTTTGCTTGGGATAGTATGGAAGGTATGAGTCAGCCTTACTTCTTTTTCTTGAGCAGGGTGACAGCAAAGATAAAAATGAAGTAGCTCCAGAGAAATATTTATCTGCAGCAATTTAGCATGAGCTGTGAAAATTGCTTTCAGAAAAGAAAAATGGAAATAGTTTTGAAGGACATGGGTCAGTAAGTTTCAGATCCACTTGTGTGTATTTCCCTTAATAAAAATCTTCTCCCCATACAAACACCCATGCACCGGCATGTAAATCACAGGTTTGGAGTAGCTGTTAAGCAGAAACCTTCAGTCCCTTCAGATTTGTGGCTGATCTAACTCACTTTGATTTCTACACCTGACATGGCTTCTGACACAGTTTTTGTTTCATTACTATAAATATGTATTGCATCTGGGAGTGCGAGGGGAAGGGTGAGAAAGAAGCATTCCCTTGACAGGTTCTTGTTTATGAAAAAAAAAATATTATAATTGTTAACTGCAATATATATGAAATGTAAAAAAGACACACATGCTTATAACCAGAAAATAAGTGTACATTCAACTCTTATTATCTGATTATCTTAGTTCACTGCTTTACGAAGGCTGCTCTGCAAGGTCAAAGAAAGCATCCAAGTCAACATGGTTATTTAAATTGGGCTTTTTCATCTCTAAATTAATTAAAGATTTCTAAAAGTGAAAGGGAAATAGAGATTTCCTAACTTTCTGTAGCATTATTGTGAATGTGTTTTAAGGGCAATATGTTTTGTCACTTAGCACTGATATTAGCTCATTTAAGGGAAAAAATAGAGTGCTAGGGAGAAAGTAACACTGGTATTTAGTGTTGCTTACATGTAGTACAGATTTTAGGAATCATATCTTTCAAAAAAGACGTAGCAGGTATTATGGGAAGTTATGAAATGAAGAGAGAAGCTGAAAGCATATGTTAAAACCTGTTAGATTTTGATCAGTTGTTTCTTATTCACACCAAGTTCTCTAAATGAAGCTGAGTCAAAGGAAAATGAGATAAATACTGTAAAATTAAACTCCAAAGTTTTGGTTTCAGTCCCAAACATGAATGAAGTTTACTTTGTTCAGTGCTGCCAAGTTCAAGCTTTCAAAATCACTAGTCAGACCCCCACTATCACAAGTTGCCTAAAATTGCTGAGATGCCAAAGCACAGCAGAGGTTGCCCTTAGATTCATTTAAACCTTTCTTTGGGACACCTTCTTCAAACCTTTCTCTGCACTCATGTAGGCCATAACCTTCCTTAAATAATCAAAAGTGTGTTGCTCTAAATTATTTGGTCTGTACAAAGAAAATGTTGTGCAAATACATTTTTACACACTAAAAGCATCAATCATTGCTATCTGACTTCTTCCTAATTGCTTGTAAGGACTGAGTGTCCTGGTTTGAGGTAAAACAGAACCAATTTTCTGTTCAGTAATTTTACTTCTTAGCTAGGCCTCTTCTAGCTGTCTGAAATTAACAGCACATTGTGCAGAAAGCTGTTCTCGGAGCAATAAGACCTAAGTTTATAGTCAATGCCAAGGAATAGTATGCAGAGAGGCTCTTACTTATACTTATTGCTGTAACAACCAAGGTCAGCTAATTTCGTTATTTGCCCTGTTGGAGGGTCGGAAACAGAGAAGTGTAGAGGGGTCCCACCTGTAGGGAGGAGCAGACAGGACAGGTGACCCAAAACTGACCAACAGGGTATTCCATCCCATCTGCCCCATGCTTAGTATAAAAGATGAGGGATCAAAGGTTCAGCCTTCTTTCTTCAGTGGCCAATGTCCGAGGAGGACTCTGTCTGTTCATCTGCCTTTGATCCCGATCCGTGTGTCCTGACTCCAGAACTGGAATACAGTTCCCATCCGTTGCTGAGTGCAGTCGAGGACTTCCCCAGTGCCTGCTGGTGACATCATCCTGGGAGCTTGATACAATTTTGTATATATTCTATTTCATTATTTTCTTTTTTATTTTATAATTAATATTTTATTAAAGTAGTTTTGTTCCTTCTAAACTCATAAATTTCTTTATCCCTCCTCCTCCTCTCCTTGGAGCGAGAGGTCGGGGAGAGCATCTGTCGTTTTGTTCATTGGCCAATTTGGCCAAAACCACAACACTGAGTTTTCAGGTACACAAATTGTCTGTTTCCACCTTTTCTTTCCCTTTTTTAGTTTTATTCAGTTCTTACAGGTAATCTTCAGAGCATGCTAGGAGGAGCTCTCAGTCTTGAGTTTGTCCCCAGAGCCTTCCAGGGTGGATTCAAGACTCCTTATGAATCCAAGGAACAGATTTTTAGAAGAGGTCCTAGATGTGGCCCTGGAATTGATGTAGGAATATAAAATTAGGAATTGTCATTCCAGTCTCTAACACTGAATTCATATACAACCCTGGGCCGCATCAATTTCTATTGTCAGTCTGGCTTCTCAGCTATCAGACTGTCATGAGATTGTACTTTTATTCTACAGTATTCAGTGTGTCCCATTTAGCAGTGACAAAATATAAATAGTGCTAAGACCATCATAATTATTTACAGGTCGTACATGATACGAAGATTTTATTCCTGCTATCATCATATGAAAAGTGTCATTGTTTTAACTTATGTTGTGTTAATCTAACTATTCCTCCTTAAAGTAAAAAGAAAAAAAAAAAAAAGCTTGGTTTAAACAACGTACCTGCTCTTTCACTGCAAATCTGAGAAAATGCTTTCTGTATCACGAAAATGTTTTCTTGATTTCTGTGTCTTCATAGTTCTCTTAGGATTCTGGGGAAACAGAATGTAAATTGCTTAAGATGAGCAAATAGCACTAAGATACCAGCATGTGAAAATGAGAAGGTTAGTTTGCCCCTGGGAGTTTCACAAAGCCTGCATCAGCCCTCCAGCTTCCTGAGCCAAGGCAGTACGAGTGCAACCATTCAACCAAACTGCCACATTTACAAAACACAACACTGGATTCTTGTAGGCACACTTGAGGAATTTGATGTGATATATACTAAAGTATTTAATAATACCCATCACCATAAATATCTATAATTTCTTCCCAAGTGTGTATCGCAAAGACATTCCTTTTATTTATGACTGTGCCATTGCATTACTCTTCAGACAATGACGTGGGGTTAGACTCCACATAACAGGAACAGCATGCCCTCCGGTTTGCTGCTGCTGAAAGTGTCTCACTTTCAAGATGTGCCTCTCTTTCCCCCCATCCTTGTGCTGTGCTGATATTACTGTGTGGGTCTTCACCTTCAAACCCTAAACTCCTGTTCTGGAGGAGGAACTAAGAGTCCCCACACTGCCATACTGACCAGACAGGCGTATTCTTGACTGTAGTTGAATTTTCAATAAAAAGAATAAGGCCTAGATGATTAACAGAGAATGCTAGAGTTTCTACCTATTACAGGATGGTGAAAAAACAGCTGAGAACTCTTTCCTTACTGTAGAACTACATTCAAAGGTGTTAATTCCCACAGGGTTTTAAAGTGACCTCTGCTGTACTTCCACAGAATCTATTTATTTCAGCTAAAAATGAAATTACACAAGCGTCATATCAAATACACCTACCCACTGGACTTGCTCCAGTATATCAATGGTTTTCTTGCTCTGGGGAGCCTAAACAGGAGACAGTAATTCAGAGGTGGCCTCAAATGCCTAATAGAGGGGAAGAACCACTGCCCCTCTCAGGAAGTGATAGCAAGGGCTAATAGCAAGATAGCAAGCAGCAAGGGCTGCTCTTGCTGCCGCAGCCCAGGATGCAGCTGGCTTTTGTTGCTGCAAGGGCTCAGTTGGCTCATGTTCAACTTCCTGTCAGCCAGGACCTCTTCTGTGAAATTGCTTTCCAGCCAGCTGCCCCCTGGCCTGTTCTGTTGCACGGGATTAGTCTATCCCAGATGCAAACCCTTGCATTAGCTTTGGAGATTTCTCATGAGATTTGTGTCTTTATACATCAGACTTGCTCTCTTGCCTATCAGCTGCTGCCTACAGTTTGGTGTCTGTAAGTATGCTGAGGTTGCACTACATCCCATTGTCCAGGTTCTTAATAAAGATGTTTAAAGTACTGGTGCCAGTATTAACCTCTGAGGGATCCCACTAGGGACTGGCTGCTGGTGGGTCTTCATGCCACTGGCTGCAACCTTTCAAGCCTGACAGGCCAGCCAATTTTCCATACATCTACCAAAACCATATTTCAGCAATTTGGTTGTAAAGTTATTGTGTGAAACTGTAAAAAGCCTTGGTATAGTCAAGGTGGGAAAACAGCCACCGCTGTCCTCTAGTCAGAGATTGCTCAGAGTTTGCACCCTGTGCCTATGACAATCTATAATTAACTTCATTAATTGTCATAGGCACAGGGTGCAAATGCTGAGCAACCTGATCTACTTGAAGACATCCTTGCTTATTGCAGGGGGATTGGACTAGGTGGAGTTTAAAGATCCCTCCCAACCCAAACTGTTTTGTGATTTTATGAAACTCATCTTCCACCAGACCATTCTCCCTCACTGATAATAGTTTAAGGACCTGAGGCTTTTAGACTTTTGAAACTGGGCTCTCAAAGGGATAAATACTAGGCTCCTCATGATTTTTCTTGTCATCAGGATGCCTGGCATCCTTCTCATTGTAGTTCAGTACTGTCGTAAACATTCAAGAGGATTTGGGGAGGGAAATGGGGCCTTTCAGTCATTTTTCCAAAGATAATGAGGATATATTCAGCTCCTGGCAGCTGAAGTACAGGGGAAGGATTTGGAATTATTCTGAACACATTTTTCTTTTCCCCTCAGAAACAAGGTCAAGAGAGATTATTGGTTTTTTAAATTGTTCTTTAGTCATCCTTGAAGTAGTCTCAAGTCATCATGACGGGAACTCAACTGAGTTGAGAGAACAGAGAAAGAGGAGGAGAAGCAGTCAAGGAGGAACTTGCTAGGATTTCACCATGGTAATTTCACAAATGCTGCTTTACAATTCATCTATTGTCCTCAAAATAGCTCTAATGTACTCTACAGTTCACACAACGAGCAGGAGAAAAATCTATTAATCACAATGCAATGAATTGCCGGCTCGTAAATTAGAAAGATAGAAACTATAGACTCTGAAAGACACTTAGGGAGAAATTGACCTTCAGAAATACTTGAGATGGTGTTAAAGGAATGTATTACTTTTAATCAAGTAAGAGCCCAAAGTCCCAATCAGACTCCAGTCTTTTATGTGTAAAGTACTGAGAAGATGCACACAAAGAGACAGGGCATAGCTTCAGTGAAGCACACACTGTGTCATTGAGGTTTTGATCCACCAGATATGATATTTTGAACTTGGTAATGCATATGCAACTTAAGTAAGCAAGAGGCCACAAATGCAGCAGTGTCTGCTGGAAAGAATCCATCCATGTTCTTGTGCTCTCCCATATGGGATTTGTAGTCACGCTAAACCTCAAGCCACACCATCAATCTCCAAAATGTGATGATGCTGCCTGCGTAAATACACAGAAATAATCTCTGTGTTTGTCATCTGGTGTCAAGTCCTGAATTCTCATATCTTTAATTTCCTCTGCAACCATGGTCTGATAGACTTTTTTCAAAAAGAGAAGCTAACGCTTTTACCATGTTACAGTTCCACTTTACGGGGTCTAAGATAATGATAAATACAAGATTTCTAATGAAATGGAGGATTAGCAACACAAACATGAAAACAGAAAAGCTTTCATCCTCTGTACTTCAATTTATGTAAGAGCAGGCACGGATAACATTTGATCAAATGGCTGTTTCCTCATTGCTCAGGGCTACAATTAAACTAGTTTTTACTATCATTGTCTTAAAAATGCCTTAGCTTGAGTTTGAATTGACAGCACACATTTCTGCTCTTCTATCTGAGACAGAACAGATTTTAATATTTCCC
This sequence comes from Numenius arquata, assembly GCF_964106895.1. Classification (NCBI taxonomy): domain Eukaryota; kingdom Metazoa; phylum Chordata; class Aves; order Charadriiformes; family Scolopacidae; genus Numenius; species Numenius arquata. The sequence continues at coordinate 33,033,931 of NC_133579.1, forward strand.
TGGAGTCAAGTAGTAAATACATAGTATTGCATGTCTTTTTAGATGGCTTTTAATAAGGCATTTTAATACAACTGGTTTTATTTTCATTTTAGTGTCATTTAGAATTAAAAAAAAAAAAATCAAACTACAAGCTGTGAATAGGTGCTAAAGAAAATTCCAGTACAAACTGTATGTTAATGATGAATAATGAATGAATAATGATGAATAATGAATATTTACTCCTTAAGTCACAAACCAGAGAAAGTTGGCTGTAAAAAAACCCTCAGTCAATCTGTAGAGAAAACAGCTGCTATATATCCATGAAATACTGTGGGACTACTGCCATCTTCTGGGACATGAAACAAAGGCATGAGAATACTAAATGAGATACTTTAACTTGCAGGAAGAGGTTTAGGGTTTGAGATACAGAATAAGTAGAAATTCTTGAGGGCTGACCCATTTGCCCACGGTTTCTTGGACGTATCATATTCCAGTTCTTCACCACTTACTTATTTGGTTCCTAAAAACTAGGTTGACATCATTTTATAAGCACAGCAAAATTATACTCCTTTAATGTAAGTTGTGGGGAAGGGAGTTGCAAGTGCATGTTGCATTCTACTTCTGGGAAGTTCCTCAGAGTGATTGCACAGGAATAGTGTATTTTTTTAAATTTATGTCATATTGATTGGAGTCATTTCGGTGTTCATGATAAGGGGTTACTGAAGTACTGTTATATGTTATACAACCATATAATTCAGTAGATGTATGTATGTGATGCATTTTGTTGCAATTTCAGGCTTTTTCTGCCTTGGGAAGGACTCCAAGCAGTGAAAGAGTTATTTTATTTTATGTTATTTTTACTTACACTGTGTTCCATGTGCTTATTTATCCCCAAGACTGATTGTGAACAGAAAAGTTTCTTGTAAGAGTTCAACACTCAGTATATAAGCTACGAGTGCTTTTGTCATGGCTGATAACAAAGAACTGTTTGGCGTTTCATCACAGGAGCATAGCTCATGATCAGGAGGCAAATAAAAAGAAGTCACATAGCTCCAGGCTTCTCAGGGGCAGGTTAGACTTTAGGACCACAGAAAATAAACACTTCATAGTAAATAAATAAATAAAATAAATAGATGAGAGAGAGAGAGAGATAGGACTTTCAATTCTCCCTGAGTGATACATCTCTCCTTTTCAAAACAAACAGCAACTCCAGCCCAGCCTGAAGGTCTTGAAGAGCCACCTACTAGATTAGGATGTTTAATGCATTCACCTGATCTGACATGCCTATGGCATAACTAAACTTGGGATGTTCTTATTTGTTTTACCAGTTTCTCCACAATCTCTCTCCCCTTCAGGTCAGATGTCTCCCATTCTGAAATTACAATCGACTCCTGGCCTTTTTTTTTTGCAGGACAATGCAAACAAACAAAGACAAAATGTTACCTGTTCAAAAACTCTGCCCACTGGGGGTGTGCATCAGGAGGAAAACTGGAGCCATCTGCCCACAGCCCAGCAAGATATATGGGATCTCGGGTGGCCTTTGGGACAGGGCTACCAAATACGTGTCATGTGAGTTGTAGAACACCTGGCACCCTGCCTTGGGTTCATCTTTGCTGTTAATACCTGCCATCAATTTTGTACCTCCTGAGGCTGACTGCTCCTGCAAGAAACTGCTTTACCTCTGCCCACTCATTGCCTCTCACTCATAAAAGGCGATTTTTTACCCTCGACGCAGCTCAGAATATCAGCCTGTTGGCTCAGCAGAAATAACCCCACGTCTTGAAGAAGTCCCACACCCTTAAGTGAGACAGTGAAGGAAAGATGCTACAGAGTCTTCAGGTAATCTGGGGGTGAGTTTATGATAATTGGAAAGTGGAATACACCACTCTAATAACAATTAAAAACCCAACCCAATCTGGGACAAGATCTGTGCAACTGTTACTAAGGTCCCATTCTGTTAAAAATCACACTACGTCTCTTCGCTTTATCATGCCAACTAAAATGAGATACAGCCCAGGGGTTCTAAGTGAGGTAGTTTATGAGTTACGTGATTGTAGTTTCTATAATATGAAAATTGTTTTTGTGGTATTCCAGGCTTACATCATACTTGATGAACAGACTTTAAATGTTTACGACTATGACAATCCAGAGAAAATAAAATCTGTGTTCCGTGTTTGTCCTTTTGGCACATGGTTGAGTAGAAGTTTTGTTTAATATTTATAATATTGCATTTATACTACTTGCTCCATTTTTAGCTAGGTTGAACTGGAATGGTTTAATGTGAGAAACTTGACAAAAAGAGAAAAAAATAGTTTCCATCGGTTTTTATGCTAAGCATTGATTTTGCTGGTAGTAAACAGTATTTTGCAGAACATAGTTTCCATAAAACTATGGAGACAATCTGTCATCAGTCAGTAAGTGTTATCCATGTTGTATCCCTAGGAAACAAGAAATACAATTTAAATAAGTGGTTCAGTGTGAATTATTTATTGACTTGTTACCTTTGATTTTTATGCAAAACTGTTCTCTACATTCTAGTATTAATATTTTGAACAGCAACTACTGTTTTGGCACCACTGCTCTTTACAGGGAGTAGGGGGGTTTATGGCTTCAGGCTGTCACGACACCTTCTCTTGTCTTTGCAAAGGAAAGTTATTTCTTACTGTGCTTCCTTTTCCGAGTGGAAGAGGTAAAGTCTATAAGACCATTTAGATAGGACCTTTGAGTTGCTTGTAGGAGTATAGTGCATAGCACAAACATGCATAGAAGTATGCTTGCTTCTAGAACGCCTTCTATGTTCTAAAAATGCTGAGATGCACATTTAGCACAGCATTAGGGAAATGTGTGTGGTCTTTTATTCAGTTTTATGTAGCTGGAAAAGGATACTGGAACTGGCAAGCCAGTTCATTAAAAGTTACTGAATACTAAGAGTAGCCTAGAAGCAGCAAATCCTCAAGGGTGCCACCTTTTCGTTATCCGCCACCCCACAGAAGAAGTTGTAGGGATCATCGAGAGGGATGACCCAGCCGATGGGATCCTGAGCTGTTCCCAACGGAGATCCTCACTGTTGCTAGAGGTTACCATGCAGCTGAGATGGGTCATGCTCAGGGAATGCTGCATGGTCTTCTCCAATCAAATATTGAAGGCAGTATGCTGTAAACAACTCCTGCTCTTGGCATACTTGCTTAAAAAGAACAAAAAAAAAAATATCAAGGAAAATGGGGGGGAATGGATATAATGGAGTTTTTTTCAGACTGATAAATTTTCAACCATGGTATTTTAAACAAGGTATTTTGAAATAGGCAAATTTCTCCATATAGGAAATGCAGAATACTTTAACTAAATTTCTTTTTTATTTTTAATAAATTCAACATAAACTTGTATTTGTCTCTACTGTATTTAAAAAAAAAAAAGTGAGGGAAATTCTGACAACATCCATTTTGATACTTCTGGGGGGAAAAAAAAACATTAATGGAACATTATATTTATAAGCCATTCTAAATATTAGGCTATGTGATAAAAACAGCTGTGCACACCCACAAAGGAGCATGAAGAGACAATGCCAGGTGGGAGAGCTGGAATAGTACCCTGCCCTGGCTGCTCCCAGATCCATTGCATGAGCCATCACCCACCTCCACAAGCCCAGAGGAGCACAGGGGCACAAGGCAGGTGGGAACCCAAATCAAGGACTCGGAGGACTTGCAGAGCAGACCCAAGACAGCCTCAGCAGCCAGGTCCCAGTGTGACATGCATCACCATGAGTCAAACCTAGAGAACCTTCTGGACTGAGGTGAGCTGCTACCTAGGGGTGTGGGACACTTGGTGGTGTGCAGGGGAAGAGCATTTTGGAAGAGCACAGCATAGGACCTATGATGCAATGTTCAGGGGAAAAAACAAAGAAGGGGAAAATGGGTGAATTTAGGTGATTTGGGGAGGAACAAGTGTGGGGAAAATAGAGGGGTAAGGGGGTTAAAAGGGCCGGTTGCGTGTCAATAGTTGGCCAGTCAGTGCACTTGTCTGGCCATGCCCTGTGCCTGATCAGCGCAGTCTGCCCTGTGTTGTCCTTCACTGCTCTCTTGAACACATTACGTGAAAGAGCGATGATCTGTTTAGAGCACTGATTTATTACCAGATCAGTTAAAAAAAATAAATTCAGTTTCTGGTTTCTGAAGAAATTGAAGCACTGCTTCTCCTTCTCCACTAGAGGCCCTTGCACGGAGGACCCAGAAACCCCTCACTCCAAGAACAAGTCCTTTGTTCTTAGCAGATCCTGACTGCACTACTTTTTAATTCTGTTAATTTTTGTGGTTACTGGCGGCTTGAATGGAATTTACTGGCAGACCTCCCTTTCTCAGGCCTGTGAGACTGCATTTCTTTGGGTGAAGTCTCTGACGTGGCTGGCTATGTGTGACAAATACCTGACATATGTGCTCCGACTTCATGCACATGTATTTAAATAACTGAGCCTCATGCTCTGCTCAAAAGAGCATCACATATGGTCAAATGTGGACATGAACAGCAATGTGCTCCTGCAAACTGCAGGAAGATTGAATTACCTTTTGTTGCAGAACTGAAATTTAATTTCCTACTTATTATTGTGTTCAAATATTCAATTTCTGTTTAAATTTCCAGATCTTCAATTTTACCAAATTCTCTAGGCTGCCTCTCAAATTCAGGACTGTGAAGCGAGCAGCAAAAATGAGCATGTTCTACATTAAGTGGGACAGAGAGATGCTCTAAGCGTAAATAGAGGAAAAAGTACTAGAGCAAATTTTCTGAGGGATAAGTAATCTGTAAAAGCTCTTTGGCTACGTTTAAACAAGAAGACTGCTACACTGACTTCGCACATGGCTAAAACCTGTGTGCATGTGAAGTGCCCCCTGCCTGGAGGGACAAGACCCAGGGCTGAAGGGTCTCTGAGAACATACTATAAATGAGCTATGTTGTTCTACCCCAGGGGAGAATTAAGATAAATGCTTCCAGGTGGCCAAACTTCTCTGCTACCTGCTTCAGGGCTTTCAGTTCCAGGTTTCAGATCAGTAGGATATTTTGAATCACCACGGAGCACTTATTCTACTGTGGCAGTGCGTTCAAGTTGCTTGATGACTTCCATCATCCCTTCAGTTTTGTACAGAAGAAATCCACCGTGTTTCACTTGTCAATAAGGACCAGAAATTTCTGTAGTCACAGAAATCTTACCTTTACCAAATGTCTAAATACTGCTTACACATTCTGGAGAGTTTAGGTATAATTTGTTCTCACTAGAGCTGGGAAATGTAAACTGTGCCTTGTGCCAGCAAGGCTTTTTGAGCGCAGGGGAATTCATCCTGAGTGTAAACTCATAACTTCCCTCAGGACATCTGCTGGGTTAAGAGAGCTCTGTGGAATATGCAGGTGTAGGGTCCTGGGTGATTCCAGTGACCTCTACCATATCCTCAGATCTCTCTGACTAGCAAAAGCCTAGGGTAGATGCTGGGGATGAATCTAAATTTGCCTAAGGTGGGTTCCTCCAGTTTCATTATTTTCATAACTCAAATGGAAATGATACTTATGAATATTTTACAGTGAACTTCAAGAGAAATCCGATAATCTCTTACTGACAGTACATTTATTCATATATCCCATAAAATAAAAAAAGACAGCCATTGTTGTCCTCAAGATCACAGAGGCACACCGAATTTAATACAACTGTTGAGAATTAAAAGTGTAAGTCATGTTACTATTAAATGATGAACTGCTTTATGCTGTGATTCAGCAAGACATTTAAACCTAATTCTAACAACATAGTTGCTTTGTTCTATTGCATACCCACAGTTTTAAAGTAAATGTGGCTTAAATGTTATCCTGAAATGAAGCCAGTGAGCTGTACCTATGCACTTGAAAATGTAGTCATTTTTTGCAAATAATAGCAGGTTACTCTGAAGATATAGAAGCTTTGTTGCATCGCTATATCTGCTAATTTTGAAATATCATGTTTAGAAGAATTATGCAACATCTGATGCAGAGAAAAAAATCCTCCTGTGGCAATATACAATATTTCTCTATTTTAAATATGTATATTCATATTACCCTCTATATGTGCACGCACCACATATTTCTTCTCATTAATGAATTTTGACAATTTCTGACAGGACAGAAAAGGAATTCATTATATTTAGTAACAGAAAACCCATTTCTCATTTTCCTGGTGCCAAGCAGCTGCAATGAAATTGCCTAAACCACTATATCACAATTCCTCACCATTGTGGTTCTTCAGGTCAGCCTCAAGAGTCTCCAATTTCCTTTTGTTCACAGCTTGGCACCTGGTAATTTTCAGAATCAGGAAATATAAGGAAGCTATATATTTTTATTCTGAGAAGGATTTTTCTTTATTTGAGAAGAAATAAGTCTGTCAGGTTGAGAATATTAAAAACCAGAAGCTTGACTGTAATAATCACAGCAATGTCAATGCCAATTCTGTTTAGTAAATTTTGGAATGAAAATTTTCTGCACAGCAAAGAAATTGCCCATGTGGAGGGGAAATTGAATTTTTATTTCAATCATCAATGGAGTTTAAGAATAACTTAAGGTAATAAAGCTGAAAGGCAACCAGCATTATTTTTACTTAAAAAGTTACTCAGTATTCTTGCTGCTGCCAACCTCAGTGGTCTATGTTGGTTAAAATGAAAGAAAATTAAGTCATTTCCTCTATATATAAAAGTTTCATATGCTTTGTATACAAGTATTAACAATTAAGGAAATGTGACAATAGGCAATAGCGCAGAATTCAATTGAATTCCTTAAGAATGACTTCAGATACTTGCTTTGGGCTTTGCAATGAGATGAAAGAAGGGTTTTCTTTTTATGTGACTTTATTTCCACTGAACATAAATTTCCTAATTCTTTATGAGTGTATGACTTCAAATAAAGTTCAACAAATATTTCTGTTCCAGTAAATTTTACTATTAGTTGAAACAGAAGGTTTCTAACTATAAAGATATGAATTAAAAGTAAAAACATTAGATAAAGAGCATGGTGAAAACTAAACTACTTCATACTTATTCACTCTACTAACCGAACTCTCCAAAGTTTGCCTTTTTCATATGTTCCCACTGAAAAACTGATTGGTTTTATCTTCGTGGTAAATGTAGGCAAATGCCAAGTGATTCACAAATTTGGTTATTACTATTTCCATGGTGTCATAAGAGCATCAGTTTTGTGCTCTGCTGTGTCCTTCCCTGTGCAGCCTGACCAGCTCAGCCCTGCTGGGACTTGCCTTCCCCTAAATCCTCTGTCCCTGGCTCTGGTTCAGCACCTTCAGAGCCTCAAAGCTCTGTGAGAGAGCCTCTCGGCTGCTCCTTTCACCCCTCAATAACACAATTCCAGTAGGGAGGGCAGTGGTTTTACAGAGGAGGTTATACAAGTTAGGATTACTTCAGTAGTCGGGGAGACAGGGATGACAGTGAAATAAAAAGAACTGCCTTGCATAGTGCTTTGCACGATTGTCTGCTGTCATCTGCTGTTACCTTCCCAGAAAAATCAGATCTTCTGAGGAATATTTGTGTTAGTAAGGAAGAATCAGAATCAGAATCAGAATCAGAATCAGAATCAGAATTGTAGTGGTTGGAAGGGACCTCAGAGATCATCGAGTCCAACCAACAGTAAAAAAAAAAAAAAAAAAAAACCACCACAAACAAAACCACCACCCACCACCTGAACACACAACAACAACAACCAAACCAAAAACCATCACCCACCCACACAGCACCCCACCGCAAACCAGTAATCTTGGACACTAGAGCATGCCCTGAAGAACCATGTCTACACGTTTCTTAAATACCTCCAGGGATGGTGACTCCACCACCTCCCTGGGCAGCCCATTCCAATGCCTGATAACCCTTTCAGTAAAGAAATGTTTCCTAATATCCAACCTGAACTTCCCCCGGCGCAACTTGAAGCCATTACCCCTTGTCCTATCATCTGTGACTTGGGAGAAGGCAAGAGGACACCACCTAAAACGATCATACGGTAAAACAAGTCTAAGACTATGTAGAGCAGGACTGATCCCTCCCAGCAGATTTATAATTTCCGTATTATATTGGATTTACCAATATAAGCTATTCTTTAAAAAGTTCATTTTGAGTTTGAACAGATCTTTTTAACCCCTCTGGATATGTCATGTGACTTTGAGAATCGCTTATACTGGTAGTTGCCTACAACGTACATACAGAGCTGCAACCCAGCCAGTTACCAGTTCTGTGCAAACACAGCCACAAAAAGCTACATGCTATTAGCAGATTTTTTCCCAAGTTGAAGTTGCGCAGGAAAAATCCAGTCTATCAGGGGCTAATAATTCAAATTATAGAGGTATTCTCCCATGCACACACATACACAACCCTAAATCAGAAGCCACATCCGCTGCAGGTTCTTAGTTCTAAATCTCATTGAAGGGAGCAACCTCATTAATCAACTCCTATTTCCTCCACAATACAAGTGTGGTTTTGATGATATCTTTCTGAGATAGTCCTTCCGGATCAATTGTGGAATGAGATTTTATGGGGCATATTAATCATACTTCTAGTACAGTAGAAAAAAAGTATGTTCACGCTGCACTTACAGATCTACTATTGCAGTCAGTTTTAGCCCCTGCATTACAAAACAACAGACAAGTGTATATAAGCAAAGATACGTCTTCTTGGACTTTGGCTGTGGCTGTGAAAAATATAGGTTCTTTTTAAACCAACATCTTTGGTAATATATTTTTTGTTGTCAGTGGTTAACTGGTTGACTATTTTCCTTAATTACTCTAATATTTTAACATCTCTTTTATATCACTTTGGTTTATTTTTAAAAATCTGAATGTGATATTACTGTATCACTCCAAAATGGTATAAATAGAAATGTTAATGGTTTCACATGTCTTTGTTACTGGTATTTATTTTATATTAGTGTAATTTGGCATTTTTGTCTCCAACTAATATGCAGTTCAAGAACAATTGCTATTGTGAGTTGTAAGTGAGTATTGTTACTGTATTTGTCTGAGGTTTTTATAGTTACAAATTTCTGGTGTTTCTTTGATAAAACTTAGTTCAGGGGAGTTACAATACTGAACATCTTCTCTAATGTTCTTCAGTCTGAGATGTAATAAGTCATGTTTTCAGGAAAATTAAAAAATCAAAAAGAATTTAAAGAGAATTTAAAGAGAACTATCACTGTATTTCAGAGATGCTGCTACACTAAGCAGTTGTAGAGATCAATGGGAAAGTTTTGTCATTAACTTTATGAGGATTTTAATGGCTAATCGGCAAGAATAATGGCAGTATAATACAGATTGGGAGACGGTATAGGTGTAGATGAGAAGTGTAGCAATAATCACTAAATCTTTGCAACATTTAATTTCAAAGAGCTTGATTTGAGAACTAAGTGTTTAAATTGCTGCTGTTGGTTTGGATATTGTCTTAGCAAAACCCCAAGATTATTACTGTATAGCAAAGTAATCTGCATACCTCCCCCCTCTTCACTATTCTTCAAAAAATCCTATAATTTGCTAGCTGACTGTTTCAGCTGTACGAGGAAACAGCTAAGCATGTAAATACGTATCAGATCACTAGATGTCCTCCTCCCACAAAACTTCTCATTCACAGTTAGCACACTGATAACTCTCTTAGAAAAGACCTACAGCAATGTACAGCACTAAAAGGCTGAAAATTTGTGTAGTGACAAACGGCCTGTGCCCATAAAAGAGCCTCAAGGTAGGTCAGAACTCTGCACCTATGAAATATTTTTTATTACGGACAGATTAGGCCCTTAAGGGATACACAGGGATTTTCTGTCATACATGTGTTGCAGAAGCCTGGCTCCTGGGAAGCTACCCCCTTGTTGGTGACTTATGAAAATCTGGAGCACGTAGATACCCAAGACTGACTGCAAGTAATATTTTTTATTATCTCTACACACTTCTTATATGGCAGATTCCGTGCACAGGTGTCTAGATTCTCAAAATAATTCCTTATTTTTGTGTTATGTGGCCACTTTCCTTTCTGTTTTTTCTTGCTGAGGAATTACAGGCTTTTGATTTATTGAAACTTCCCCAATGGTACTGTCTGAATACAGCCATATTCCTACAGAATATGAATCCCTGCCACTAGAAATGGATAAATATTCATAGTCAGCTAATGACAGCGATCTCTCAGACCTGATGCAGGCACAGTAGCCAGGACAGTTTTCCTGCTGCAATCTGGCAAGCCCCGTTGGTGGTGGTGGCGGCTGGAGGCACCTCTGGGAACTGGAAGGGATAGGGTGTAGGATGGGGAAGGGAGTGATGCTTGAGGGAGGCCACTGGGGAGGAAGGGAGGATGACTATTCAGTTTGGTTTTCCCAGGACCTGCAACAGTTCCTGACTCTCTTGTCATGAGTCACTGAAATTATGCAGGCTTCTCACACACCATATTACTCCAAAATGGTTTTAAATGCTAATGGTACTAATGAGCATCAAAGTAATAATTGTGGTATGTGCTTGTAGCTTGAGAAATTGAAGCGTACCATAGAGCCAAAGGAAGAATGATATTTTAATGGGTTTTGGTTATTTCTGGAATGCTGTTATTTCTGGTATTAAAGGCTGGGACCCTTCGCTGGGGCATTGTCTAAACAGGGTGTCCCAAGAGTTTACAGCTCAGTCTGTGGAGCAAGTAGGGTCAAGATGCTACAGTTTAAAATAGCCTACAGGCTTTTTGAGTGTTACTTACAGAAAGACACAGAAGGGAGGTTTTTTTTAAGGCAATGAAGAGCCATATAATGATCTAGCTTTAGTGATTTTTAAGACTTCAATGAGCTATTGATGTTGTTGAGTTTTCAATAAAAATCACAAGATTTTACAGAGTTTTGCTAGGATGTGATTTTCAGATCATTATGCATAGTTTTATTAAATGTCCTGACATACATCTTCATGTAGCTGCAGTAGAGATAAGCCATGAGAAAGTCTATTTAAAATGACATTGTAATGAGTCCATGTACTATCACAGATTTTAGTTTTGAATCACATTTTTTAGTTTTATTATATTTTTATTTTTTTCAATCAATTCAATAGCTTGTATCTTAACATGTCCTTCATTAACAGATTTAGGGATTCACACACTGAAGTTTTGTCAACACTGAACTTCAGTCATTGTTTTGCAACATTAATCACTCCCTTATTTGTTATAATTAGAGTGAGGAATAAGATCACAGAATCATAGAGTAGTTTGGGTTGGAAAGGACCTTTAAAGGTCATCTAGTCCAACCCCCCTGCAATGAGCAGAGGCATCTTCAATGTCTTCAATACCTTTAAAATCTACAATAAAAATTATTTAAACCTCTTTGTCTATTGTAGTCCTCATCCACTTGTGTCTTTTCAGCCTTTCTGAGTAATTGATCACACAGAAGCTATGGTCTTAGCGTGGTGCCTCATTTCTTTGCTTTTTACCATAGCTTCTTTGTTTTGATTTTTTTATTTGGTCTACTACACAGGCAGTACTATTTAATGTTAGATACTGTGCTGGGACCTCATAGGAATCTCAGGGTTGTGTTTCATCTTTCCTAGACTTTACTGATCTGATCTTCATGCTTTTATTCAGAGGAGAATTCCCTCTGAAGTCAAAAGAGATATTTCTCAAATTAAAGGATGCATGGTAGGCACCAGTCTGACAAAAAAAAAAGGACAAAAAGCTTTTCTAAATGGGAAGGTGACCAACATAACCTTGTAGTCAAAGACTGTGAACTGGAATACAAGTGCTGGTGTAACTCCTCTAGGTAAATACTCTGTTTTTGGATAAGCATGAGGGAGGTTGTTTGCTCATTTTAGAATAAGAACTTCCCTTTAGAGGGATAATATTTGTTATTAGATATAATTCACATGTGGGAACCATATGCATGACCTCATTCAAAGGGTAAATCCAATGGAGAGTGATTTGCAAATGTAAAAGATAATAAATCAAACTGCTATTGATGCAATGGGGGTCCAGAATGTACTTTACATTTCATGCAAATATTTAGGTGGAAAGCATGACGTTCTGATGGTAAGTAAAGCTTGTCTTAAATAATAGCAAGTTTCGATTTCTAAGATTCATTTCAAAGTTAGATTTTTTTTTGCTGAATTGAAGCCTCCAGGGTACCCATGCAGTAGTACCATACTGCCTGAGAACAAGCAGGTGGTGTTCACAAATCCTTTCAGGCAGACTCATGTTTTATCATGCCAGTTTTGTAATCAATTATTTCAGTGTATTAAAACAGTGATGGATCTCATTTGAATGACTAAGGCCTAAGACTGGAATCATCTGTATGCTGGCTGTGTGCGTGATGAGAATTTTTTGATTGGGAAATTATGAGCAGATCATAAACTTCAATGTGGAAATGAACTTACTACAGTCAAGCACTACAAACTTATCAAAGGTATACAGTTGCTCCAGCATGTCAACAATTAAGGTTTGCATGGTCAAAACAATGTGTAGCAGAGCCTTATGACTCTTAAGGTGAGTCACAAATTCACCTCACAAATTAAGGTGAGATGTTATGCAGAGTGAAGGGTTTACTGACCACAGCTGACTACATACTTCACTTTATTGGCTTGCTAGCAAAAAAGCTGTTGCACGGACGGGTCAAAGTCTGCCCTTAATTTTTCCTTCTATCACTCTATCTACTTCAGCGGATGATTGTACCTATGGCAAAATTTGACTCCCTGCTTTGCATAAAGGGTTTCTTTCAGTAAAATGATCATAGAATCATAGAATGGTTAGAGTTGGAAGGGACCTTAAAGATCATCAAGTCCCAATCCCCCTGCCATGGGCAGGGACACCTCCCACTAGAGCAGGTTGCTCAAAGCCCCATCCAGCCTGGCCTTAAACACTTTCAGGGATGGAGCATCCACAACTTCCCTGGGCAACCTGTTCCAGTGTCTCACCACCCTCAGTAAAGAATTTCTTTCTCGTATCTGATCTAAATCTCCCCTCTTTCAGTTTAAAACCTTTACCCCTCGTCCTATCGCTACACTCCCTGACAAAGAGTCCCTCCCCATCTCTTCTGTAGGCCCCCTTTAGGTACTGGAAGGCCATTATAAGGTCTGCCTGGAGCCTTCTCTTCTCCAGGCTGAACAACCGCAGCTCTCTCAGCCTGTCCTCATAGGAGAAGTGGAATGATGTTGGGGAAAAGGAAAATATGAATTTATGATTGGAGTTTTGTTCTAGAAAGATTATTTTCCGTCTTTACACAACTTAGACAATAATGGATATTAGATATATGGACAAAAAATACATGAATAAATTTTTACTGTAATTTTGCAAAGGCATGCTTTGCAAAATCAAAGAAACTGCAAGATCACAGCTACTTCTAGTGCAGTTTTTTCTTCTTATTTCAAGATAATAGAAATACAGAATGTCACACTTTTTCACACATCGTTATCACCATTTCACTCTAACCATTAGCTGAAAAGTAACACTCAGGCTTAAGGACACTGGGAAGGCCTTGTTTTGTGGTTTCCGCTGCCGCAAGCCACATTATCATTAAATGCCAAAGCCTATCTATAGGTCAAGGTCAGACAAGGGAAGTGACTGGGGAAGAAGGTCGCTGTCACAGAGCAGTCAAAATAGTCATTTGCATTCTATCATCAGAGAAATCAAGTTAAGGAAAGGAACTAAAAAAAACCCCTATGAACTAACGATCTAATGAATTAATTATAATGAAGCAGTCCTGCTTCTAATCAAGTGGACTTTCTATTAGTGCTTAATAATTGCTAAAAATACAATCCTATTTTCTCTCCATTCACTGGCAGGTATCTTGCACAGCGGGACCACTTTGATCAAATAGCTCCTTTTGCACCTGACCTTGCATAAACAGGAGTCATTTCATAAAGTGGATTGCATATGGTGTTTTATAGATGGCATAAAGCCTGCTCCGTTTTCACTTCAGAAGATAGCAATTCAGGATGTAATTGCAACTTGGCATAGTATTCACCCATAAAAAAAAAAAAAAAAAGGACCATTTGAGATAACAGGAAAGGGATAAAGGAACAAAATGATACCAAGTCCATGCTTGTCTTGTTAGTGCACTTTTTCCAGATATTGATATCCTGATGTTAGCTCTGACCTTTTTCAGTGAGAACAAACATTAGCAGAGAAAGACAAACAGAAATGTTGCCATGTAGCATCTTTCCAAAACAAAGCCCCATCCTATAAACGTTTATGGAACCACAAGAAACTTAAGCTGGGGTAGTAGCCCTCACAGAGGGTCTATCAGCAAATGACTTGTTGAAAAATTAATTCTCTGAATGCATCATGTGGTTTAGGAGGACAACATGTTTTATGCCATGTTCTTCCTTATGCCATTTCTTCTGGAAGACAGCACTTCAAGCTCCGGGGCTGTCTTTGTTCTGAATGCTGCTGACCCTGAGGTTATAAGGATGGCCCTATGAGGTCAAGAAGCCTTGACAGGAATAAGATATACAAAAGATTGTAGAATGATTGACAGGTATTTTAAGCCAGCAAGGATAAGAAGAAGCAAAACTGGCTTATATCTGAAAACACAAATAACATGAAATTGTACCTCACATATACAAAGTAGGCAGGTGTTTTAATATTATATCAAAAATCCTAATTAATGTTTCAACAAAACTGTGACACAAAAAAACAGATGTGGGTCTATATTAATAAACATGACCAAAAAAAAAAAAAAAGAGAAAAATTAAAAACCAAAAAAATCCAAACCCTCTTATGCAAGTTATACACTTCTGTAAGTAACCAAATTAACACTTGTGAAAAGGAAAGAGTCGGAGTAGCAAAACAAGAAGTACAAACTTTGTAGCATGGAGTAACAGCTTAGGTTTAACCCATGCAAAGGAGCTGTGGTTTGGGGAGTAGCTGGGATTCATATCCAGAGGGCACTTCTCGTGTTTAAAATAGTCAATATTGTTCACTAGTGGAACCTGAAACTACAAGTTTCACAATATTCCACTTCCCTGCTAGATATGTGGTTGGTGCCACCAGATATAAATATTTTTTTGCCCATTATCAAAACCAAGAGATTTCCTCTTTGTATTATCTTTTTAAGTCCTTCTTAATTTGGTTGTGCCTCCTCTTTAATGGAGCTGCTTGTGACAGACACTAGGATTTATGATCAGTGCATACTAATGCAGTTGAGGACTTGCAAGTTATGTAGCAGGATAAGGAGGTGGGTTTATAAAGTCTGTATCAAGTCTGTATGATAAACAACCCAGTTTCTTAATGTTATTTCTCAGTGAGTAGGGAGAGAACATTATTTAGAGAATGGGCAGGTATATACCAAAACTGAGCAGCTTGGACCAAAAGTTTTAAGGGACAGTGCCTTTTACAAATTAAAGAAGTGATGCAGTCGATGATTAAATATTGTCAGACTAGGTATCTTGTGCTTCTTTTAAAATGTGTTTTCTCTGCAGTTGCGTGTTCTTGTAGGATTTTTTGAAATTAAACTTCTCACCTCTGTTTGAAGCATGCAAATTTAAACCAAAATGGATCTGAAAGAGCATCAGCAGTTAATTCATCATAAAAGCAAGGACAACTCAAGATTTAAATTCGAAACTACTCACATTTTTGGAAACTCTTTTACTATGCCCACATCCAAGGTCCTGATTCATGGGGAACAGACTAAATGAGCTAACCTGTGAGAGGCAAACTACCCTTAACTGGGTCATGCGTACAAATAGAATTTGAAGTTTGTTGTCATATCACATCTTTTGTACTAAACAAAGTTAAATGGAAACATTGTCCTTATTGCTTACTACTTAGGCACCTCTTTTCCCCCCAGTTCATAGCTTCCCCTTCTTTGCATTCATGTGCAAATCGGAATTCAGCAATGTAGCTATTTTAAGTAGCTATTCTGGGGACACTAATGCTTCAGATACAAGCAATCAGGTTATGAAGCATCTCACAGCTTTTGCTTTTTGCCACAAGAGGGCAAAAGACATAGAAATAACTCGGACGTGGTATTCTATATGGTTTTACGATACGAATATTGCAAGCTATAGGAATAAGGCAGAGCTGAAGTAGTATCTACAAGGTTTTTTCCTAGATGGATTTAGATGGACTTCAGATGTCTTGTATGGGACACAAGTTTGCTACCTTCTCACAAACTGAAAGAGAAAGAAATAATACATTTTGAGCACATCAAACTACACTTATAGATGATTATGAGTTCAATCTTGTGGGTGAAGGTGAAGTTGCCATAACGTTAGGGACGTGAACAGGCTTTTCAGAGTCTTCTTTCCTAACTGCCTTGTAAGGGGTGTGTGACAGCAACCAGCTCCATGCAGCTGCCCTGCTGCCCTCAGAAACCTGAAAAGCAACTGTAACAACCCCAATTAATTTTGAGCAATTGATTAGCAAACAGATTTTGAGTTCAGCTTATCCAGTAATAACACATAAAGATTATGAAGCTCACCAAATATAGCACTGGAGAATATGGCTTTGAACTCCCCAAGCACTTTAGAAGACCTTTCATCTACTAATATAACCAACTTGATGATGAAACCCTTGCTTCCTATGCAGGCCATTATATATTGTCTTGTAGGCATGCAAACAACCTGGCCATTAATATAAGGGACAACAAAAAAAGTTTCTATAAATACATCAACAAAAAGAGAGTGACAGAGAATGTCCATCCCTTACTGGATGCGGGGGGAAACCTTGCAACCAAGGATGAGGAGAAGGCTGAGATACTTAATGCCTTCTTTACCTCCGTCTTTAATAGTCAGACCAGCTACCCCCAGGGTGTTCAGCTTCTTGGGCTGGAAGATAACAATGGAGAACAGAACAACTCCCCTGTAATCCAGGAGGAAGTGGTTAATGATTTGCTTATGCACCTGGACACGCATAAGTCTATGGGGCCGGATGGCATTCACCCAAAGGTTCTCAGGGAGCTGGCAAGAGAGCTCACCAAGCCTCTCTCCATTATTTATCAACAATCCTGGTCAACAGGAGAGGTGCCAGATGACTGGAGGGTGGCAAATGTGACGCCCATCTTCAAGAAGGGCCGGAAGGAGGATCCTGGAAACTACAGGCCTGTCAGCCTGACCTCAGTACCGGGAAAGATCATGGAGAGGATCATCCTGAGTGAGCTCTCAAGGCATGTGCAGGGCAGCCAAGGGATCAGGGCCAGCCAGCATGGGTTTATGAGAGGGAGGTCCTGCCTGACCAACTTGATCTCTTTCTATGACCATGTGACCCGCTTTCTCGATGAGGGGAAGGCTGTGGATGTTGTCTACCTGGACTTTGGTAAGGCCTTTGACACCGTCCCTCACGGCATTCTCCTGGAGAAACTGGAGAATCATGGCATAGACAAGTGTACCCTCCGCTGGATAAAAAACTGGCTGGATGGCCGTGCCCAGCGAGTTGTGATTAATGGAGCAAAATCTGGTTGGCGGCCGGTCATCAGTGGTGTCCCTCAGGGCTCAGTTTTGGGGCCAGTCTTGTTCAATATCTTCATTGATGATCTAGATAAGGGGATTGAGTGCACCCTCAGTAAGTTTGCGGATGACACCAAGCTAGGTGGGAGTGTTGATCTGCTTGAGGGTCGGCAGGCTCTACAGAGGGACCTGGACAGATTGGACCAATGGGCCAAGGCCAATGGGATGAGGTTTAATAAGGCCAAGTGCCGGGTCCTGCATTTTGGTCACAACAACCCCAAGCAACGCTACAGGCTTGGGGAAGAGTGGCTGGAAAGCTGCCTGGCAGAAAAGGACCTGGGAGTGTTAGTGGACAGCCGGCTTAACATGAGCCAGCAGTGTGCCCAGGCAGCCAAGAAGGCCAACGGCATCCTGGCTTGTATCAGGAATAGCGTGGCCAGCAGGAGCAGGGAAGTCATCGTGCCTCTGTACTCGGCACTGGTGAGGCCTCACCTCGAGTACTGTGTTCAGTTTTGGGCCCCTCACTACAGGAAAGACATTGAAGTGCTGGAGCGTGTCCAGAGGAGAGCCACCAAGCTGGTGAGGGGTCTGGAGAACAAGTCCTATGAGGAGAGGCTGAGGGAACTGGGCATGTTTAGTTTGGAGAAGAGGAGGCTGAGGGGAGACCTCATTGCCCTCTACAACTACCTGAAAGGAAACTGTAGAGAGGCGGGGGTTGGCCTCTTCTCCCAAGGGAATAACGACAGGACCGGAGGAAATGGTATGAAGCTGCGGCAAGGGAGGTTTAGATTAGATATTAGGAAGAATTACTTTACTGAAAGAGTGGTCAAGCACTGGAACAGCCTGCCCAGGGAGGTGGTGGAGTCACCATCCCTGGAGGTATTTAAGAAACGTGTAGACGTGGCTCTTCAGGGCATGCTCTAGTGCCTGGGATTGTTGGTTTGTGGTGGGGTGTTGTGTGTGAGGTCATGGGTATGGGGTTTAGTTGGTGGGTGCTTTTTTTTTTTTTTTTTTTTGGGGGGGGGTTGTTGTTTGTTTGGTTTTGTGTGTTGTGTGTGTCTGTTTGTTTGTGTGGTTTTTTGGTTTTTTTTATGTGGTTGGACTCGATGATCTCAAAGGTCCCTTCCAACCACTAAGATTCTGTGATTCTGTGATTCTGTGAAACTTCAGGTGATGGCTTTCCTCTCAAACTTTAAAGCACTCCCCTTTGGTTCTCTCTAATCACAATGGAGCCCGTGGAAAACAAAAAGGCTTGAGATTCTGCAGAAAATTTGCATTACAATAATCTGCTCCCCAAGGAGAGGAGACTCCAGACTTTTTCTTAGAACTGTGCTTTTTTAGTAATTGTTACTGTGCATCCCAAATTTTATTTTGCTCTCTTTTCAATCCTCTAAACACAACTGAAAGATCAAAGAACCACAACTATCCAAATAGAGAAGCCCTGATGTACCTTGAATTCGGTTTAAAAAGACCACTGTAAGATATCATTCTTACAAGGGTATTTCTAATGAATGGGTCTTATTTCTCTTCTTCTGCCCAGAAAAGAGGAGTTTACTTTGTGAACCGAATCATTTTTCTGTTTACGATCTAAAATATTGTTTAAAAAATTCAGCATTAAAGGTTCATATTTACATTCCTGATTAATAGTGAAAGCCTTTGAAAGTTTCTGTGTTTGTGAAAACCAGAACGTAGCTACACACCCTGGAGGCAGCGCTGTGAGACTAAAGGAAACCCTGTATATGTTGACAAATGGAGAAGACCAGAGTGCTTGTTCACTGTGTAACTCTACTTACTTTGTCCATTATGTGAATGAGATGTGAAAAATTAATTCCAGCATCTCCAAGGCTCTAACCTCTGGAAAACAGTAGTAGTGATGTTGCCCACCTCCTGGCTTTCAATGTGGCTTGCCCTGGGCCTTTGCACTGTAAATATGCACAGAAGACAGAGTAGTTGAATATTAGTAAAAAAAATATGTATTGGCAGATTTTAATAAGCCTTTGTTGCATATTACATTTTAAGCTCTATCTTCTAGTCTTCAAAATTATAATGACTGATTAGAAGTATGTGAACAGTGGAGTAGTTACCTTCTGACAATAAATTGCAATACATATTCATTGTTACATGGATTTCATCTTCTGTGAAATGGTCCTTATAAAAACAGTAATAGTTGATGCATGGAGACAACATCTTTTCCCTTTGTCTCTGTTTTATTTATGTGTCCCCATTAATTATGCCTAATTTTCTGTTGACAATTTTCTTCTTAATGCCATTCAGTTTTAGGATATATTTCCAAAGACTTATTAGTAGATAGGATCATTGATATTCTGTAGCACAAATATTTTATAATCCACTAATCTTGACAAAAAGACAATGCCTTACCATTAAAAAAATGCACGAGTATTAGCAATTCCTTGCTAATAACTTAGGAGGTCAGATCACCCAGTTTGAAATGTCTATCACGCTTTCCTTTTATCAGATTTCTTCCTTTGGCAGCTGCTACTCTTTATATTTTATTGAGATTATTTTTATCCCAACAACTGGATCCCTTCTAAAAACCAGCTGGGCAGTGACAGGACAAACAGTGGACACAATTTACAGCAAGGGAAATTCCACCTGGATTAAGCTAGAACTTCTCCATGTTAAGAATGGTTGCACAGTGGAACAATTTCCCCAGGGAGGCTGGAAGCTTGGTCCCATTTAAAACAGCTGGAGAAGGCTCTGAGCAGCCTGATCCGTCTCTGAAGAGAGCCCTGCTCATGTGGCTGATAATGACCCAAGTTTGCTCAGAAAAAGAGGTGATGTGAAGTAGGTATGAGGAGATAAGGCCATGGTCAGAATATGAAAGTACTTTAACCAAAAAATTCTAGTCCTTTTGCCTTTTAGGCTGGTGTCATACGAGTTCCAGTGAACTTACACATCACCTAGCAAAAAGGAGCTCCAGCTGACCACATAGTGCTGTCTGTCACATAATTTGTATGTATTTAATTTTCAAACTTCCAGAGCTTGTGCTAGGAAAGTGGTCAAGTTGCTGTACGTTACACAGGCAGTGTTTAATCAAATTTAAGAACAAAACAAGCAGTGATCATAATCAGATGGTAGAAAATTCTTTGGTTTTTCTTTCTGATTGGAGCAGGTCAGATAAAAACTGATGTGGGCAGACAGTCCTGCTGCACCGTAGGTGAAGTAAAAGCCCTTTTTGGTGCTTTCAGCATCAGCAGCTTCAGGCTTATATACCTCCTTTTCTGTCAAATAGATGTGGTGTAAAAATAGGCACTGGTATTTATTGGAGGCTTAAGCCTGCTGAAGTTTTACAGATTTAGAAACTTCACTAATCACTGTCAATTAAAAAGGTTGCCTCATTCTTGCATAAATTAATCAGAAGGATGCACTCCACTCCAGGATCTGCTCAAAATATTTATTTTGAAAAAGCGTTACCAGATTTAGTCCAAGAGCAGTACTTACAGTAACAGTCAAGGCTTTTAAACTGCTACAATTACAAGCATTTTTCTAAGTATTTTATAAACTCAGAGTTGTTTTATTCAATGCAAAATAATACAAAGGAATTAAAATATCTGAGGTACCATGAATAGAGCATGGACTTGCTATTAAGATAAAGTTGATATTTAGTTCATGAAAAATATCTTTCCTGCTGATTATGAAAATAAAACACATGTGGTATGTGTGAATTACTAGCTCAGAATACCAGTGTTAAAACATGCCTTTCACTAACAAACATTTATTACATTTTTACATGTACATCTTTACAAGTACATTTTTTTCACTGTTGAAATAACCAATATTTTGATAGACTTTCTAGTGGAAACATCTCAAATCTCAAAGGGCTCCAGCTTTTCTGGTATCTCCAAGGTGTTTTAAGGAGCAAACAATACTGATAACTTTTGGCACATGATAGTGACCAAGCAATAGTTTCTTAAAAAACCTGAACTTTCAGTGCTGTTTTCTTGTAAGTAGTAAGTTAAAAAATATATTGAATAGTTCCAGTTTATATGTTTACACTATGCTTAACATAAGTAGGCTGGTAAGTGATGTAAAAATTCCTCTTATTCTCTCAAACTGTTTTTTCTCTCAGTTCTCTGAAGAGGGTATGATAGTGCTATCAAATCAAACCATCAATGCTTACACCCGCACCACCCTCCTTTGTAGGGAGGGCAATGGAAAAATCAGTTCCTTGGCTTGCTAGTGAAAAAGCAAGGGTTGAAACTCTCGCTATGCCTTGATCTTAGCAAAATGCACATGGCAAGGCAAACCTCCTGCTTGCTGACTCTGAGTCTGGAGCTAAGATCCTTTAGTCCTTATCAGAAAGAGGATTTCTCAGTATCAGTTCCGCAGCCTGTGCTGCCACCTGCTTATGCTTTTAAACACACAGAAAGTCTTGCAGGGCTGCACTTAATAGGGCTCTATAGGAAATTATCTAAACATATACAACACCTAAAGTGAAATCTCCATGTATTTGTGACTATCCTGTGAATGTATATGCAAATTAAAATCTATTGGAATTACAGAAAAATATTTTTTCTATGAGATTGTATGGGATTTGCCTCTGCGAAGTATCAAGAGGCAGATCCTACCTACTATCCTTGCACTAAAAACATCTCTTTGTTTTTCAGTTTAAAGTGAAGTTTGGCTTGGAGACATGCTGTAATGGTTTTACCCCAGCTGACAGCTAGGACCACACAGCTGCTCGCTCACCTTGCCCCATCCCTCCCAGAAAGGTAGGGAGAAGAGGGAGAAAACCTCATGGGTTGAGATGAAGAGAGTTTAATAGAACAATAATGAGGGGGGAGGTGGGAAGAAATAATAATAATAATAATAATATACAGAATAAAGTAATACAACACAAGTGGCTCTCACCATCATCGAAGATCTCTGCTCCCCAGCCAACCCCCATTTGTATATTGAGCATGATATCTACGGTAAGGAATATTCCTTTGGTCAGCTTGTCCTGTCTATGCTCCCTCTCAGCTTCTATGGGAAGTCCTTGACTAATATAAACATCACCTGGCAACATCTAAAACAATATGCATTATCAACATTCCTTTCATACCAAATCTGAAACACAGCAGCCACTAGAAAGAAAATTAACTCTATCCCAACTGAAACCAGGACATGCACATGGAGGAACATCATGTTTACAGTCAAAGGTTTTTGTATTCTGGGAAGCTCACAGGTAGCTGATCTATGTATTAAAAATAACTTTTTGGGAGAGGCTCAAAGAAAGCATGTTATTCTCCCACATTTTTGAAACATCTTCCCTGAAACCAATAGGCCACACTGCATTTAAATTTTTGCTATCAGTGCCATAAGCCCAGTGTTAACCTTAGCAGTCCTGCCAAACTGAAGAGAAATATCTTGTAATTTTCACTTGAACAATATAACATAGCACTGGATTTGAAAGCAATATTCCACAGGTAACTGAACACGTGGTCTTCCCTATTGCACTGTACATTGTATTTTATCAAGAGGAACAGAACAAGTCAAGACAGGAGACGATAAGATTGCAGCAATTCATTTTTGAGTCACATCAACTTACATCTCTCTGAAATAGAAATATGGATTACTGATCACATGATGTTTCATACCTGCAATGAGATTAATAATTATTAACACTTGTACTTAATTGGAACTTTGTTCAAAGCAACTAATATGGATTCTTTCACTTGAAATATTCCAGCTGGAGAGCTGTGTCCTCCAATGGAGTGTAAATCAGAGCATCTCTGTGTTGCTGGAGGCTCCTTCCCAATGATCCTATCACAGAATTGTTTTTCATTTTCAAATGGCCAGACTGAGCTGAAGAGTACCAGATTTGTTAAGTGTGATTCTCCTCAAATTGTCACTGGTAATTATCTGAAAAGTCTAACCAGCATAATTTACTCTGTAGAAATCATCCTTCCATGCACTCTGCTGTCTGATTCTCTCCTTATTCTCACAACACAGTTCCAGAGACTTCAGCTTTAAATCAAACTAGCTCGGTGCTTTGGGGATGCGCAATATCACTAATAGGAATCGTTCACCGTTATACATGAGAGAGCTAATACTGAAGTTTTCAAAGAAATGTTAAGACCACACCATTACAATCTTGTACAGGTGAATAGCATTAATTAAAAAAAATGACATTGTGAGTTGATTAATGAGAAATACATTTATTTATAGGTTTTATGATTCTTTGGAAATTCACTACAAGCATTGCATGCTCCCTTGTATAACTGATTTATGAAGTCTTTTATTGAATACAATATATTAGATACGTACTATTGTCAGCTCCCAGCATAAACTAGAGCATACTGGTGTTTTCATTCAATATAAAAAGCTACATACCCACTAAATGCAAAAATGGGTGATTTCTTCCTAGCAAAAGAAGTCAGAAACTAATTTATATAGAGAGTAAAGTGTAGTATATATTTATATTTTAATATTTTTACTTAAAATGTTTATTTGTTAAGCCAGTAATATAAAAGACACTCATCCTACACTGCATCTGAAGTATCATACATATAATGCATTTAATGAATATAATTATCAAAATACGTGCTATATTGTTGGTTTATCTTGCTGCAGAAAATAATATTTTAGCACAAATATTTAGTAGAATACCACTAAATTCTCCAAACACCTGGAAATTTTTTATAAAAGCTGTACTACATTAACTGTGCCTTAAAATGATACTCACCTGTGTCTTAGCTTTGCACTGAATACGTCTGTGGCAGCGGTTTAGTATTCTCAAAGCTCACCATCCAGTTCTTCTTTTACCATCCACTTTTTCAAAGGTTGATTAAAGCATTGGCCATTACTATAAAAGAAGGAAGACATGCCTCTGTTTCTGTATTCTAATGATGAAGTAGTAACCTAGCATTAATTACAAGCCGTATAGCAAATTATGAAAAGTAGCATTACCCTGAAGTATTTATAACAGAATAACATCCCACAGAAGAATGATATATTATCTAATTGCATCTGGTAGACGCTCCACCCTCACCCCAAACATGTTGCAACCTCTCTGCTTCTTGGATCCTCTGTCCTACTTCCTCTTTGCTTTATTTTAGCAGCCCTTTTCCAAGTTCTGACTTTTCATTTTTTTAGGATTATAAAAAAAACCTATCTGGTGGCTCTGTTTGGAATTTATACCTACTTTTATAACAGTGAGCATGAAAACTTCCCTTTCTCAGTGCCATCTTTTTTCAAGAATGCCTTTTGATTACCTAAACAATTAATTTTCATTCACTAGAACCAAAATATTAACATATTTAAAAAGGCCATTGAGGCCTGATGATTCTCAATTTTTTTTTCTCATTTCAGACATAGTTTTTGATTGTCATGTGTTTTCAATTTGTAGGAACTTAAAACCTTGCTCCTTTTTGCAGCAGAATGAAATTTGGCTTTAATGATTGCCTCACATTGGCCAGTACTGTCCAGGTTTTTCTTTCCAAAAACCACAACCTTTCGGTGCTTTTTTTATTTGCCCTGTGCTTGGACTAATAAAATGAAATTCAGCTGAAAGGATCAGACTAGAATTGTTCCATAGGTTTTTGAAGTTGAATTGCATATTTCTTGAAAGTTACTTCATTTGCTGACAAAACATAATAGTGCTAAAGAGCCAGGAACACCTTTACTGAGTCATCAGGTTGCTTAGAAGTTTTTACTATATTGTCAAAATTAAACTCAGAGACATGAAAAACACTCCTTTTTAAAAAATCTGGGTATTTGTAGAAAAATATTATGACTTTTAGAAAAGGTAGACTATGCATCTCCTCTTGCTGATGTATTTCTTAACTGATATGAACAGCAAATAGGCCCCAGTGGTGCCCTTACTGAGAAGGGCTAGATAAGCAAGATGGCCTCATCTAATGACATTTTTACAACCATCTTATGTGGGTTGCCAAAAGCAGTATTTGTCCCATTGTTGCCATAAAGCTGATTGAACAAATCCTTAGGAATTAATCTTAAAGGATTTTATTTTCAGGGAAGAGAATAAGAGATTCAGAAAACTGTGGTTGTGTGAGAGAGCACGTAATATAAAATACAACTTTGTATTCTATTTTCCCTCCCCTGAGAAGGATGAACAAGAAAAATTATCCAAATGTCACTTTCAGACTTTTTGTGATGTATGTGAGCATTTTAGAGACAGGCAGTAAACCAGATAGGTGTGCATTTTCTGGTTTAGTCAGAAAAAAAGAGCACTGTTTTCCAACCTCCATCATTTTTGATAATATATTTTAAGATTAGGCTAGAGGATTTGGTAATGTAATTTATGTTATGATTGCATGAAGAAGTGATTTTCTCCTCCAATTTTAGATTTATAAGTAGTAACATTTTTAAAATCTGTGCTGTGTTTGGAAAACCTATTCTTCGAAGAACAATGTGCAAAAATTGCTGTCTTGTTTATACAGATCCTCACCTTGCATACACTGAGGTGAAGCTACATGAACTATAGAACACTGCAAAGAAGTAAAATGTCTCTGTTCTGCAGGTCTAAGGTGGGGAAAAATATGAGATCACTGTGTTTTATGTATAGTTTGCCACACGTACAAGCTGCCACCTGGAAAGCTAACAGCTCATAGAGAATGTTTGTTTTCCTTCACAGTCAGCAGTTGTCTTTGTTCAAATAAGACCAGAAATGCTTGTGATCACAGAATCACAGAATCACATGGGGTGGAAGGGACCTCTGGAGATCATCTAGTCCAACCTCCCTGCCAAAGCAGGTCCACCTAGAGCAGGTTGCAGAGGAACATATCCAGGTGGGTTTTGAATGTCTCCAGAGAAGGAGATTCCACCACCTCCCTGGGCAGGTACAGAAGCATACGCAATAAATCTTTCAGTCAAGCTTCAACAACAACCACAAAAGGTTCTAGCAGATTCTTCTTAAGTAGGAAGAAAGATAAATTTTGATACAGCCCTTTCTTAAGAAATTCTGAGTGAGTAAAGTACTCTTAAAACAAAGTTCCCGGTTATAGATTATCTATAAAAAGACTAAGAGAGATTAACATCGAAGGTGTTTCATGGCTATAAACAAATAAATTGTGAGCACATTATGCTCAGAGCACAGATAGAAGCAGGAATTCAAAGCGCCCCTGGCTGACCAGCATATACATGTATCATTGGTCTGGTGTAATGAAGATAACCTGATAAAGATCACACTATGACAGTTTTTCTTTTGCACTGGCTGCTGAATGGACAGAAACTGTTTTCTGCGGCCAGCCAGCTATTGATCCAACTCCCTTCTGCCAGCAGTGCAGTTAATGGGAATTCCACAGGCAAATCAAAGCTACATTTTGGCTTCATTTTCATCTGAAATATGAGTTGGTCTTTTGTACTCTAGACAGTCATTTACTACTCATTTTCCTTTATTGATGTTTATGAGATGAAGCATAAAACGATTCTCAAATGTAGTTTAACTGAGGCAACAGTTGACATTGTGACCATGACTATTGCTGCACCATCAGCTGCATTAAATCCATGAATCAAAGTTTGCTTCTCATTCATCTTTGAGGCAGCATACAGTAGAACGTACCCTTAAAATGCCACTGTGCTGTAGTTGAAGAAATGTATCAATTTGTCTGCATAGGGACTGAGGGGGAAAGAAGTGACCAACATCCTTATCAAACAGCAACAGAGAGATAAAGTGCTGTTTATTACTTTACATTCAAAGGCCTTTCCCCACACCGTGTCTTAGAAATAGTTCACAAAATGGTCTTTCTTACATGCTTTTTAATAATTGCCTCACTTAATTATTAGTAACAAAATAAATGGAAGGAAGAGCTGCCATACATAACAAGAGTGAAAGTCAAGGCACTCAATTCTTTTGTAAAATGGTAAAGGACAATCAATACTATGGGCAAGTATTTTTTTACATGCATTTATTAAATTATAAACTACAGTATATCTCGTCTCATTTCAACAACAGCTGATGTCTCCATTTCCGCCTGGAAACACCTGCAGGTCCCATTGTAAGAATCATAAATAATATGTGTTAATGAGATGTGGATTGATTATGTTGGAAAAGCCAACATTTTCATCTGTCATTCTAATGATGTTTAACGGTGGATCACCAGCCAGTAACTCCTCTGATATGAGATTAAATAAAATAGCAAGCTATTTCAGCAGGCTAGTTCAAGAAAATGGCAATAAAACTGCTCAATTGTTGTATTACCAATCCAGTTTTCACTGCTAAGGATATTATTATTTCATTTAGACTTGTTCATGCATCATAGATTATTTTATTTCAGTCAGTAAATACAAGAAAATACAGTATTTTATTCTCAGAGTTGCAAAGAACCATGCTTTGAGAGTACAGTACACACAGCTCAGTAGGCCTCAAGCAGACAGAAAAAAGCTGCCAAGCTCCTACCAGACCAAAAATACATTGTGAAATCCACATTTTAGGAAGCAGCATTTTGTTTTCAATCTAGTTTATTTATCTGAAAAGTCTCAACAGAAGGATACTACCTGAGAAGTTGATGCATTGAAACAGAATCATTGGATTCTCTACGATGATTTGTACTTCTCCTCGGTCCTCTAGTATACTGAGAATTGGGTCATTCAGCCAATCTTTCAGTCTGGCAAATTAGATTGCAAATAACTCCATCAAAAAGGGTCCTTTTTCTTCCCCTCCATCACGCTCTGGAGAGGACAAAGCATGCAAAGTTTATTAACAAGAGCCTCTCACAGAAGGTTATTTTCTTTGCCAGCCTGACCTTACAGTCCTGAAAAACTCCTTTTCCTTACAATGAAATCAGAAACGCATCTGAAGGGCATCAGAAATGCACTTCTCTCAGTGCCCATGTTCTCCACAGGCTGCTTTGTAACAGCAGATAATACTACAGTATGGAGCATCTCTAGTGCCCAGCTAAGCCACCCAGATGTGGGGGAAGCTTTAGACAGATGTGTAAGTTTTACCCATCTATGCCAGTGTGCAAATCAGTGGAGCAGGTGGTCTGTGGAGAACACGTCGCACATATAGTGTGAATGATCCCTGTTGCTTTACCAGTTACTCCTCTGTAAAAGAGGGAAAGAGGAGAGTAATGGTTTCTTCACTTTCCAAACACCAGAGCGGCTGAAGTCTTGCAGTGGAAAGTTGTAATCCATTCCTTGCAGAGAATTTCTCCAACCCTGATCCACAACCCACTGCCCAGGTTTTCACAGACCTGACTCTTTCCCTGTGCTTATAGGCATCCCCAACAGAAGACATCAATAAGATAGGATTTTCCTCAAAAGCAAAAGCACAAGATCCCTTATACTCGAATTGTGGAAACTCTGTACTGAAGTGGAGTAGCTAGATGAAGAGGAGAGATGTGTGGAACACAGGGTTGATTTCTTCCCCAGTTTTATCTGGGGCTAAATAAGGTAAGAAGTGAAAGCTGCTGAGGCACAGTGGAAAATTTGCTCCAGTAAAAAGTTTCCTCCCTGATGTGTTCTTGTTTCTCAGCCCATCAGATAAGCTTTTATCTGATAGATGGAGGCAAGGACATGTTGCAGAATAGTGCCCCCACGGAATCACAACCTAAGTATCTATGCAGTGCTGAACTAACTTAACACTAAGGAAGGCAATACAGGAGACAGTGTGAATAGGTCTTTGAAAAAAAATCAGTTTGATTCTCATCATTAGTCAAAAAGGCAAAAAGAAATGTTAGGAGTTATTGGGACAGGAGTGGAAGTAAAATAAAAATGTCATTATGTTATTGCATTGACTAACATCACCCATTCAAAAAGGGTATAGCAGAATTAAAGAATGCAATGAAATCAAGAGTCAAGCCAGGCCTAACCTGTTGAATAAATATTTGGAAAATTTTATCACTAGCACAGCCGATCTCAGCTCCTGCTAAGGCTTGAAAAATCTCATCCTGTTAACAGACCAGCAGCTAACTTCTGATTGTAAAAAGACAATAAATACATCACAGGTATCTCACTTCAAGGATGCACAGCACTGCAGATTTTCATTTTGGGCACCTTGACAGTGTTTACTCTGTACAGATTTCTAAATATATTCATGTTATTGATCTCCTAGATCACTGACAGTCAAAACAATCACTCTGAACTCTGAAGATAAACCCAAAAGCCAGATAACTCAATTAAAGGACAAATTCCACATGCCTTATCCAAAGTAATGTACAGAACCCACACACACTCCTGAGAGCGTTTACGACAAGGATGCTGCTGGGGCACAAACTTCCAGGGCTGTTTGGCTGGTCTAGTGATTTAAAGTCTCTCTGCGGGCCCTGGCACAAGGAACAAGGCACCCAAGGACGATGTATCCTGCTGACGAGTGTGAAGGGAGGACGGAACAGGATTCTTCCCCCATGCTCTGTCTTGCTTGTCAAAACAGGTTTGTCTGGAAGCTGCATAACGGAGGCCGTCAGCACAGACCCAGGAGCAGAGCCATGTAACTGCTATGCCAGAACAAGCAGAGGGTATGAAAATACTGTAATATATGCAATAAACAGTAGGTATTTCATTCAAGTTTTTGGTAAAAATGGTTCAAATGTGTTCATATTTTCCTAACCTATACAACAATATATACTTACATATATTCGAAGTGCTATTGGTGCTGCATTCACCAAACCAGTCCCAGAAGTAGATTCAGTTGCAGTCTCACTTTGATGATGACCCTGTCACGCACTCTGGAGTCGGCCAGGCGTTCCCGCCGAGAGTCCAGTCTGTCTAGGAGATCTCATAGAAAAGGGTTTGAGCACGGGAAGTTCTCAGAAAGACAGGCTCCATTTTGGGTAAAAAAAAAGTAGTTTTTTTGCAGAGACATAAGGCGACATATGATATCACCACCTGGAGCCGGCAATGGGTGCTGTCAATTTCCATTTTTCACCTGGGACAGCCAATAGATGATGACAGTGTCTATTTTCTCAGACCAATTTTTATTTTTCCAGACTGCTTTCCTGTTCTTCCAGCTAGAACAGCCAGTATCAGTTGCCAATTCGTACCTTCTCAGGATGTTTCCCTCCTTTTCCAGACTATTTTTCACCTTTGAAGATGATAAGTTCCTCTTACAGTTCCTTGTCTCTGTGCTTATTGATGGTATCTCAGGATGTCTCCCGTTTCTCAGTACTCAGTCGCACTTCAAAGATGCCAGCTGTGCTTCTCAAGGATGCTCCTGGTTCTCAAGGTGTCAGGCATTTTCTCTGTTCCAGCAGGCATCCGTTCTCTGTTTCTCTGTATTCCAGCAGGCATCTTCTTCTATTCTGTATTTTTCCCTTTATAACCAGGTCGCCTTTATGGCTGCTCTCACCAGTTGCTGAGTTCTGCTTAGTCTTTGATACATTGGCAATGCTTGACTCAGGAAAATGGTATTTTCCAGGTGTTACAAGATGACTGAAAAAAAGAGGTGTTCTAAAGATGTAAAAATGTCATCTCTTCAGTATACAACTGTTTTTACCTCTTCTTTTCATTTTCCTTCTGATTCCCACCTTATGCGTTTTTTTTAACAACAGTTTGTATGAGATTTCCTGAAGATACTGGAATCTCCCTTGTTACGAGGAGCCAGTAACTCAAGCAAGGAATTCAGTCTTTGAACAGTAATACTGGGTTGCTTGTGGATATGTACGAAGGAGACAAAAGGAATTGCCTGATTGCATTTTTTAAAATGTTTTTTCATGCTGTGTCGTTATGTCAGTTTTGATTCCTCAGTTTTGATTTCCATGTTTAGGCCAGACTTATGGAGGCTGAAGTCTGCTTATTTGATATAAAAACAATTATTCTAGTAACAGCACAAAAGGATCAATGAGAATGTTGTATTTTTTCTGATGTTGACCAAGACTGCCTGGCGTTGGGGAGGAAGCGTGTGTGGAGAGAGGAAGCCTGGCTGTCTTTTCTTTGCGAGGCAGTCCCGTTTCTCATGCCTTGCAGCCTTCCTCTCAGCACCAAGGGCTGATTTACAGACCCAGTTGGAGAAGATGATTGTCCTCCGATGCTTTGCATGGTTGTGAGTTCCGAATTTTACTGAGTGCAAAAACACCGGATATAGGTGCACAAATTTTTTTTATTATTTTTTTCTACGGGAAAGATTATTCACTTCTATATTCAATGCTAGCACTTTTTGAACCATTTGTGCAAGTATGCAAAAGGCTCCTTAGTGCAGCGCAGCGCAGGTTTAGGGAGATAAGTCCTCTTCTCGTCCGGTCAGGAGGTACCTCCCACCGCCTTAGTGAAAGCAGAGGGAAAAGGATGAAAGCAGCAACTGTCCCTGTTTGCTTTCCCTGCACAGCAGTAGATGGTCCAGCGCCTTTGACTTCCTTGCACACAGACTTCCTTCTCCATTGAACGAACAGGGTGCAGCCAGTCCCAAACAAACACAACAGCGCCTGACCAAACAGCTCCCACAAAGCAGCAGCAGCAACTATTACCTACTCGTAGTCTGCACACTCCAGGAACGCTATGAAATGGAGGAGCAGGCCAAGAAAGCAGGATTGCTGCAGATGGCTGAGGCTAAGATGATATTTTCTTGCTGAGCCACTTCTTGCCGAGCCACTTCTTGCCTTTCGTAACGCTGATGAGCTAATAGGCTTAACGCTGATAAAATAATAGGCTGAGTGTGCTGTAATGCTATCTAAGACGGCTAAAGCTTCAAAATGTAGCCTACTAGGTAAATGTTGATCTGGTTACGTCCAGCTCCTTTCTGCAGTTCGTGCATTCAGTTGGTCAAACCAAAGCCCTGTGATGCTGTCATCAGCATCAAGACAGCTAACTCATTGCCAGACATCCAGCGATAGTTTGGGTACCTCTGATAAGCAGCCCCCATCACCACCAAATGGCTCTTCTGCCACCCACTTGGTGCTGGTGCCAGGGAAGCCCTGACTTGAGGCATGTCCCCCAGGCACCCTGCACCCTCCTCTCCCTCCCCTTCTCACCCAGATTGCTCACAACTCAACCAGCTGCTTTGAAGTTTTTCATGTGACACCTATTCCAAAGGAAAGAGGCCTGGGAGATGCACTAGTTTGGTTACCAAACCTTTGTTACCTTGTGTTGTGCTTCTCCAAAACACCCTTTTTCCCCGCCTCCAATCTCAAATGGGTAAAAAAACTTCATCTGTTTCAGTTCAAGGAAGCGTCTGCCAACACTGAAAAAGAGGGTAGTATTCACCTTCAGGGCATCTGAGACAGATTTTTTTTTCTCATTCTTCAAAAATTGGGAGAATTTTTGAAAGCCACAAAGAGTTGAGTTCCCTTTCTTGGCCAGCATTGTCAGCTGTACTCACATGTAATAGCTACTACCCCGTCCAGATAAAGCTTCTGCCTCAACAAGTGATTTCTGTGTGGGTTTTTGTTAGCTTCTCTGTCCCACCAGTAGCAGTATCAGGAGAACTAATAGTGCAAAAGGCTAGAATGACATCGAGTCCTTCCTTTCTTTCTTCCATTGAAGTGTGTTATCCTTCATTAGGGCAGACAAATACTCTTAACCTTTTCCTTGGTCAAAATTGTGGATCCACTGTATCTCTTTGTCTTAGAAGGTCAATTTCTTGTCAAATGTGCATAAAAACATAAATAAAGACTAGTGATTTTACTGTGTTGCAAATACAGTATTACTTTCATTTCAGTTGTTGTAATTTCGCAACATTTCAGCTTACTGCATCTCCTGCTTAAGCCTCCTGTTTTCTCAGCCATTACCGGAATGGCAGCGTTACACTGATGGCTTCTTAGTTGCTGGGAGTCTGCTTTCTCTGAGCTGGTGTTACACAACAAACCTCGTTTCCAAGAAATAAAAAGATACTATTTGTGAATCTTAATTAATGAGTCTTTATTATACTCTTAGTTAACACAAAACCTAGGAAATTTACCCTGATGAAGTTAACCCCTGTAACCCTTATGTGGGGTTTGCCTGCACTGGGTATTTCAAGACAGTATCCACATGCAGGTCGAGGGAGGTGATTCTGCCCCTCTAGTGAGATACCACCTGGAGTACTGTGTCCAGCTCTGGAGCCCTCAGCACAGGAAGGACATGGATCTGTTGGAGCGGGTCCAGAGGAGGGCCACGAAGATGATCAGACCACTGGAACGCCTCTCCTATGAGGACAGGCTGAGAGAGCTGGGGTTGCTCAGCCTGGAGAAAAGAAGGCTCTGGGGAGACCTGATTGAGGCCTTTCAGTAAAAGGGGTTTATAAGAAAGATGGGGACAAAGTTTTTATCAGGGTCTGTTGTCATAGGACAAGGGGTAATGGCTTTAAACTAAAAGAGGGAAGGTTTAGATTAGATAGCAGGAAGTAATTTTTTACAATGAGGGTGGTGAAGCACCGGAACAGGTTGCCCAGAGAGGTGGTAAAAGCCCCATCCCTGGAAACATTCACGGTCGAGTTGGACGGGGCTCAGAGCAACCTGATCTTGTTGAAGATGTCCCTGCTCATTGCAGGGGAGGTTGGACTAGATGACCTTTAAAGGTCCAACCTTCCAACCCAAACTCTTCTATGATGCAATGATTCTATGATTCTATGCATTGTGTCTTCAGGAGAATTTTGTACCAGATTGCCTGCCACAGGGTAAAAACAGACTAAGATATGCAGAAGTGATAACACAACTTTTGTGGCATTTTTCAACCATGCTGAAATGATACAACTGAAAATCATGCCATCTGCTCATCAAGACACAGCCCACCTGTTTCTGTGGTAATTATTCTCATCTTTTGTTTTTTACAGGAACCATAACAATAAGCTCTGCCGGTGTTGCCATAATACAGGTTATCATGTTTGTATTTTGATCTTGTAATTTTGCATATGTCTTGTCTGTTCTTGTATCAAATTGACTTCCAAACCTGTATGTGATGTGTGATATTTATAGCTTTAATCTTCCATGTGCTTCCCCTTTGTAAAACAAATTTTTATTAGTTGTGGTTTCAGATTACTCCCTAAATCAAGAGCACACATATTCTTTAGGTATATATTTTTAATCATGATAGCATAGTTTTCTGCTGTTACTGTGGTTTTGCCAGCTACTATTTTTTCCCATTTTTTTAAATCCATCTATTTATTATCTGCCTCCATAGATGTTTAACATTGCTTTATTTTGTTCTATGGATATCTCTTCTCTTTTAGTAAGTTCAAGCTCTTTTGATATAGAAAGATTTAAGACTGGTTGGATCCTCAGAAGAAATTGCTTCTCTTGATACATGAATCAAAGTACTAATAAAATAATGCCTCCAATAATATATTATTTCCACAAGGTCCACTGTTGCTGTTGGTTATTAATAGGAGAGAATTATTGCATTTTCTCACATTCACATGTCTGTATATGTCCTTTGGAATGTATAGATGCCATAATATTATGTTAATGAATCAGGAGAACAAGTCAATTACAAGTTATAGCCCAGGAAATCTCTTGCTTAGTTTGATTTTGTTGTTTCTATCCCTTTAAGTTTTAGTTGCCGTATTCAGCAGATATTTCACCTTTTACATCACTGATTAAGAGGCAAATTAATTGAAGGGCTCTGACTGCTCTTGATTGTCAGCAATTTGGATGCTTATTAAGTGGTTTAAAGTATATTTAATTAAAGATGTATTGCTTCACATCCAAGAGTCAGTAAAATATTTAGCATTTATGTCTTCTTAAATTTCTTTAAGTATTATCACTTTTTCTGTAAAACTCAAGAAGAGTTTTAAAGGCTGTATGCATAATTTCCTCATTCTGAAAGAATGACTAACCACTAATTGCATTGAATATAGTCTTCCTCTTGCCTGTCTTTTATAATTAGAAAAATGAATTTGCCCTTACAAACTGTTATGTCTTTGCTT
Organism: Numenius arquata; assembly: GCF_964106895.1. Lineage (NCBI taxonomy): Eukaryota > Metazoa > Chordata > Aves > Charadriiformes > Scolopacidae > Numenius > Numenius arquata. The sequence continues at coordinate 33,069,033 of NC_133579.1, forward strand.
GTTCCTAATAAAAATATTATGTTGCCATCCACTATCTATTTCAAAGGTTAAGAGAGACTGTGGATCAGAGGAGAGATCAGTTAATAAATGCTACAAATGCATATGGAGTTTAGGCATTGAGTTGCACGCTGCTCTGAAACCTTTTTCTCTCTTTTTTCTCCCCCAAATTAAAAACCTATCCCAGAACAACAGCAGTCAGCCTTTTTCATAGTTTCAAAAATAGTCCAAAAGGAGTAGCCACATAAATAAAACCAGCCATAATACAGGAGGCCATGTAAACTGGTGTTTCTCGTGCTGAAGCATAAATTGATCATGCTTTCCCCTTCTCCAGCATCTTTAGGAAAGTTAAACCATCATCATCCCCCACCTTTGCCTTCCCCACAAGTCCTTTGGCTGTAATGACCGGGGAAGGGGAGGAGGTGTAAGCGATGAAAGAAAACCCCACAACATTTCTACGAAGGCTCTTGGTGAGGAAGAGGAGACCGTGCAGCAAATCAGACAGTGTGACTGCACCAGCCCCATTTGAAATCCGGAAGGCAAATCTGGCAGTTGTGGATATTTTTCACCTTTTTACACAACTGTTTATTTGGGAACAGAAAGAAGAGAGATCACAGGCCCAACATGAGTTTAAAAAAGTGTCAGTGACTTATCCCTCCTTGGTTTTGAAGCTGTTATTACAAAATAATGAGATACGCTAATAGTGATCAGGACATGAGGATTTCGACGTCTTTCCCAAAACAGGCTGGATTCTTTCACATTTAGTAAAGGGAATTTGGGGGTTGATGTTTAAAGAATCGAAAGCAAAACTGGAGATTTCTGCACCTGATTTCTGTGGAGATGAATTAACCTCCCGGGGTTTATTTGCTGGTGTACTAAAGTTACCTAGGCCTCCCACTGAATCAACAGAAAAACACGTCAACTTCAGACGTCCCTGTTCCTGGGACAAGGAGGATCTGGTCGAGGATGCTGACTGCTTCAGGGTAGCCATCCACAAATTTGTCTTCCGCTGTCCTGTACCGTGCCAAGCCCCACTCACTGTGTTTTCAGGATGCAAGACGGGGGTGGGAAGGGAAATGTATGGACACGCTCCTCCTTCCCTGGCACTTGGCTGGTCGGAGGACGCAAGCAGAGGTGTTAGGCTAAGCAGTAATAGCAGCAACGAAGTTTTCCTTGCTTGGCGGTGGTAACAAGGGGGAGGAAAGGAGCCTGGCATGACATTGAGCCAGAGAAAGGGTAGAGAAGTGTTTCCCCTGTGTTTTAAAGTTCATCTTCTTGCTTCCCCAAATCAGTCGTTACATATATATTAATTGGCCATAAATTAATTTCATTTCCCCAAATCAAGTCTATTTTCCCCCTGACAGTAATTGGTAAGTGATCTCCCCATCTTTATCTTGATCCATGAGCTACCTTGTTTCTGGTTTTCCCATTTCCTCCTCCCATCTCTCTGGGGAAGGGGGGACTGAACGAGCGGCTGGGTGGGAGCTTGGCTACCAGCTGCGGCTAACCCACCACAAAAGTCCAGCAGAAAACAAGTTGTTCATAAGCTTTGGGCTCAAGACCAAAGACAAACAACAACAAGAAAAAGAAGTAAAGGAATTTAGGCTGTCAGTCTCTGTGTTCACTTTGTGTCACTGATGTGTTACCTGTGCTTCCTCTCCATCTCTGTGCACTGAATTTCATGTCAGAAAGTTAGGAGACTTTCTGTTTCAAAGCAGCTTAGTACTTTGCACACCTACAAAGGAACAGCTTCTAAGAGATTGATTACACAGTTCTTTAAGTAAGAAAGCCTGCTTGATGTCTTGCAAAGTTACTGAGACTTTGAGCTGCTCAGGCCTTGCACAACAGCTTGTAAGAGCATTGTTCCTAGAAGCTCACTGGAAAGATAACGCATTTTAATCTGCAACTCATATCTAGGTTAATAAAAGCGCAGTAAGGTATACACAACTTCCCTGCATCTCCCTATATCCTTTTCATCATAGAATCATAGAATCATTCAGGTTGGAAAAGACCCTTGGGATCATCGAGTCCAACCATCTTCCCTACTCTACAAAGTTTTTCCCTATACCATATCCCCCAACATCACATCTAAACGACTCTTAAACACATCCAAGGATGGTGACTCAACCACCTCCCTGGGCAGCCTGTTCCAGTGTCTGATCACTCTTACTGTGAAGAACTTCTTCCTAATGTCTAGTCTAAACCTACCCTGTTGCAACTTGAAGCCATTCCCTCTTGTTCTATCGCTATTTGCTTGTGAGAAGAGACCAGCACCAACCTCTCTACAACGTCCTTTCCAGTAGTTATAGAGAGTGATGAGGTCTCCCCTCAGCCTCCTCTTCCTCAAACTAAACAGTCCCAGCTCCCTCAATTGTTCTTCATGACTTATGGTCCAGGCCCTTCACCAGCTTCGTTGCCCTCCTCTGTACCCGCTCCAGCACCTCAATATCTCTCTTGTATTGAGGTGCCCAAAACTGGACACAATACTCCAAGTGTGGCCTCACCAGTGCTGAGTACAGGGGCACAATCACCTCCCTACTTCTGCTGGTCACACCATTTCTAATACAAGCCAGGATGCTGTTGGCTTTCTTGGCCACCTGGTCATACTGCTGGCTCATATTCAGCTGCTTGTCAATCAGAACCCCCAAGTCCTTTTCTGCCAGGCAGCTTTCCAGCCACGCTTCCCCAAGCCTGTACCGATGCATGGGGTTGTTGTGACCCAAGTGCAGGACCTGGCACTTGGTCTTGTTGAAGTTCATACCATTAATGTTGGCCCATCGATCCAACCTATCTAGGTCTCTCTGTAGAGCCTCCCTGTCCATGTGCAGATCAACACTCCCGCTTAACTTGGTGTCATCTGTGAACTTACAGATGATACACTCTATGTCATTATCAAGATCATCAATAAAGATGTTAAACAGAAATGGTCCCAACACTGAGCCCTGCGGAACACCACTTGTGACCGGCCGCCAGCTGGATTTAACTCCATTGAGCACCACTCTTTGGGACCGTCCAGACAGCCAGTGCTTGATCCAGCAGATCGTATGCTCGTCCAGGCCATGTGCAGCTAGTTTTTCCACTAGAATTCTATGGGGAACAGTGTCGACTGCTTTTTGAAAGTCCAGGTAGATAATATCCACAGCCTTTCCTTCATCCAATAATCAGGTCATCTTGTCATAGAAGGAGATCAGGTTCGTCTGGCAGGACCTGCCTTTCATAAACCCATGATGACTAGGCCTGATCCTCTGGTTGCCCATTAAATGGTTTGTGATGGCACTCAAGATGACCTGCTCCACGACCTTCCCTGGTATCGAGGTCAGGCTGACAGGTCTATAGTTTCCTGGATCCTCCTTTTTGCCTTTCTTGTAGATGGGTGTTACATTTGCCACCCTCCAGTCCATTGGGACCTCCCCAGTTAGCCACGACTTCCTGTAAATGATGGAAAGTGGTTTGGCGAGCACATCTGCCAACTCTTTCAGCACTCTTGGGTGTAGCCCATCTGGTCCCATAGACTTGTGTGCATCCAAACGGTGTAGCAGGTCACTGATCTCTTCCTCTTTAATTGTGATGCCCTCGTTCTGCTTCCCCTCCCTGTCTCCTAGCTCATGAGGCTGGGTGTCCAGGGAACAGCTAGTTCCACTGCTAAAGACTGAGGCAAAGTAGGCGTTGAGCACCTCAGCCTTTTCCTCGTCCTTGGTGACTATGTTTCCCTCTGCATCCAATAAAGGTGGGAGATTTTCCCTAATCCTCCTTTTGTTGTTAATGAATTTATAGAAACATTTTTTATTATCCTTAACAGCTGTAGCTAGGTTGAGCTCTAGCTGCGCTTTGGCTCTCCTAATTTTCTCTCTGCATAGCGTCACTACCTCTTTATAGTTTTCATGAGAGGCCTGCCCCCTCTTCCAAAGGTCGTAGACTCTCCTTTTGTTTCTGAGATTCAGCAAAAGATCCCTATTTAGCCAGGCTGGTCTCCTTCCTCGCCTACTTGTTTTTCGGCACACGGGGACAGCCTGCTCCTGTGCCTTTAAGACTTCTTTCTTGAAGTATGTCCATCCTTCCTGGACTCCTATATCCTTTAGGGCAGCCTCCCAAGGGACTTTGTCTAGCAGTCTTCTGAATAGGTCAAAGTTTGCCCTCCGGAAGTCTAAGGTGACAGTTTTAGTTTTTTTTCTTTTCTTACCAAACAGAAAGCATACCGTTCTTAAACCTGTTCAATATTAGCTTAATTCTTACTCAAGAAACCCTTATTCTGCCAGAACCTAGTCATTCTTTCCTCAGCTCCTTTATTGTCTTGCCTGAAGGCACATGTACATCTAACACAAACTTCAAAAGCTAAGACAAAACACCCTACAAAAGACAGGGTTGTGAAGGATGATGGAAATGGTTACAAAAGAAACAAAGCAGGCATAATAAAAGTATTCTTAAAATAAAATGCAGCATTTATTAGAAGATTACAATACATGCCAAAATAAAAGTATCTTTTAAACCACCACGTATGTTTATGAATTTTATTTACACGTTTTTCCTCCCATTTTAAAACTAGAATTTGTTTTTGTATTTGCATACATTGTTAAAAACAACAATTTAAAAACATGATTCAAGAACAGACACATACAATGAGGAAAATGGAACGTTGAGTTGAAGTGAAGCCATTCCAGCAGAAGTCAAGAGCGGAGAATGGTTTAGGGTTGAAAATTTAAAATTTTGTAAGAACAAGAACAAAACACTTAAAGACTAGCAATGCAAGCCTTTTTTTTTTCTTTTTTATAATATCACATCAAAGGTACACAGAAGACCCCAGTGATCACTAGGGAATCGACCACAGTCTAGTTTTTCCAATCCAATTAAGTCCATACTTCGTGGAATAATATGTCCCTCTTGCACTGCAGGCCGAAAGTAAATGCGGTCAAACCTCATCTTGCACTTGTATGGTGCATCCAGGTTGGTATTGGAGTGGGTGTCCCAAGTATAGCGGCAGTGTTGAGGTTTACCCAAAAACTCCCAGATATCCATAATATTGTTAGGTAAATTACCCAGTTTAGTAATCTGAAAGTAGAAAGGGGGAAAAAAAAAAAGAAAATCTACCAGATACTGAATTCACAAATTTTACCTTCAAAAGTGTTTTCTGCGAAATATGAGTTGTTAAAAACAAGATATTGGAGACATTTCAAAATTATGGTATATCTCAGGATACTCTAAAGCATGACCAATTTTTTCTAAATCTAAAACATGTTACAAAACAAGTGTTCAGCTCTGAGATTTTAAGGTATGGGGATGAACACTGTGTTCTCTGAAACAACGTCATTCCAGTCCACTGCAACAGAATTTCACAAAAGGGTAAGATGAAACACTGACCTTTTAGTAATAATGCACAAATTTCACTTTTAGTATCAACAGCCAAAAATGACTTCTAATTGTGAATGTCTCCATGATGGGGGATTAACTTGAGACTCCCAAAATCTATTTCTCCAGAGCATCCTCTTCTTTTATTGATTCTACAAGCACTAATCTCTGAGAATCGGAGAGTTGAGCAAGTAAAGATCAGGTTCTCAAAGAGAGAAGATGCTTTTGAAGTCAAAATTTCATCAACTATGACTGCATCTTCTCAGATATAAATATTGCCAATAAAGCATTTTGTTATTGGGGGTGGGAGGGTGGGGGAAGCTCTTCATATACATTACCTCAGCTATAACAATGCCTCAGCACAGCCATGCCACAGCTTCTACTTAGTCATGCTACCACTTTAAATAAACATTGCCTATCTCTGTTCTGCCTAAGCAGGTCATTTCTCATGAAGACGACACAAAAGCCTGAGAAGATTTTGTCAGAATAAATTCTCAAAATAACAAGGTTGCTTATTCCTATTTACCTCACTGTCTCTGAGGTTTGTATCCCCTCCAAATATAACAGTGGTGGACTCAGACTCCTCCTGCATTCTGTTTAACACTATTTGCAGTTGCTTCACACGCTCCTTAGAGTGGTTTTTAGTGCTCTCCAGATGAGAGGTCATAAGACAAAGTTCATTACCAGATATGCTCACCTGTGCGTGAAACAAAGAGGCAATGTTACTATCCACAACATGATAAGAAGTTCACAAACAAAAATCTAATCACGAAGTAAATTACTGAATGACTAAACTCTGGTTAATATTAGTTTTACATTGAAGAAAAGTGGCTTACAGAAGGATAACAGGCTTTTAGCTTTGTTTTCAGAGGTTATGAGACCAAAAACGAAATACAGCCAGTAACTTACATAAAAGATTTAAGTTTGTTAGTATCAAATGCAACTGAGTTTGTATGTTTGGAGAAGTTTTTCTGTTGCTTGAGACTATCAAATAGTAAAGCTAGTCCAGCCTTTCCTGGGATTTTTTGTTTTGAATTCAGAAACACAGCTGTTTAGTACATACTGACTCACTCACATGCACAACCAAAAGGTTCCTCATCATGGAGGTTGTTGGAAAAGGTATTATCTCATGTTTCAGCAGCTTCACTCTTGATTTCTTCAGCATTATGACAGTGAAATAACCATCTATGTTACCTAAAGAGGAACAGGGAAAGAAATGGTTGAGGATATCTTCTGTTGTGCCATAGGGAAGGTTCTGAAAGAGACCTTTTTACCATGATCTGGGAGAATCATGTTAATTTGTAAGATGTACAAAGTCATTAGTTCGAAGTTTCATATTAGCGGTGTGAATTTTTCAGATTTTTTAAATGCAAATATTTAAGAAATTTCTTATCTACGGCACTTTTTTTGGCTACCGTGCTATCAGTCTTTCAAAATGCAGAAGAAATACAAAGGAAACCACCAGGCAAGCAAGCTTTTCACGTGCATAATTTGCATCAAACTATATCCTGACAGCAAACCAGAAAGTAATTTAAGTGCTTCCTTCTTCACTTTACTCTTCTCATTCCTACAAATGGTCAGAGATTTTGGCAAGGCAGACAGAATAAGACCAAACTTACTTTTTCCGGTTTCTGTCTTTCAAAATTGAGGGTTACTTCTTACCTGGAATAATAGTGTAACTGCTTGCTTTCATCTGTAGAAGACAGAGGTGTGGTGGGATGACCTCTTGTAAAAACACGACATCTGGACTGTATCTGAAACAGGCAAGACAAGATTTAAAATTAACTACTGAAAGGTAGTACTGTTACACTCTAAGGCCAAATAGAACAGGGTTTTCAGGTGCACCTTGTCCTCATCTTCCCAGATATTGTAGGAATCTGTTTTTTGAACAAAGAAAAAACTCTCTCCATCATATTTAGTAGCATGTAGACATCATTGTTAAAAGGGAAGAAACAATTTATTATTATGGACATGGAACTGACATGGTAATAAAATGCATGACTTCCTTACCTTGATCTTGCAACCATTTGCACAGGTTTCATATACTACTGACATGAGGAATTCAACTTAAGCAGCTGCAAAGCAGCTTTGGAACCATGTTCTGCAACACCTAACTTCTCCAGGAGATTCCAACCAGCACCTCATTCCTTACAATGGATTCTCTCAGGTAAATGAGGCCATTCATTTTCTCCAGTCTCATCAATGCCAAGCTCTTTTTATTTCTTAGAGCTATGCAATCAGCAGCAGCCATGAAAATGATGATTTAGACATGACTTTACAGCTGTCCCTATTTTTGCTACACTGCTGAATAGCCCTGCTCTAAGCAGGTGAAGGACAAACCTAAGGCTTCATTAACAGAAGAAAACTATTGTCACTCAAGGTTAATAAAATATGTGAAAATTGATTTAGTTAAGGGGTTTCTGCTGTTTTAAGAGGAACTTAAATCATCACTTGTTTAAATAATTTAATTTACACTGATAAATTACTGTATTAAGATAAATCAATTTACGTAATTGCTAAATTGCTCATAAATATATTCATGGGAGGCTTCCACTAGTGGAACTATAGAAGGTAATCACAGAATCTATCACTTTTATCTTACCTTGCACATTTTCTTTTTCACATCGTGACCTTTCACATCGCAAAAAAGATTTTTTTTACTGAAGTTTCAAAAAGTTTGCTCTAACATGAAGTTATTCACACTACCTGAATGAGACAAACAAGTTTCTTGCAGTTTTGTCCTTCTCTCATGTACAGGATGGAAGTATAATGTATGCTCTTGATGTGTGACTGCAATTTGAGCAATATTGTTCATTATAAAAATGCTTTTTAAATCAGCCATCACAAAATATTTAACCTTTGGGATGCTGCACAGGTTCACACCTCTTCCAACCAGTATATCAGCTATTTAGGATTTATTAAGTGATTGTATTGTTGCATCTAACATGAAGATAATTTGGGCATCAAGATTTCATATACATCTAAAACAAGAAGCTTGCCTTCTCCTTTAAAGCAGGATACATGACAATACAAAGATGAAGCTATACTTACAATGTCAGGTAAGAACAGATTCCTCTAGCTCGTTCTTTTAGATTTCGTAGATCCAGCCCATCAATGTTCCAGGTTATCAGTGAGAAGCTGCTGTCATCTTCTTGTTGCCTCGAGTCTGCACTATTGACACTGACATTACTTGTAGTTGCATCTGCTGTGAGGTCAATACTAAAGAGAGTAAGTAAACACTTGTTTGTCAACGTGCATAATACTACTATTCCTGCAATTACCTCCTTTATCGTCTAAAAGAAGGTGTTTTAGATGCATCACAACTTATGGGTGCTCATCTAAAACATATCCAACAAATAAGTTAACATGTATTGATCTCAACATAATTTAAAAGTACAGTAACTAAAACATACAGTCATACAGAGCCTTCGTACACAGGCGAGGTAAGTGTATTTATCCTCCTCCTTATGGACACAAGATAACACTTACCATTCTGATTTCAGTTAATCAGACAGCAACCTATGTAACCCAAAACACTTGACTAATTCAACTCTTGTAATTCAGCCCATGCTAGAAGCAGGCTGAGTGTATTAGTTTTTCAAACACTCTCCAGCATATTAGAAACAAAAAACTGTAGCCAGGACTTGCTTTTATGTGCCCACCTTTGTAGTACAGCGAGATTCTTCCAATTGCTGAGCCCCTGGGGAGGTACATGTGCAAACTCACTCTGTGACAAACCTACAGTCCTTTTCTTTGGAAATATTTCCCCCAAATCCCACCTCAAAAACACAGGCCCTGCCTACCCTGTTGATTCGATAAAGACTAAACAACACTGTCAAAGTTTGAGCACTCAGTCTAGTAACTGTTTGCAGACTGTGCTGCTAAAGAGAACCAGACTCTACCTGCTAACACATGGTTGCACCGGTTTTGGCTGGGATAGAGCTAATTTTCTTCATAGCATACTGTGATGCATTTTGGACTTGTGACCAAAATAGTGTTGATAACACAGGGATGCATTAGCTGTTGTGAGCAGTGCTTACAGAATGTCAAGGTGTTCTCTGCTTCTCCTGGTGTCCCACCAGTGAGTGGGCTTGGGTGGACAAGAGGTTGCGATGGGACACAGCCGGGACAGCTGACCCCAAACGATCAATGGGACATCCCATACTATACAACGTTGTGCTCAGCAATAAAAGCTGGAGGAAAGGAGAAGGAAGGGGGAATGTTCAGGGTTACGGCGTTTGTCTTCCCAGGTAACAGTTATGCATGATGGAGCCCTGCTGTCCTGAAGCTGGCTGAACACCTGCCTGTCCATGGGAAGCAGTGAATGAATTCCTTGGTTTGCTTTGCTTGCGTGCATGGCTGTTGCTTTACCTATTAAACTGTCTTTATCTCCACGTACAAGTTTTCACACTTTTACCCTTCCAATTCTCTCCCCTATCTCACTGGGGAGAAGGAAGTAAGGGCCTGTGTGAGGCTGAGCTGCCAGTTGGGGTTAAACCACAACACTGATCCAATGTAAATTTCTCGAATAAAGGGAAAGTCTGTAACAAAATGCATTAAATATTATAGCTAAGACTAGATAAACTATATCTTGGCAAAGTTGGGGTACTAGGATTTTGGTTTTAACCACAGAATTTGTATGCACACATGAAAATAAGGCCTGGAACCAAAACAAATCTATTCCCTAGAACTTAGTACTGGTTTTGTACTTGGTGCTGTATAAACAACATAAGATCCCACTACCATGCACACATAATCTAAATTGAACAGAGAAAGAAAAGCAGACAAAGGAGAAGTGGCTAAGGGATATTTAAGTAGGCAAGTAAGGTGGTGTATCCCTCCAGCATTTCCATGATGACTTTTTATACTTATTCTGTCATCTGAAGGACTATGAGATGAAATATGAAAGTCTGCGTGGTCTGCAGTGAACTTTCCCCGACTGGGAGGTCTCCAAATAGTCCTCCCTTCCAACACATCCTGCATACAACAGCTCAACACAGAACTCACAGTGCAAACACAGACAGAGGCTGGAAAACAAAAAGGTGCTGCCAATTTGACACGGATATCCTTTCATCATGGACTACGGACCAATGCTAATGTTCAGTAGGCTTGCATTTTTTCATACATGATGACAGCATACCTGGTTTTGCTTGATATGCAGATACAGCTTGTTCATAACAAAGATCACAAGGGCTCTTCTATATAACACACAAGTCTGTGATAAGTAAATCTACAGGAAGAAAGCTTCCCTCGGGACTGTGAACAGCAGGGATCTGTAAAAGTTCAATTCCCTGTGCAGTTCCATACCCTTGGTATGCCCAACGGGTATGCTCTGACATCGTCAGTGTGTGTAAAACACAGATCCTGACTTACACAGTACATTTAGTGAGGTGTGCATGTACGTGCCAATTTTATTTATAGAAATATAAATATGTATAGCCCTAGTAGATGATATATGTGCACAGTTTACACATATACAAATGCGTATGTGTACAGTAAAATCTGCCTCTGTATTACTGCACAAGACACGACCATGAAGAGAAAACGACTTTGTCCCTTCTCCAAAAGGCTCACAATCTACTAGCCCAGAGTCAGGTGGCTGAAGCACTCACTGACAGGAAGTGGGGCCTGCAAGTCTGACAGCCTCTCAAAAGGGGCTGTCATTCCCCTCGAAGAGGGAAGCCTTGGGGAAACCGCGTGGAAACATACATGTGAGGAAGGGGAACTACCTGCCTCACCACATGTCACAGGTGTGAAGCCAGGCGGGGGAGAGGAGCGCTGCTCCCCAGGAGGGGGACGCCACGACCCGGGATCCTGTCACCCCCCTCCCCGCCCCGGGGGTCACCTACCAGCTCCCGGTCTCCATGCAGGCCGGCGGCGCCTCCCCTGCCGCCTCCTCCTTCTCCGGCGGCGGATCGAAATAGGCGTTCAGCGCCCTCTGAAAAACAGAGGCAGGTAGCAGGGAAGAGCGCTGCCGGGGCAGTCCCGCGTCCCCTCCGGCCACCGCCGCCACCCCCGGGCCTACCTCCATGTGCCAGTCGTTGCCGGCCAAGAAGCGTCGCGCCACCGCCGCCTCACTGCTGGTGATGGCAGCGAACTCGGAGCACAGCACCTTCCTCCGCTTGGCGAGGTGCAACGCCTCGTCCTCTTCTTCTTTCGCTTCCTCCTCCTCCTGCCCCGCCTGCGGGCACCGGTCCTCTTCCTCATTATCATCATCATCCTCCTCCCGCCGCCGCCTCACCGCCGCTTCCATGGCTACCCCGGAAGCCGGGGGGAAGCCCCGCCTACTGGGGTTGGCGTTCCGGGGCGCGGGCGGGCTGTCGGGCGGGCTGTCGGGCAGTCTGGGTGGTTGGGTGGCCGTCGGTCGGTCGGGCAGGCAGCATGGGGTTCACGGTGGAGAGCCTGAGGGAGGCCATGAAGTACATGGTGGAGTCGCAGGGCTTCGACCGGGTGCTCCGCAAGGTACGGGTGGGGCGAAGGCGGCGCGGCCGCCGGGCGGCCGTTAACGGCAGCAACCGCTCGTGAGTGGGGAGGCGGCCCGCTCGAGGTGGGGCTGCTCGTTTAAAAGCCGCTTTCCCCCCACCCCCGTCTCCCAGAATGAAGAATGAAAGGCTGAAGCGAGCTGAGGTGCGTTCCCTCACCGGTCCAGGCCGCCGGAGCCGGGGTAGGGCGAGGCCTGCGGTGGGTTTGCCGAGGCGCCATGGCCTGGTCTGGGACCCTTCAGGAGCCCGGAGGTGCAGACATACCCCTCTTTTTCCCTGGATTCAGGATTTCCCAGCAGGGGTGTGGGGCCGTAACACATGGTAGAAAGCACAGTTATTATTCAGTAACTCTTTAAATGCTACAGCTGCCTTCCAGTACTTCCGTGAAGGCAAGGATTGTGCTGAGTAGCTTTCCAGGAGTTATTTAGTAACTAATATTCATCCCTTCTTAGTACCTGTGGCTAAGCCAACTTTCAGGACTGGGAAATTATGAAAAAAACCTATTACTGTTCTCTGTTTAAAAATAAAAAAGTAGCTCGTTATAACATCTGACATTTCACCTTGAAGTCAGACCAAAACCATGAGCACTTAAGTGCTCTAACAAGGCTCGGTATTTTTGACTGGTACGGCTCTCATGTAATGCTACATTATGATCAAAAAGAGTTGAAATGATGTTACAGTGTCATCTTAAATTGTGTAGTGTGCAGCAGTGTGGCTGGTGTGTCCTTGAGTTCCTGTGTGGGGTGGTCCTGTGAAGCAGTTTCGGTGTTCCCACCAAGTTTTGCAGCACTGGAATTCTGCATTTGATTTCTATTTGTTTGTGTAACCATGACATGGAGAGAAGCAGTAAATATATCTAAGGAAACCAACCATTTTAAAATTTATGTGGTTTGCATTGTAGAGGAGCAAGCGGTGCTTTCGTTGATAGCTCCATGATACAGTAATTTAATAGAAAGTAACTATTTGCAAAACAACTACTATTATTTTGTTTCCCCAAGGCATTTTGGTCTGATATATAAAAAAATATAAAGATTTAAGTTCATGATGTTAATTTATTTATAGAGTCCAGTTAGTTCTTAGCCACCTCCTTACTGTGATAACTTTACTGTCCTTTACCTTAAAATCCAACTAAGTGGAGAACAAACGCAGCATTTAATCTCATAAAGGAAACAAGCTGGAAGTGAGCCTTGGGAGACAAGCTTCCTACTTTGCAGAAAAAGTCAGAAAGTATTTCAGAGCAATCTCCTTCTAGAAGTATGATGCTATTAGCACAATCATAATAACAATAAAAGTACAGTTTTGTTTGAATTTAAAGCATCTGCTGTTTTTCTGGGAGATACCTGAAGCCTTTCTTAGCTTAACTAAATACGACTCAAGACTTTTCCTGTACTGGAGAAGACAGATTTTAGTATGAAACTTTTCAGCTCCAGCATCAGACTTAGTTTCTGGTTTAATTCTAATGTGGTATCTACATAGGGCTTAACGACTGTGGGTTTTAAAGACCTTTCTCCAAAGAAGTAGTGCATCGCAGTAGTGGCTGGAAGCAGAATTAGCATGATGTTCACTGAGACAGACGCGCGGGAGGACAAGAACAGAAGGGCCATGAGAAAAGAGGTAAAAACTAGCAGCTCTGGCTGTGTAAGTCCTGGAAGCGTTCAAATTCTGAACTATTTTTGTCAAGGAGAGCGGGCAGCTAGTGCCAGATCAGAGCAATGATGAGTGAAACCAGATGCTTTCCTTGCCTTGCTGATGGATTAGAGCACTCCCTGACGGTACTGGAAGCCATCTGCTCCCAGTGTCAAGCGTCAGTAAAGTCCTCATTGGAAATTCTGTCAGAAACTTAAACTTTCAGTCAGTGCAGCACAGCATGCCTGGTTTAGGACTTGGGATTTTCATTGATCAAGGTGCTATTTCTGTATTAGGACATTGCCTCAGCGATTTCCCTTCTGCTTAATTCCAGCTTTTTCCATTCGTAGTTGAACTGTGTACTACATCACCATTTATCTTAGTATCATTTCTCTGCAAAATTTGGATAAACTTTGGCCTATCAGAAAGGGATACTGGCTGAAACTGAGCTTTTACACTGCATTGTAAATAAGCAATAGTGAAACTGGAGACGTTTCAATCTTAATTTCTGTTAAGACTAAAAGACGCAAGTCAGCTCAGCTGATATGATATGGAAACATTTAAGTTAAAAAAACTTTGTAAAAAAATCAGAAAATTAGTAGGAATTATAATAACATTATGCCCACATTTCACTTGTGACAGTCTAAAGGTACTTCAAAGTGTTAGTTGTAGGTGTAAATACATATGCTGAACTTATCCCAGTTATGCAACTGCTTTCACATTTTCAGTATAGTGGTATACTAACTGAAGAAACTTGAAAAAAAGATTTTAAAATACTGAAATGCAGTAACTTCTTCATCTCAAAAATCCAGCTTCTTGTCTTGGTTACAGGGGGAAGCACAGTACCATAGATGTACTGTAATTTTCTGTTTAATGCTGAAATAAAAGTGTATATGCAAGTCATGATGCTGTAATACAGTGTGATACAGCTGTAGATACTTTTCCCCAGGAATATGAATTTCAGTTCAGGAAGGCCCATCTGATTAGCATTTATAGTGCTCATTTCAAAATACGGATTTTTACTGAGGTTGCTGTACTACAGTGATTAATGAATTACCGGCAGTTACGTTTCCATTTGGTGAGCTAACAAATACACCTTCACAACTATAGTACACACAGATAGTCACAGCAGGTTTTTTTTCCTTCTAATCTGGCTTTTCAGTCACAAGCAAAAGGAAAATTGAAGAATGTTGTCTCCTAAGCAATTCCTGAGAGCATAGCAAGTATTGAAGTTTTATTAGACTCTTGGTTTAAATATTTATCTGCACTAGAAATACAAATTTTTCTAAGGCAACAATCTTCTGCTCAAAATTTATGGAAATACCTAATGTGACAGTTGAATTGCTGTATTTTCCACCTTCTGATTCGTCTCATGAGTCCAGAATTAAACAAGGTTTACTTTCCATTTGATTCAGGGCAGTATTGGGTGTTGGTACTGTTGTCATTAAGCTTTTTATTCCTTTTTTGGTTGGACAGATGAAACTTCTTTCTGCAACTCCTGGAAAAATTGTTTGTGAAATGAAAGTAGAGGAGGAGCATACAAACAGAGGTGGCACGTTGCATGGAGGCTTGACAGCCACACTTGTGGATGTAGTGTCAACAACAGCGTTGCTGTACACAGAAAGAGCACTGCCTGGGGTCAGTGTGGACATGAACATCACGTAGGTATCACCCACTATGTTTACCAGAACTTTTCTTCCCCTAACGCAGTACTGACTCCATTGTACTTCATTTCTGTGCTGTAGTACTTACTTTAAAAAGGTGTTTTCTTTTTCAGAAGTCTTGTTTTGGTAAATTAAGGGGGGATTGCATTTGAGGATATTGCTGTTTGGTTGCAAAATTCAAGTTGGACTTTATTAAGCTTTTATGTGTTATACACATTTAAGAGACAGTACCTATTCATTCATAGAATGTAAAGGGATGGTGATGTGGTAAATTTTAGTCTTATGATATTGGCTTGACTTCTGGTTTTGCTTGTGAAGGTATGTTAGAGTGTGTCCTCAGACACCAAAATCAAGCAGCTTTCTGTAGACCCTTTTTTAGTATTAGTCCATAAAATATTAAAACCGGAAAAATATTAAAAGAGTAAACTGTTAGCTCTGTTACATGCTCACATAGAGCTTGAATTACAGATTGAATCGAACTTCTCACTGGAGGAAGATTCCTTTGCTCCAGGTCATTTGAAGGTAGTTTTATACTGAAAATAGTTCTTCCTGTAGTGCAAATTTAAAGCACAGTGTCTATCAAAAAAAAAAAAAAAAGCTGTTCTGAGACCTTCTTTGATCATGCTATTACAGCTTGTCAGCTTTGCTTCATTACTTTTAATGAAGAGATTATGACTGGTTGGAACTAAAGTAATCCTACTTGGAATAACTAATACAGAGCATTAAAAATCTTGGAAAAGTAACTCCTCATCAAAACTGTCTTAAAAAAAACAAAACCCAAACTTTAAAAGTGTGCAGGGAGTGATCTGTATCTCTTTTACCCCCCAACAAACACCTTCTGATTTCTCCACTGGGCAGGTGGGACTGGAGGATATATTTAAGCTTTATACTACTTCTGTAATGACCAGGAAATTGCTGGAAATGAAAACCCAAAATTCTCCTATGATTATGGTTGGTTTTTTTCCCTACAGCAGTATCCCAAGAGGCCAACTTCTGAATTATTTACACTGTCAAGTATACCTACCCAATTACAAGCCCCTACAATGGCTAAAATCTTAAGAAACTGCTGTCTCTGGAGGTGATCCAAAATGATTGAGTAGCATAACCTTTAGGAATTGTTATTTGAAGCAGTATTAATAGCTTTGTTTAACCCAGACTACTGCTTTCATTGAACAAGTGATATTGGATGTCAAATATTGCTATAATACAACTTTTTCCTTTTGGGGAAAGAGCTTTTTAAAAAGTTATCCTTAGTATTTCAGTAATGGTAAGAACAGAGAGAAACAGAGAAAGTTTCTTTTTTTTTTTTTTTTTTTTTTTTTTAAATCACAAGAAGATCAGCAGCAGCCTCTGAGAATGAACCAAGATTGAAACCCTGCCCCCTGTCAACTGATGGGGTTTGTGCTACATTAGCATTAGGCGTGACTGACATACTTTTGACATGGTGTCATGTATGAAAATGGACTGGTTGATGAAATTTATCTCAGTAAGATTTATATCTAGCTATTGTATATTCTCCTCTGTAATTCCCACATTTGAATATTGTTCCCTTACCTCAGCTCATGGTTGGATCATATTGCTCCTAATTCTTTCCAGGCGTTTTGTTGGGGAATTTCTTCCTATTCCCTGAGAGTGTGTATTAAAAGCACAGCCTCCTACTCACTTAAATAAAAACGGAGAGTTATCTAATGAATGGAAACAGCATTAAACCTGGGAAGTTTGAAGGCCTCCCAGATTTCCATGACTTTTCTCTGACCAGAGTATGGGAAGCAGTTAACCTATGCTTAGATTCCATGTAGAAATGACCTTCCAGAGCCTTTGTAACAGAGACATTTTGCAGCTGAACCAGCCAGACTGGTGTAGAAAGGCTGTAGGGAGCCAGCAGTCGCTGGAATAGGACTTAGAGCTGAACTTTTAACTGAGATCTTTGATACCTGATTGTTTCTGTTCCAAAATGGAGCAGAACTTGGTTCCTCAGAACCAAGCCAATGGGTGTCTTTCTATCCTCCATTTTCTCAGGGAACTCTTACACTGAATTACCATTGCAGAACATAGAAAAAAGAACTCAAGGACTTCTAAGAAGTGGGGATTTGCAAGCAGGCAGTACAGAGAGATGTGTCTTTTTTTTTTTTGCTCATTCCCTTCATGGTAATCTAAAATGCAGGAATATTCTATTCTTGGATTTGTGCTCTGTACAGCCTCTTACCCTGTTCATTTTGTTCTTCATTGAAGATATACTTCTGCTGCTAAGATTGGAGAAGAGATACTGATTACAGCTCAGATTTTGAAGCAAGGAAGAAATATTGCATTTGCCACCGTGGATTTAACAAATAAGGCGACAGGGAAGTTAATTGCACAAGGTAGACATACAAAGTATCTAGGAAATTAATATAAGAAAGCAATTAAAAAAAATAATGTTGGGCTTAAGAAGATTTTCTCACTTATGCAGTAAGACATCATCTGCACAAAATTGTGATAGTCTATATAAAGTGAATTAGTCTCGCTCCCATAATAAACAAACAAATTTCTTGATTATCATCAAAATTGCTGCAAGCCTGAAATTAGTGCTTATTTTGGGATGAGCAACAGAGTGTGACAGCACGGGGATGCATCTATTATTTTCTTTTCATCAATGCAGCAGAAAGAAAGAGCCCTAAGACCAGCCATATGGTTTAACAGCATGACAGTGTTCTAAGAGATCTCTGTTTCCTTTGCCTGTGGTGTCGTCGTGTGACAAAGCAACCATGTCTTCAGGCCCGTCACCATCACGTTCAAACACTGTACACACTTAAAAGCTAACCCACTTGTTCTGTAAGATGGTAGTACAGTTACTATAACGTAGTGTGAAACTGGTTTCAAAGTGTAAAGCAGGCCAATACAGAATGTAATTTACTGATGTAAGAAATCCAAAAGTATTCAATAAAGCTTTCTGAAACTACCTTTTTAAAGATGATTTGATAGTTTTGTGATCTCTTTGCACTGAGTAAAAGCTTCTGAGCATGGAGTGGTTGAGAGAGGCTGCGGTGGAGCCCTTCTACAGAAATTCACCTGAGATTTCATCATCATCTCCTTGTGATTCCTGAATGTGAAAAGGCAGTTACGTCACCAGGGCTTTTCACCTCTACCTACCTGAAGTTCTGGCTATATTTGTTTAAAAATGATCAGCTGAGAGTTAGAGACATATCGAAATAAGTTCGGTGAGCCTTTCATCAGGCGAAGGCTGTTGATTGTCTGACTTGGGTGTGAACGTGGTAGAGCTAAGCTCCTGAATTAATTCATCAGCTGAAGACTTGTCTCTTTGTGCACTGCTGTGGACAGGTTTAACTGCTTTCTTCAAACTGGTGACAAACAGCTTGGCAAGGCTGTCACACTGAAATAAAAACAGTGATGCTACGTTTCCAGTGCAAGTTTACATAAACCATGACCTTAGTTTTTCTTCTCTAGTGGGAGATTTGAAAAAGTTAATCTATGCCATTAAAGGGCACACATAATGCTTTTTGTCATATAAATTGACTCACTGTTTTAGTGATGTGAATTTTGTGATTAAATGTGCATTAGGGCATTTTTTGTGCATTCCTAAACCTAAAGAAGTAATTTCCAGTGAGTTGTGACCCCCTTCATGCAGACTGATTTTCAGCATGAAGTATATCGGAAATCTTTCCAAAATTACTTTCCAACAAGTGATACAGCTGATAATTTACCCTTCAATGGAAGTTCTCTTAAAAAAAAAAATACCTACAGCAGGCTCAGGCTATCAGTATGTATTTTTGCTGCAAGCTTAGAACAGTTGTTTGTGGTATATACATTCTCAACAGAAGCTTTTTCTCTGATGCTGTCTCAGAAGTACACGGCTCACATGCCTGTAGCTAGTTGAACTTTTAGTATCCTTCACCTTGCAAGAGGTGAAGGAAATAGAAGTGAGGATTAAAACAGTTCCCCCAACTACTGTAAAGCCACTCCCCTCACTGGAACACAAGAGTGACTTTGACTATTATCTGAAATAAAAGGCAGAGGATGACAATGAAGGAAGTGCTGAATTTTATACATGCCAGAAGATTCAGAAGGCTCTCAGCTCTGTGAGCTGGGACAACCCTGTCCTGGTGTAACTCTCCCATTACAACGTAACGTGGCTTCCCTCATCAAAGCCGGCTGCCTGGGGAACCTGCCATAGTTAAGTGGTCTCATTCTATCACTTAGCATTCATCACATCTACATAATTACAACTGAAAAGAGTGGCAAACCTCAACATGGAAGCAACCACGGAAGCGACCAATTAAGAGTGGCAAACCTCAACATGGAAGCAACAGTATCCTCCTGTTCCCATTCCAGCCTGGCAAGGACTGTTGCAGGCCGAGAGGGAAACAAAAAAACCCAACCCCTTCCTGAACTAACAACTGAATTCTCTTCTCCCTTGCAACAGACTATTCAACACAGTATTTTAGTGCTGCCTAATTAATTAGAAAGAGGGACATCATTAATATGCAGGCCAGTTATTTTAGAAATGGTTCGTTAAACTGACTATTTTAAGACAACCTTGTCTTGTTATCCCTCCAGCAGCAGCAGCATGCTGACCTCATAATTTATTTCACAACTTAGGTTTGGAGATGATAGTCGAAGTAATTGTCACCATTGAGCTTGCTTAATGATTTGGGAGTAAACTTGTCAAACATCAGACTTAGTTTTGGAAGCGTTCTTTATTCATTTTGCCCTAACCTACATGTTGAAAAGTCTGTATCTCACCTGAGTCTGAAAGGAAGTAAGGGAAAACAATCACCACAATAAGGACAAATGGCACATGGTTCCAAATGGCAGCAGAACAAAGAGATCTCCTGTGGGGCTGACCTGGTTCCATCACTGCAGATTTCAGCGTAATTCCCTTACAAGCAAGCAAATAAAGTGACTTGAGTCTTATTAGTATACCAGATTACATATACAGTAACTAACAAACATCTGTAACCTCCGTATCTTACAGCTGCAAATGAGAATCTCCATCCCATGTTGTGCTGGTTGGTTTGTTGTTTTTTTTTTTCTTTTTTTTTTTTAAACATCTAAACCATACTCCTTAGTGTCTTGAGGTCTGTCCCTGTGGAGGGCCACACTTTTCACGTAGTGTTATGTGACACGTTGTGGAACAGTTTGTCGCTACCAGTGAAAGTAACTGCAGCTTTTCCACTTCATACAATCTATCAGTCAGTCAAGCTGGTTTCACGTCACTACTGTTGCACAAATGCATTCAGACTGACAGCCAGGTATTTGCATCATGGTGGGACTGTACATTGCAGGTCCCTTGAGAAAATGAGGAATCAGAACCGAATCCCAATCCCGAATCTTGGGCGTTTAAAACCCAAGAATCCAGATACTAATCAGGGCACATACCGATTGCAGATTAAGGTGCTGTGAGGAGGGATGTAGTCATTCAGGATTCCAGCTCTCAGGTCAAAGCAACTTGTCAGTGATAAACTGGGGAGAGGAGAGGGCAAGGAAGAACATCACTGCCAAAACAAGCGTTAAAACTATCAGGATTCCTGGTTAGTCTTTCAGCTTGAGCCACCTGTCACAGGGGTCTCATGGCTGAGCTGCTTTACCTTGGTTACTCTGCCAATTTAATTACGAGCTAGTTGGTTTACAATTCTCAAATTGGCAAGCACTACCACCTAAAGGGGAGATGGGGGAGGGGAGCAGGGAGAATTAGGCTGTTAAGTAACTGTTCCGAACAGCATTTCAGTTCTGTTCAGCTTCAGTGACTGGCTCCAAGCCACTGCCAGGGCATATGGAAGAATTTCCAACTGCGTTTTATCACTAACCATTTTAGAATTCTCTATCTGCAGAAGCCATTTAGCTAGTAGAAAGAAACCCCCAAACCCCTCCCTTACCTCACTTGTCCATGGGAATGAAGCAAAAAGCACCCCGATTCCTATTTTGCTACCTAAGAGTCCAGGGATAACATGATGACAGTTACTACCTTTGTGATCCTGTAATGCACCCACTGAATTACTGTTGCTAGCAGATCCCCTGGTCCCAAGCTGCCACAGTTGTTGGGACACTGCAGAACGTACAGTTATGGCCTAACCCAAAGCAAATTACCTCTAAGCTCCAATCAAACTAGACACGTTGGCTATCCTCCAGAAAAAAAGAAAAAAAACCACCAACAAAAAAACCCTACCCAAACCACCAAGCCTACTTTTGTTCACCAAAACAGTACGTGGGGCTGTACTACTGCAGTAGGATTCTGGATCTTTTGATTTGCTTAAAAGCAGTAGCTGCTTGAACAGATTTTTAAATCTATTTCAAGAGTCCAGAAACACAGCTCGTAGAGTGGGTGCTCTAGCATGCAGTAACTGTGCTCAAATTAAGAGACCTTTCCATATGTAAATCCTTTCCAAGCAGAAGTAGGTCATAGATCTCTTCAGCCCTAAAAAGCATTTCAGTCAGCCATGCAGAACAGAAATTAGGCTTATCAACTATGCTTGCTTCAGTTAACCTGTAGAGCTGATGCACCCCTCCACATCAGCCTCGGGAACTCCCAGCTGCAATGCACAAACAGGAAAGCAGCACCCGCTACTGTAAATGGAACCGTGGTTTCCTCCTTAGTGTTCTTAACAGCAGAGAGTCCATCCCTATTCCAAGAACACCACCAAGGAAGATTTAAACACCAAACTGATACAAAGCACCCAGTCCCTGTGCAGCACAGCAGGGCAAGAGCTAAGGGAACTTCCAGTTCCAGCACACAGGCTCTGTCTGCTCCTTTTAATTTGCAGTTGTGCTGAACTCCCACAACAAAGTGAAGTGGCCTGGCAGGTACAAAAGACACTGGCAACAAGCTGAGCCCTTGCTCTCACACCACCAACACAGCATCAAGTGGTACAGGTGCAAACGAAGGCCAAACCTTACAGAGCAATGTCCTTTTTCTGTGCTAATGACACTAAGGGACAAGTAATAACCATTGGCCTTATGGTCTGGGAAAGAGTGGTTCATATGTAAAGATTACTAAAATGAAGAACTCATTTATTCCAAAAAAGGAGTGCTAGAACACCACTCAGGCTAGTGCCATGCCTCAAACACCCGTGCTAAGCTTAATGTTTGTATAAGCAGTTCTGTCCATCTCACCATGTTTTCGGTAACAATCATGCAATGGAAGAAGCTCAACAAGTGAAGGGAAACTATATAGCCATGTACAGGCTATGACATTTAAGTAGTTTCTCCTCACCATCTCAGAAACACCTGACGCAAGCTTCCCTTCACCAGACACTTCATTTAGATGCAAGAGATTTAACGGGCCTCTGTCAACTTCATTTTGCTGCCTCCACATTAATCCCTGCCCCATTCGCACTTGCCAAGTTCACATGACAAATCCTCAAGCAATAGCCTGGTAAAACTCCCATAATTCAGGTGAGACATTGACTGTATTTCAATTCTTGATATTAGCATATCCAAAGGAGCCACAGAAGTAGGCGAGAGCAGGTAGTAACCAAAATTCTTGTCTTATACAAGAGGCCTTTTTGTATTTAGAAACAGCTCCACTGAACAAACTAATGAGGTTTGAACAGTCACAAACTCTGCTTTGTAAACATTAGTTTTGTGAGATAAAACTTCAAAGCATAGCCTACCAAAAAGCCACTGAACTGATATAGAGGGCCCGAACCCAAAAGCTACTGTGAACTGCTTCCACTTGCTTCTGAAGGGTGCTTTGCTCAAGTAACTTAGAAGAACATTCTGAGATTGAACTAGAAGCGCGATGGAGGAGGAGCGGGACAACTTCAAATTTCATCTTTTCCCTCGAAAGTCATCATGTTGAAGGGGAGAGACACCTTTCAAAAATGCCAAACGATTTAAGAACAAACTCTCCTACACTCCCCTGAGACTCTCATGCTCTGAAGCCTGTTGTTCCCCTTCATCATCTCCCTCCCCCACCTTACACAATGCAGATGGCTATCAATTCAATCTGACAGCACAGCAAAAGCATAATATTTGTTAGCTGGGCAGAATAGACCACATTTACTGAAATTACTATTATACAACTATGTTCTACCAAGAAAGCACAGTATTTTTTAACTCTGGGATGACTGTCACGAAGAACAAATGAGTAGCCTGTGTGTCTTTATGCATCCCAAACAAAACTAAGTGATTAAACCAAGCAGGTTGTTCCTTGTAATACAAAGAACCAAAGTTAAGTATCACACCACTGCTGACACTTAAGAAGTATCGTACACAGCCACTCAGGCCAACATCTTGAGGCTTCTTTTAAGAGAAACCAGAATGAAGAAAAACAAAACGACTTAGTAGTTTTTGCGTTAGTGATTTGCTTTGCTAACCAAGGTAACTATGGCCTTATTCTCACTATTGTGAGATCACATCCAAAATGACAAATAAAGAAGAAAACAATGGGATTGCACTTAGGAAGCAAAATCCAACTTTATGAAACTTCAATGGTCAAAAGACCCTACAAAACCCATCTCAAGCTTCATGTGGACACTTAGTATTATGTGTTGCAGGCCATTCAAAGAGACACTTAAATTTAGCTGGGAAATTTTAAGTACTATTAGCAGGTATGGTGGTTACTAAATACTCCAGAAAGTCTTAGCATTATGTAGAGCGGCATTTTCAATGTATTTCTTTGTAATTTAAGACATTTATTAATGTGAATCTGCAGATTTCAGGTGATGTTTTTCTAGGGTGCTCCAGTTTAACCTGTAGGACCTTATGACCAAAGAACTAAAAATATCCATGTACCAATACAACAGTATGCTAGTAATTTGATTATTTCTGACAATTACTTTCCAGAACAACCATAGTGCCTGCATACGTTAAGAACACCTTTGCCACTAATCTTCGTTAGTCTTAATACCATTTTATAGTCTGTACATTTTCAGTGTTTGCAATGGGCGATACTGTCAAGATGTAGGACATTACTAAAATTCAGTTCATAGGATTCGCATAAATAAAGCCAGACATCTTTCACCTAATTTATTTAAGTTCCAATTTTTTTCCAATTCCAAACAAAAGCTAAATACAAGTTTTAAACAGGTAAGCACTAGTTTTATCCAAAGGGAGCAGGCTTATGCAGTTTTACTCCAGCAAAATACTCAACCCTTAAGCAGAGCCTTCTTTGTCATCAAAACTATACAGTAGTCTTCCTTTTATCATTGCACAATCTTAAAATGCTCTGTCAGAACCAACTTTTGACACTCCAAACACTATTTTACATTGTTTTATAATGTCTATTCCAAAAGAAAAAAAAAAACCTCAATGGGTTTTCCGTAAGAAATGTTTTAGAAACCAGTATTTCCTGCACAGTTCTCCTGCAAGTTTACAAGTCTCAACTCTCAAGAAAAAATAATCCTCTACCAACATTGTTTCTGCAGCTATTATTTAACTTTATTTTTTAGCTGCTTTAGCGACTTCAGACTCCAGGTCTGCCTCATCTGTATAAATGCATCCAACTCAAAAGAATACTTTCATACAGTTATACAGCAACTTGGGGAAAGAGATCCAAAACGAAAGTGCCAGTAAACTTAGACATGGCCCAGCAAAATAAAAGAGGCAAAAAATGCCTACACATTAAATGAGATGCTTTTTTTTTTTTAAAGAAAGATTTCTTTCCCACATTTACCTCCTATTGTAATAGCCACTTATCTGTTCATTAAAATGAATGATAGTGCTCTTTGATACAATCATTAACAGCAAAGCTATAAGGCTTTTATACCCGTTACATTCACTTCTCACCCTCCAAATACTGATGGTTAACATTATAGATGTTAGGGGGCATGACCAGCACAAATGGGAACACCACCACAAATGATCACCTTGTGCCTTCGGATACATTTGTTTCAGTGTACAGTCCCTTCATTTCACATTTTAGGAAGATGCTGATGCAGTGCAAAAGCGTGCAGAGCATCCTCTCTTTCACAAGGTCCATGCAGAAAACATCTAAAAAAAATTGTAAAGTTCTGAGATACAAATGATAAAAAAAATCCAGGATGATCAAGTTTCACAATGTATAGTGTTCTGAACATGAGTCCATTTTCTTCTAAATTCTGAAAGAATAAAGTGGTGAGGAAAGTGAAAAATCCACTGCTGCATTCTGTGATCTTCCCCATTCTGCTGGCCAGTACCTTACTCTGGCATGTAAGGACGGAGGTGATCCTCTATGGTACCAACCGTCCAGTGAGTGAGCTGCTCCTGCGGCAGGTACAGGCAGATGCTGCATAACTTGAAGATTGTGGCTTTGTTTTTTGGAGTCTAGAGGCAAAGAAAACCCAAAGAAAAGCTGTTAAACATGAAAGTTAACTCAAGACTAATAGGCAGACCTCCAGCAGATCCACCCCAATCATTAGCTTGCTGCTGCTTGTGGAGAAACAACACACACATTTAAAAGCCACTGTTTCATCTGTATAAACAGCCTGAACTCAAATTTAGCCCGCAACCTCTAGTGCCTAAATATTTTCCTTATTCTGCTCATTCTTAACTTGAATCATTTCTGTAATATCACCTACATTAAGCCACTGTTTTAATTTTTCCAAAACATTATTTTGTAACTTACTTGATTTTTAATACAAGAACATTAAATTAATTCTATATGAACGCGTCTGTGGCCCATAGCTGGTCTTTGCATGTGAGAATCCCATTTATAGCATAAGTTTCCTCTGAAACTGCTGAAATGCAAGCATGGATGCATGATCAATTTTTCTATTAGAGTATTTTGCAATAAAATCACGATGTTCCTAAGAAAAAGCATTTTATGATTAAAACACACTTCTAAAAAGAGGGATGAAATAAGTTTACCTGCAAGTGCTGTCTGTCAATGAAGAGAAACACTGACTGGTTAGGGTTGTTGACAACAATTCCAGTCTTGTCCTTTCGGCTCAGAACATGCAGAAACTGTTTTTCATAGTCACCGTGATGAAATTCAAACTTGGCCTGCGTTGTGTGAGGGAGGGGAATAAAAATATTTGTGAAGCTAAAGCTCACATTTAACCAATTAACTTCCTTCAATCTGGGGCTTTACAACCACTTTTGTTTCACACTGACATTAGACATTGCAGTGATGTATTAATAATTCAAAGGTACAACTTAACTGCATATATTAAACCAGATTTAGCTTGTTCTGCCAGAACATCCCTGTGCATTAACAATACACCACATTTCTTCCAATAACTGCCTATGACTGCAGAACCAGCACAGGAAATACATGTAACTTCAAAAATCTGAATGTAAACAGCTGAAGCTGGCTACTGAAAAAATAGTCTAAAATGTTTGAAATTTATCTCAAGTAAAATTATAATGCAAAAATTCCATCCATCTCAGACCCTCTTTCATCTAAGAAAAATACAGCAGCTTGGGATACTCACAGAATCTTAATGACAATCATATTTAGACAAAGATTCGACTGTACTAAGAGCCACATCTAATTCACTTCATACCAACGTCCTTCAGATGCTTAAATTTGGAAGCACTGATGTAACAGTGCATAAAGACAGGAAGCAGAATTTGGCACTCAAAACACTGACAGTATCAGTTTATTGGTTAAGAAGAGAAGAGTATTTATCCTCCCATCCAGGTGTAAGTTACTTATTGACATTAAAAAACAAAACCAAATACCTGAACAGGCCTAAAGGGTTCATCAGATCCCTTCCACCGAGAAAACAGGAGACAGACTATCTTCTCAATATCATTACGAGGCCAAAGAATGAAGTCCATCTCCTGGGTACAGCCGATCACATCCTGTAAGTAGTAAAGTTCTGTACTTACATTCCTTCCAGTAGTCAAAGATAGAGATAAGCAGCTTATCTATACAGGCATGTAATTTAAAGGTGGTACTTATTACAATGTTGGTATAATCTTCCTTTTGTATTACTCATAGCACAGCTAAAGTCCTCCTTGCCTTCCATTGAGTTTTAATATCAGTATCCAGTTCCGATAAATTCCAGCTTTACGAAAACATTAGCAGAGACTATTTTCCAATATTCATAAAGCAAACCCACCCAGTCTTACAGCAAGTGTTGTTGCAAGAATTAACACATGCCTACTAAAAGACAAGGACGGCAAGAAGATGTAATTCCCAAGACATATTTGAACAAGACAGATTAAAGGTAAAGCTTGAGCACTGCACATTTAAACACAATTTCAGAATACATATGCTGTTACCCTTTAAACCAGACCCCATAAACACATGCCCTCAGAACCCTCATGCAACAGAAGAGTTAAGAAAATAAAGACAGCAGGATTAGCCTTAACACTCACAAAGAAAAGTATAAAAAGTAACTTTACCCTGCGCATAGACTGGTAGCGGGGTGCATGAAGCTGTACTACATCCTTCTGCAGAAGCTCTAAGGAACTTTCCAAAGAATAGCTGGAATCCCGCACACCTTTCAGGATATTTTCTTCATAATTATTGGTCATGACTGGTATCACTTCAGACACTTCAAAAAGCGCTGACTTTTTCTTCTAAAAAAAACCCACAGATTACATTAAGATTACAATCCTTTCTAGTTAATTATAAAGAACAATTTATTTCAGAATCTATGATTTTGTTAGCATTCATGTAAAAAGCGCACATCACAAGCTACAACTTGACAGAAACCACACAAATTGACATGCAAAATTTTATAAATTAAATATAATCAGTCCAACAACTTTTTATAAGAAGTTGAACGTGTTTTTGTTTGTAGTCTCCAAAGATACAGATTTACGTGCTAATCTTGCAAAGTCTTGATCTATTTAAAAACTACATGACAGACAAAGCATGTTTTATCAAATAACCCTCCACACCCCCAGCCAGAACATACACAACAAGAAACTATTTGCTGACCAAGCTAAACTACTTTAAGCAAGGTAGTACTGAATGGACATCTTCACTGTCATAGAAGCAAGTTTTATAGGACTTAAAACAGGCATTTGCAATGAATTTCTACAAAGCAACCAGAAAGTAGCATGACTGCTCCAACTAAAACCATTGAAGTCATGTCACCTAAGAAAATCTAATTGATATCACTCCTTAAAAATTCATATTTCTCTTTATTACTATGAGACAGTACCAAGAAATTACATCCCACTACATCCATCTCTGTTTGCACTAGAACTGATGAACAAAGGCAAATTGAACTTAGGAATTTCAAGGAAACTTTTCAATGAAAAAATGTTCAAAGAACAGTCTTCATTAAAAACCAGAACTATTACAGCGAATGCAAAACTACACATCTGAGGGGATTAAACAATTTCAGTGTTCATTTCCTGCATTATGTACTCTGTTGCCATTATGCTTCCATCTTCACTTCCTCATCATTTGTTCAGCACATTCACTTACTGTAAGCACCTATCTTCCCTTGCCTTCTGCAGGCAGAAACTCTCCTACAATTCGAGGTCCACAGTCAGCTCTAGAAATACCACCAGGCTCCCCACCCTGGCCCAGATGCACAGCATCCAGCAGCAGTAAACAAGCTAATGAAGATTTCCTCCTTCCCCTTTCTGCTCCCTTTCAAAATGGTAGCAGCAGTTTCACATATGCCTGCACATTTCAATATTGCATTTTGTGACTCCTCCCTTCAACTGCCAGGTTTTCCCTTCCGCTTCAACCAGATAAACACAGTAGCTCTAGCAATCACTCCAGCCAAGTCTCCCTTTTCAACTCAACTGTTCATAGGCAACAATTATGTAACTCAGACCTCAATGAGGCTTACTGAATTCCAGTATTACCTTCTAAAAATATTTACCCAATATATGTTACCAAGTAATCATTTTATGAGGCACTGGCACCCTCCGCATTACAAAACTACAAGCATATGAAAAGCAAAACTGACAAACATTAACTCCATAAATATTATCACAGTTAGCAATTAAAAAAACGTTAGAAAGTCAATTGAATCTATTAAAGATACACCGTAACATAATCAGGCAGCAAGATTTTGCACAGCACAGTTAACATGCATTGCGACAGACAACACAGTAAGAGAGAAACATTAAAACTAAGTTACCTTGTCTTTGAACACAAAGGCAATGTACATCTTGAAGTCAAACTGGTCAGCTAAAGATTCTTTTTTCTTTCTAAGCTGAGCACGAAGTCTGTTCAGAGCTTGTTTTTTCCGGGAGTTTGGGTCCCCCATTTTGTAATACAGGTGGTACTAAAGCCTTTGGAAACTGTCGCTAAACTATGGGCACCTTTTCATAAGACTCAAGTACAACAGAAACAAGTCGTTTTATTCCTGCTAATACGACTGAATAGATAAAACGCGAATGTAACCCAAAACCGCACCTCAGCCAGTATTTTACGAGAATGTCGTATTGGATGGGTCAAGGAACAAAGTAAGTAGGTGTCCAGCCATGGCTAGACAAGAGATTTTACGATAAACCAAGAAAAAAAACCCTAAGAATTTTGAAGAGAAAAATTTGAACAGTTTAGCCGCAGGAATAAGTGGGTAAGAATGAAAAAAAAAAACCAAACAAATCTTATCACAATTTATGTGTACAATAAAAAGCAACTGGCACAAGCCCAATCCATGGGGGGGTTATTTTTGCTCTGCTTACAAAAAAAAAAAAAGCTGAAATTACAAATTGCGTTTTACCCCAGCCAGATTCATGACTCTACTGAATATTATTCTCAGCTTTCCACTATTGCTATGTTGCCCGTCTTTTTTTTTTCTTTAGAATTATTACACTTGGTGGAGAGCAGAGAAAAGGGTGCAAAGGAGGAGTGCACATCCTGGGAGATAGGTGATTTCTCTGCCAACAACAAAATCAACTACAGACAACACAGTGCTGGTTTGCAGGGGAGCAAAGAGAAAAAACAGCGGAGTCATTTCCAACTTCATCCTGCTCATCATCAGGCACATCATTGCCCTGAGGCTACTGCTGCCAAAGAGAAGAGGGATCATGATGGCCATAGACGAGGGGTGGTCAGGGGTTCAAGGGACAGTATTATCTCACCTAGAGACTAAACACCCAAACCAGTGCCCCAAACCCGGGCTCCTTACCGGTGGGAGAGCCCTACATCCCCCAACACCTCACACGCTCCCTGGGCTGCTGATCCCCCGGGGAATCCTTCTCTCTCTGCTGCTGCTGTGCTCCACAGCGAGCAGGGCTAGCCCAGGCTGTGCATGGCCAATGCTTTTTGCTTCTCCTTAGGCCTCTCTCTATAGGAGATGGCAGAGGCTGCAGCGGGTGGCCTGGGCCCAGGGCAGCGGGACAGACACCCGCAGTCGCACGGCCTCTCCCCTCTCACTTCATGGTCACGGCTCGGAAAACATGGAGAGCTTTGCTCCTGCTATTCTCCCAAAATGGGTTTTCTGTGTCAAAATTTTTTTGTGAGATTTTTCTAAATTGCAAGTCTAGGTTGCAATTTTAAATCTCTAAAACACCCTCCCCCCAAAAGCAAATCCCCAATTATCAGGTTATTTTCTTCCTCTCTCCAGACATTTTTCCCCCCCCAGGTGTTTGATTAGTCGGGGTTAAAAGTTTTTCAGGTTAGCAAATTTGTCAGACCAGGTTAAGAAGATGGGAAAAAGTATTCCCCCTTCCTCTCCTGACAAAAAAGAAAAAAAAAAAAAAAGGAAAACAAAATCAGAAAAAAGGAACCCCTCCTGAAACTTTCCCCCCCAACTGAAGCAAGAGACTGAGAGACTCAGACAAGAGGCCGAGACCGTGGCTCACTCGCTACCCGCAGCCGGCGGGTGCAGGAGGAGCAGTGGAGGCGGCGGCGCTGCTAGCAGCACGGAGAGGAGCCATGTCAAGATAAAGCCACGAAGCCGTGGAGCCCCCCCATCCCTGCCGCAGTGGACACGATGACCGGGCCGCCCGCTCTGCCGCTGCTCGGCCCCAACCTGGTCCCCATAGTCTAGCTCAGCGCCCCGGTGCCGGGGAGTGGGGAAATGGTGGCGGAGAGAGGAAGAGGAGGAGGAGAAGGAGGAAGAGGCGACGGCGGCAGCGGAAGGAGGAGGAGGAGACGGCGGCGGGTCCCTGTGCTAGTGGCTCCTACGGAGGACGGCGGGCATAGAGATCCCGGAGCGGCGGCGGAGGACGGGGACGGCCGGAAGGAGGATGAAAGGGCTGAGGAGAGCCTCTCTTCGCCCAGGCGGTCCCGGGACGTCCTCGAAGGCGACGGCCGGAGGGAGCGTGAGCGCCTCGGTCTGCGCCTGTGCCCCGGCAGGGAGGGAGCGCGGAGAGGAGCTGCACGGCCCGCACCGACCTCGCAAAATGGCAGCGCCTGAGTCACACAGGCACCGCCCTGCCCGCACTGCGCAAGCGCGCTGGGACGGCGCGTACCAAGCTCTCGGGCCGCCGGGGAGAGGGGGGTGTGTGGAAATATAATCTTAGGTTCTAGGCAGGACGGCTCAGCGGTAGCTCCTCCAGACACGGACGCTTCCTTTAGTCAGCGCATCGAGGAGAGAAGATCTGCGGCGGAGCTTCTCCGAGCCACCGCCGCGCCGGGAAGCCAGGTCGCACTTCTCCTTCCCCCCCCGCCCTCGCCTGGGCTGCCACGGCCCGTGTCACCGCCCTCACGCCCCCGCGTGATGCCGAGTGGGGTGCAGCCCGCGGGACAAGGACCCGGATGGAGTTGCTCAACGCAGTTTCAGGCTGGGGGGCAGGGCAAGAAGGCGAAGGGGGTGGGGAGGAACGTGGTCCTGACCCCCCCTCCCCGCCTGAGGTGGTATCTGCCCGCCCCCCCCCCTTAACAGTCGCGATAAATAACATTTTTTAAGTCTTGTAGTGGCGCGTGTTGTTTAATTTCGTCCTTTGAAGGGTTTGTTTTCAGCCCATCGTACATGTGTGAATTAAAATTTAAAACAAAAAAAAGAAAACACAAAAATCCAACATTTACCAAAAGGTGGCATGGCGATGGTGTGTCTCCAGCAGGGATCTTGCCACAGAAGCCAGTGCCCCGCCAGTGTGTGACAGCGCGTGTCCCTCCCTGGTGCTGGTGACACTTCCTGAGGGGGCTGGCTGGTTCTTACAACAAAGTAATTGCCATTCCAGAGACACAAACCCCGTCCTTGGGAGAAAAGTAAGCAGTTTTGCCTCTGAACCACAAGGAAAGGCTTTTGCCTCTTGCCTTCCTGTCTTACCTGGGTTCTGTATACTAGGAGACCAGAAGACAGCAGGAAGAGCAGCCATCTTCAGCATTCGGTGGCCCATCCCTCGTCTGTCCCCTCAGGCGTGCCAGGGAAAGCCTCCCCATCCAGAACTACCCAGGCTGGAGGTGCTTCCGAAGCACCCGGCAGCGCAGGTTCGCCCTGTGCCGCACCAGAGACTGCTGAGGGGAGGGTGACATATTTGGACGCAGGCTGCCGGGGTGGGTGAGGGCATCTGGCCCAGCTTCCCTTTGGAGGCTGGCCCCTGTGACTCACCAGAATGGCAATGATATTTAAAAGAGGCTGAGGGAACTGGGCATGTTTAGTTTGGAGAAGAGGAGGCTGAGGGGGGACCTCATTGCCCTCTACAACTACCTGAAAGGAGGTTGTAGAGGGGTGGGTGTTGGCCTCTTCTCCCAAGTGAATAACGACAGGACCAGTGGAAATGGTGTGAAGTTGCGGCAGGGGAGGTTTAGATTAGATATTAGGAAGAATTACTTTACTGAGAGAGTGGTCAGGCACTGGAACAGCCTGCCCAGGGAGGTGGTGGAGTCGCCATCCCTGGAGGTATTTAAGAAACGTGTAGACATGGCACTTCAGGGCATGCTCTAGCGTCCAAGATTGTTGTTTTGTGTGTTTGTGGTTGTTCTTTTTGTTTGTTTTTTTTGTTTTGTTTTTTTGTGGTTGGACTCGATGATCTCAAAGGTCCCTTCCAACCATAAAGATTCTGTGATTCTGTGAAAAGATTAGAAGGAGAAGATAAGTGCAGGCACCATCTATCTCATTGGATTGTTTCAAAGCCCACGCAGCATGGCAATGGTGCTCTCCGATAAACTCCAGTAGATTTCAGAGTGTTTTTCCCCTGGTCTTCACAGAATCATAGAATGGTTAGAGTTGGAAGGGACCTTAAAGGTCATGTAGTTCCAACCCCCCTGCCATGGGCAGGGACACCTCCCACTAGAGCAGGTTACTCAAAGCCCCATTTGACCTGGCCTTTAACACTTCCAGGGATGGGGCATCCACAACTTCTCTGGGCAACCTGTTCCTGTGTCTCACCACCCTCATAGTGAAGAAATTTGGCTTTTCCTCTGCTGGTTCCCCTTGTTCTCTCCTGACCTTCATATTAGTTATTTCCCTCTGGCACACCTTTCCTTTACACACTTTCCCTGGACACCGTGTCAACTTTCTTCCTGCCTGTCTTGTCACAGGCAGCTGCCATGTCGCAGCCCTTAGACCTCATTGTCTGTACCCAGCGTTAGTCAGGCAATGCTAATACTTCATCTTGCCTTCCCTGTCACAGGCACTACCCAGAATACCTGTTTGAAGAGGAACAGAGCAGAAACAGATCATTTTTACTCACTCACAGACTGCTGTTCGCTTGCTATGGCAGTCCCTCTTGAAAATAACCCTGTATTTGGAGGCAAAAAGCAAGGCTTCCGAGCAGGAGTATTACATTAGCTCTGGGACTGTTTCAAAATGCCAACATTTTTTAACTGCAGTATCAGCCTGGCCTTAACAAGAGCTGTGTTTAGACACCCGCTTTTTCCAGTGGAAGCGGTTTTGTTTGCCGTGCTGCCCTGTACGGCATTTTGTGCCACAGTCTGAAACTCCCTCCCGTGCCCGCTGCTATTTTAAGCCATGACTCACACTTGGCCTGTGACCCTCTTTGTGCCGGCACAGCCCATGGGAAGGTGTCCTGGCGCAGCAGTGCTGCTTGATGCGGGGATTGCCCCGGCACAGAAGGCCTCGGAGGGAACTGGCGCCTTGCCTGCCTGCGGAGGAGAAGAAAGGAAGGAGTTTTCTTCCAGCCCAGTAACTCCAGCTGCCCTCCCGAGTGCAGGGACGCAGCCACGGCTGCTGCCCTTCGTCACGAGGCATCGGGCAGCTGCCCAGCCCCTGGTTGAGGAACGCATCCAGAAAACGTCATCAAATGTAGTGCTGGCACAAGAACAGTTTTATTTCTAGAGGACATTTTGGAAGAGCTATGAGGAGAGAAATATATATATACTTAGAGGAAATACATATATATATATATATGTATATACGTAGAGGAAACGGGAGATCGGGCACAGAGTATTATGTCTTATGCAGCCACCAGCTGTCTTCTGCAAGCTCAGGCTGCTCAAATCCTTTCACAACATTTTGGAAGGGGATAGGAAACTGGAATCACTCCAGGTTCCTTGTGTCTAGATTGCTGTTCCTCCTTATATAGGCAACTACCTCCCTTACCAAACTCAAAGAAGATATTTTTTTTCTTTTCGCTCACTGGCTAATAAAGATATCCTGACAACATTTACACAAATGTACATCAGGCAACCAAAGTATGTTTATTATACGTACAGAAATATCTGCGCTATTAAAGCCGTGAGTCTTGTCCTACTTTTATACAGTTGTGCTTCTTTTCCTCCATCGTGCACAATGATAAAGCTCATATAGTAGGAAAATCTGCATCTTAATCTGCATCTTAGTTAAAATATCTGCATCTTAGTTAAAATATATATTACTAAGTAACATCTCTGACTGAATGGATAGTAAAGACTTAGCAAAATAAATATATGCTATCGATCCATAATTCTCTTAACCAGGTAATTGGGTATTGCTGTTATGCTTCTTACTGGTTATGCAATGTTGTACCATTTATAAGAGAGGCTTGTGTGCCTGAAAGCTGGTGTGTGTTTTACAATTATAACACTTGGTCGAAGGACAGACTGCCACTCTTCAAACCTAGTTGACAATGATATAAGCTTTATCATTAAGAAGAGAAACGTACGTGGTATAAAACCAAACCTGACAACTAGATTGTGGCAGTATATGCAAAATACATAATAGTTCTTTTTTTAGGCTTCTGTCCCACTGGCACAGCAAAAACAGTGTTTCTTGTGCACATTAAATCCAGGCTGAGCAGAATGGTCAGTAGAGTGGGTCAGCTTCTGCTCGGTTAACATAACACAGACACGTAAGCTGGTGTCCTTTAGTCTTTCTCCCACTCAAAGTGAGGAGGACTTTGTACATTACCGTGTAGCTGCAGTCCTGTAGCCTTTGGGGAATCAAATGCACGCCCATCCCTAGGGACTTTGGTCTCTGCAGCAGGGGGGGTGACGCTGTTCAGCTGTCATGCTGGAGAATCAGGCAGCCTAGGCAGTAGCCCGTGTGAAGCTAGGAAAGACCTCGTCACAAAAATACATTTATTGGGAGAGTAATGTAGTTTTGAGAAGCACTGCAAGTCTGGAATGTCTGGTTGCTTGTATATTTTTTTCTTCTCTACTCTGAAAAACTTGTATTTTCTA
This sequence comes from Numenius arquata, assembly GCF_964106895.1. Lineage (NCBI taxonomy): Eukaryota > Metazoa > Chordata > Aves > Charadriiformes > Scolopacidae > Numenius > Numenius arquata. The sequence continues at coordinate 33,104,492 of NC_133579.1, forward strand.
TTCACCATGTTACCATTTCCTTGCTGTTTTCAGTGAAATTAAGCACTGTAGTTTTTTCACATTTCAGTTGCATAGTAAGTTGCAGTTTTTCTGTAAATTAAAAAGGATTGATAACTTTATAGAAGCACCTTGTTGGCTTTTTTTCCCAAAATTTATGTGATTTATGTGATTTCAGAGTCTAACTCCTGTTTTCAGAATTAAATGTTTACTCATAAGCATGTGGGCAAGATTCTACTCTAACGCCTCTGCTCTTAAGTTCCATCTTAGTAATTAGTTACTTAAAATTTAATAATTTCTAGTTAATAATTAGTTTTTAATAGATTGTAGCAAATTGATATATTTGTTGCAGACATAATAGGACAAGATGAAATGGATTCTGTTATCTTTCTGTTTATACTTTCCATGCATACAGTACTGTATGTTAGAAGTTGTACCAGCCCTGAAGCTACTTGCTTCAAAAACAAAACTATGATTAATTCAGTGCCAAATGTTAATGCATCAGACAAAAATAAGTTAGTATTCTTTCTAAATTCAAACAACACAAATTAGGTGGCAATTAAAACCCTTTCATACACTTCAGAATATACTATGGTTCACTCTTTTCTGCCTGTAGAGAAAACATTAGTTTCTAAGACATAACAGGAGTGCTTTTGTGTAGGGAAATGGGAATATTTAATGCGTAAAACATTCCTTACATCATGCTGTGGACAACTATATATCCACTGCACAGCTATTGCTCCAGTATTAAGCTTCATTCATACTTCCCTGGGTCCTGCCTTCTAGATGTAGGGCTGTGCTCATTAAATGGGCCATACATTCTTGAGCATGTGAGGTATTGATCCTACACTTTGGCTGAACTGTAACTACTATCTTGTTGGGTTTGTTTCATCTTAATAATTATGTGTGTGTATATATATATACACATATATATCTCTATATACTTAAATACATTTTATTATGTGTGTTCCCATTTCCTGCTTGTCCAGTTTGTGCTTTTCTGACTCGTTTAGGAGTGCTGAGTATGTGAGTTATGATGTCAAAAGCAGCTAAAGGTTCTCAGTGCTGAGAAGATGGCTTGCCCAAACACTGACACCCAATCAATTGCCTCTTTGAGTATGGTAGTTATGATTTCTTTAACAGCTTGGCCATTTGTCTTGTATAACAAATGGATGTCCTGTCTCTAAAACTTTGCATTTATTTTGAAAATGTCTGAAATGCACATTAAAAACAAGAATCCCTGACTGCACTTTGTACATAAACCTGCAATTCACATTCCATTGGACAAAGTGTTTTGGCATCTGAAAGACTATTGACTCTTTGTCACTGTGCTGTGTCATCTTTAACTTGTGTTCTCAGTGATGTGCAAATGCCTTTGTCTTTATTAGACTGGTTTGATCTATCAAAAACAAAGATAGTCATGCTCTAATGTAGGTTTTGTGTTTGCTTAGCAGGGGCCTGCAAGAATAAGAGTAAAATTTGAAACAACTTGTTTTATTTGTTCAGTCTGTAAATAATATTCTAAATACTTGTAGTCAACAGAATTTGAATTAGCTTTAGATTAGTAATTCCTAGCCTTTATAGAGAATGTTTCCTTTTTAAATCTTAAAGCATGACATAAATGATGTTTTTTTCAAGGTAACTCTATAGCTGAGAAGGTTAGGACCTAACAGTGTTTTAAGGGATGTCTTAGTGACTCACACAGTATTTAACTAGGGAAAAAATTCAGAAGGTGAGATGTAGATTTTTCTTTTAACCTTTCACCTCTGAAGCACTACAGATTACTATTCACAGGACAATCTTTTATTCTAATAGATGAAAATTGCAGACTCTCTGGAGACATTTAATTAGTAGTAGTGGCCATCATTGAAAACCAGCTTGCATTATGAATTATACCTGGATTGTGCTGTGTATATAACCATTTCTTGGGGCAGAGTGTCATTAGCATGCAGCCTTCCGTGCTGATTAACCTAGGGAAAAGAAGGCAAATCACGAACTTCTCGGTTAGACAAGAAAAACTCTTCTGTACAACCTAATACCCCAGAAACAAGACACTGAGGGAGGGGAAGCGGCAGGCAACGTAATGCCACGCTGCCACCTAGTGTCACCCGGCGGGTCGCGGGGAGCCGTTTATCCCTTAGATAAATGGCCTTTTTATTGGACAGAAGGGCCAAGCAAGCAGCAGAAAGGGGCCCTGAGAACCACAGTTCCTGTTCATTGTCTCAGAGATCCCAAACCCAGCCTTGGGGCTTCCTTCCCGGGACCCTTTTGCAGGGCCTGCACCCAGAGCGGGACCGAGATAAGACATTCTTGTGCTTCAGAGGCACAACGCTGCACTGGGTTCCTTATACCTCTCCACAGTAGTTCTCTGCATCTAAAACAATTACAGTAGTTGCTTACATTAAATACTAATAAATAGGAGAGCACTTGTGATATTTAAGTAATAATGGAATTTACAAAATACAAAATTACAAAATTACAATGTAATTTACCTGCACTTCATGTAGCAGGTAGAAATAAAGAGTCCTTAAGCACCCCAGAGCTAGATAATTATCTCTGGACTACAGTAAAGGCCTTGACAAAAGGCACAATGTGACACAATGTGTCAAGTAGAAATACCATTTTGCCAGTACTTGATTCAGATACCCAAGTTCAAACTCTCTGTACAATCCTTAGGAACTTTCCACACACAGGAGTCTAAGCAAGACTGGACCCCAGAGTCATTGGACACCAGGTAGTGGCTGCCAACCTATTCCCACGGTCCCAGGCACGTGAAGTCTGAAACCTGACATCTGCTGGAAAAGTAGCACAGTGAGCTGTAGGCAATCCAGGAGACTCCTGGAGTACATTGAAGATAACTTCTTGAGCCAGGTAATAGACAGACCCACCAGAGAAGATGCCATACTGGACCTGATGGTCACCAACACAAGTGAGCTAATTGGTGACATCAAGATCGGAGGCAGCCTGGGCTGCAGTGGTCAATCACTGGTGGAGTTCGCAGTCTCGAGGGATATGAGCCAGCAAGAGTAAAGTCAGGACCCTAAATTTTAGGAAAGCAAAATTCAGTAATTCCAGGAGTGAGTCAATTGGACCCCCTGGGAAACTGCCCTCGGGGACAAGGGAGCAGAACAGAGCTGGCAGATCTCTAAGGACACTTTCAAAGGGTGCAAGAGCTCTTGATCCCCAGGTGTAAAAAATCAGGAATGGAAGGCAAGAGACAAGCATGGCTGAGTCAAGACCTGCTGGTCAAACTAAAGGATAAGAAGGAAATGCACAGGCAGTGGAAGCAGGGACAGGTACCCTGGGAAGAGCACAGAGGTGCTGCCCAGTTGTGTAGGGATGGGGTCAGGAAGGCCAAGGCGCAGCTGGAGCTGAACTTGGCAAGGTATGCAAAGAATAATAAGGAGGGCATCTACAGGTATGTCAGCCAGGAAGGTCAAAGAAGTGTACCCCTTTGATGAGCAAGACTGGCAAAGTGGTAACAACAGATGAGGAGAAGGCTGAGGTACTCAAAAACTTTTTTGCCTCTGTCTTCACTAGCAACATCTCTGCTATGAAGACAGGCTGAGAGAGTTGTAGTGTTTCAGCCTGGAGAAGAGAAGGATCCAGGGAGACCTGATTGAGGCCTTTCAGTACTTAAAGGGGGCCTACAGGAAAGATGGGGACAGACGTTTTAGCAGGGCCTGTTGCGATAGGACAAGGGGTAATGGCTTTAAACTAAAAGAGGGAAGATTTAGACTAGATAGAAGGAAGAAATTTTTACAATGGAACAGGTTGCCCAGAGAGGTGGTAGATGCCCCATCCCTGGAAACCTTCATGGTCAGGTTGGACAGGGCTCTGAGCAACCTGATCTAGTTGAAGATGTCCCTGCTCATTGCAGAGCAGGTTGTGCAGAGTAGATGAACTTTAAAGATCCCTTCCATCCCAAACTATTCTATGATGCTATTCTGTGATTCTATGAAGCCCTCCAAGAAGCTTTTTTTCTGTTGTCATTTTCTGTAAAAAACCGATAACCTTTATCAACAGCAATGGAGTATAAAAGCTTTAAAAAGTACACATTCTCTACTGCCATGAATAATCTAACAAATTGGCTGAGCTCTATGGGAAACCTCAGCATGTTTGCTTAGGCTCACTTCAAGTGCAAATAGTCATAAGTATTCATGACAGAAAGTTCTTTTTTATGAGAAAAAGAAACTGAAATGCATTATATCGTACTCAATCTGAGGACATAGATTCTGCTAGTAGTGGGTAGACAGATTTTTACATGTAAAAATGCTATAAATATAATATAATGCTCTTTAAATTTGACCTCCAGCCCCCAAAATGGGAATTATTACAATAAAGTAACCTGAAACCTTTTTGTGAGATTTTTATATAATTATACTGGTTTCCCACAGTTAAGGCTGTGAATAAGCTTCTGATAATAAGCTCTCAGTGTTCTTTCTGACGTGGTGAAGGGATTCTTTACAAACCTTTCAAACTGAAGACACTGAACTGAAGGAAAGCTCTGAGACACGCTGTTTCATAAAAGGACATGTTCTTCAGCTGGATAAATTGAAGGAGTGGCACCTTTGTAATAAAGCTCCAGTTTGTGTGCCTCCAGCCAGGAACAAATTAAAAGGAAAAACAAACAGAGCTGTCTCATCAGAACCTCCTCCCATTACCTCAGGCCCTTTCCAATTACCAACATTTCCAAAAGCAGTTGTTCCACTTCTGCACTGTAAATCTACCTGAAAACTTTTTATTAATTAATACTGAATTTTGAAAAAGTAATCTTTGAGAAAGTTTCACTTGAAAACATTAGTATTACAAAAATTGTATCACAGACATAAAATACACATTGCCTTTTATGTATATAAATCTATGCATGCATACAATTTAAATATTTTGTATAATGTATTTTATACTGCATATTTGTATTGTTATATAAGAATACATAAAACACAAGAATAGAAATATTTTGATATTGTGTTTATGTACACATTACCTGTTTCTAGATCTTTCTGAAAGGAGATTTAACACTGGTAAGATTTATGTGTATGTTTGATCAGAGTTTATCAAATCTGCTAGTGTTTTGGAATATGGAATTTCAATTTTTCTTCTAGAATCAACAGGAATTAAATTAAATTAAAAGCATGAATACTTTTTTTTTTTTACTAATGTAACAGAACAGTAGTAATTTACATAGACATTTCTGCCCATGTTATTTTTATTTTCTTGATAGAAGACAAAGCTTACTGAGGTGACAACTTGCTGATGACACTGTATTATTCAAGATAATAGGAACAGAGCTGACGGAAAACCTGCAGAAGGGCATTATGGAATGGAGTAACTGCCGAATACAGCAGTCAATGAAATTCAATGTAGATAAACATAAAAGAACATACATAGGAAAAAATCTTAATTTCACATATTGAGTAACAGACTTTGAACTCGCCATCATTCAGAATGAGATCAGAGTTATGACAGACATTTCCACAAAAATGGCAGCCTGATGTTCCGCAGTGGTTACAGAGGCAAATTAAATGGCCTTCAGTTCACAAAAAGTTCACAAAAAGAGCAGAAAGATGGAACAGCTTTCACATAAGGGATGGCTACGTAGACCTTGGAGAAAGAACTGGAAGGGAATCTGTGTAACAGTGGCCTAGATGAGGACCAGTTGTTTGCTCTCTGTTCCAATACAGGGACTGGGGACATCAAATTAAGCTATAGGAATCGTGTTAAAAAGAGAAAGAAAAAAAAAGAGTGTGTTAGTTTGAGGAAGAGGAGACTGAGGGTAGACCTCATCACTCTCTATAACTACTTGAAAGGACGTTGTAGAGAGGCTGGTGCTGGTCTCTTCTCACAAGCAAATAGCGATAGAACAAGAGGGAATGGCTTCAAGTTGCAACAGGGTAGGTTTAGACTAGACATTAGGAAGAAGTTCTTCACAGTAAGAGTGATCAGACACTGGAACAGGCTGCCCAGGGAGGTGGTTAAGTCACCATCCTTGGATGTGTTTAAGAGTCGTTTAGATGTGGTGTTGGGGGATATGGTATAGGGAAAAACTTTGTAGAGTAGGCAAGATGGTTGGACTCGATGATCCCAAGGGTCTTTTCCAACCTGAATGATTCTATGATTCTATGATTCTTTGGACAATCGCTATGTGTTCTGGAACACATTGCCAAAGGATGTTGTGGACAAAGAAAGTTTAAATGGGTCAATGGGAGACTGAACAAGTTTATGCAAGAGAGATCAGCTTTATTTCCTTATCCTTGTTTAAAGATTTCCTAATTCATAATTTTTTATGTTCTGCCTTCTTTTCTTTCATCAGACCAGGACGTGCCTCTTAAGACATTCACGTAGGTGCCATACAGTTTATTGCCAAACAGAAGACTGACAGAGTGGCATGCTAAATAAACACTTCTCTCTGTAATTATCCTAATTTCTAATAGCTCCATCATATTGCCTGGAAAAAAATGTCAATAGCTGCTGTAGGCTAGCTATGAGACCTTGATTGCAAGGAATGTGTCCTTAACTCTACGAACATTTACTCACAAGTCAGCAGAAGATACTATTAGCATAAATAATAGAAAAACGTGCAAGTATTTGCAAGAACATAATTGCAAAGTGGCCTCTCTATATCATACATAAAATTATTGTAAATCAGTTGTTGTGGCTTAGCCATGCTATTTTTCTTCCCTGGTTTTGCAGACTGTACTGCATTTAGATAGAAGTGATGACAATCACAATTTCACTGAATTTTCACTGAATTTCACTGAATTTTTTAGAGTTGGAAGGGACCATAAAGATCATCTAGTCCAACTCCCCTGCCGAAGCAGGATTGCCCAGAGCATGTCAGAGCACGTTACTCAGGACTGCATCCAGGCGGGTCTTGAAAATCTCCAAAGAAGGGGACTCCACAACCTCCCTGGGCAGCCTGTTCCAGGGTTCTATCACCCTCACCGTAAAGAAGTTTCTTCTCATATTTGAGTGGAACCTCCTGTGTTCCAGCTTGTGCCTGTTGCCCCTCGTCCTCTCACTGGCAACCACTGAAAAGAGTCTGGCTCCCTCCTCCTTCAACCCACCCTTCAGATACTTATAAGCATTGATAAGGTCTCCCCTCAGCCTTCTCTTCTCCAGACTAAAGAGTCCCAGCTCTCTCAGCTTTTCTTCATAAGGGAGATGCTCCAATCCTTGAATCATCCTCGTTACCCTTCGCTGGACTCTTTCCAGTAGTTCCCTATCCCTCTTGAATTGGGGAGCCCAGAACTGGATGCAGTATTCCAGTTGTGGCCTCACCAGTGCAGAGTAGAGGGGGAGAATGACTTCCCTCGACCTACTAGCCACACTCTTCCCTATGCAGCCCAGGATTCCATTGGCCTTCCTGGCCACAGGAGCACACTGCTTGCTCATTGTCATTTTTCTGTCTACCAGGACCCCCAGATCTTTCTCTTCAGTACTTGACTCCAGCAGGTCCACACCTAACCTGTATTGGTGCCTAACATTCTTCTTCCCCAGGTGCAGGACCCTACACTTTTCCCTGTTGAACCTCATGAGGTTCTTCCTTGCCCAGCTCTCCAGCCTGTCCAGGTCACAATAAAGTGAGTACATGATTTAAATTTGTTTTGGTACAATGTCTTTTATAAATACAAAAAAATCCGGGAGAGAGGAAGAAATCAGAGACACTTTGTGTCTAGTTTCGAGGTACAGATTTTGAATATGGAACCAGCAGACTTCCTTCTGGAGGTGTTAACAGCCACGATGAGCACCAGGCAACGCTTGTGTGCTTCATTTCCTCCAGCTTCAGTACAGGTGCCTCCTGGCTCGGGGCAGATTGCACCAAACAGGCCCGTGCACCCCCCAGAACCACCGGCCAAGGCCAAGGCAGCTGAGGTGCTGTACTCTCAGTTTTCCCCTCACCTTCCTCAAGATGACAAGCTCTCCCCGGACCGCCTGCAAGAGGCGCTTCGCTCTGCCCAACGTCCCGCAGGCCTCCCCCAGGCCCCCTCAAGCCGCCTCAGGCCTCCCGCCTCTCCCCGCCCCTCCCCTCTCGGGGCGTGGCTCCGCCGGCGGGACGGGGGGCAGCACCTCCCGCGATTGGCTCGGAGGGCGGCCGGCGGACCACGTGACAGTGCCCCCGCCCCGAGCGGTCCTTATAGGCGCGCGGCGGGCGCCAGGTGGTGGCTGGGTGCGTTAGCTGAGGGGCGCGAAGAGGGAGCGCCTGCGGTGGTGAGCGGGGCCGAGGGGGCCGGCTGTGTGCGCTGCGCTTGGGGAGGGGGGGTGTCACAGGCTTTCGTGGCCGCGTTTGGGTTCTTGGCGGGCTCCTGCTCAGCTTGCCCATTGGCCGCGCCGGCGAGCGGGGGAGGGACGCTGCGGGCTCGGCTGGCGGGAGCGGGTGGGTGCCGCCCCCTCCCCCGCCATCTTGGGTGTGCGTCTGTGACACCCCCAGCATCGTCCCTGGGGAAAGGCTTGACCGGGTTGGAATCTGTGGTGGCGTCCGCGGTGGGCTAGCGTAGCCGATACACGAGGTGTGTTCTCAGGGCTTTGGGTTTCTATCCCCGATGCGCGTTTGCGGGGGAGAGGGAGAGAAGGCGGGGCAGACGAACCGCTCCAGGGGCTATGGAAGACCCTGCTGACCACGCGGTCCATGACTGAATTTTTAAGCTGTCGTAAAAGTTGACAAACCGGAGTTATAATCTTTTGTAGTTCGTGTCCCTGAATTAAAGTTTCCGCCAGGTATTACTACGTTTTTATTTTTGTTTGCAGGGATCCTATGAATTCCAAAATGAAGCAGAAACAGAATGCAGAAAAACCATCAGGATCTCTGCAGGTATAGGCTTTAAAGTCTCGAAGCTAGAATATGGGAGCAGATAAGGATTAGAAAATGGAAGGTGGAAGTTATCGAGTGCCTTGAACACGGAGTTAGCTTTGCTCAGAGGTTTGCACGCAGTTCTCCGGGAAATTGCCCCTCTGTCTGACACAAGTTTTGTATCCACTGAAGGAATACAAAGGGATCTGTTGCAATGTGCTTCCACCTGCCTTATGTCCTGTTGGCTTGAGTAGCATCCTGGCAGGCAGTGTGTCTTGGGAACACTCTGTCCTGCCTGGGGATGAGTCCTTTTTTGTTTGACACTGAGTTTACTGTCTGTCCATGTGATTTTATTATGTATTTTTTTAGGTGCTGGCTACCAGGCTTAGTTTGGTTATTGAATCAGTCTGGCTGCTATGAGGTTGTAGAGTAGGTTCTGTAGCCTGTCCATTACAGGGATGAACTTTAGAATGAAGTCTGTCTTGGCTCAAGCATGCTTCAACTAAAGTAATCATGCAGGCAGGTCTGTTTCTAAAGTCATGCTCCTGAACCATAGTTGCCTTAAACTGGTGGAAGTGTTTAAAGTATTTGGGTTTTTAAGAGGTGACTGATAAGAAGTTACTAAAACTTGCATCTATTCTAGTGTTGTTACAAGAAGCTTTTGTTAAACTTTGTAATGTAGGCCTTACTTGGAATTGTACAAATACCACATAAAATAGAGGCTAGTAGTCCTCTATCATGAGGGATAGAATGATTGTCATAAACATTTCTGATATTAATGAAAACTGCCAGTTGATAAGTCTTAGACACATGGTAATCTTGTCCTGTAGTGACTCCAGGGTATAAATTCTTCAGTGCGGCTTTTTGCACTTTCAATGGGTTAACTCCAAGTATTAGTCAATAATTTCTTGGCAGAGTATACTTAACCTTCAATAGCAGCAAGCGGTGTCTGACACGGTGTGATTCTTGTTCCCACAGTAGTTAGTGTTTGTCCTGTAGTTCAACAGTAGGATAATTGGTGGCAGAAACTACCGTGGGAAAGGCGAACTCTTGTCATATGAAGTACAGTGTGAATCGGTAACTTTCTCACGCTGTTGTGGCATTGTATTCCGGCTATTCTTGCTTGGTTGTCTGCCATTGTTTGCTGTCCCATGGTGGCAATGTAACCAACCCAATCAGGAGGCTTTGATGAAGGAAATAGGTATTTATGCGTGACAGGAAAGGTGGTAAACATACTGAATATACAAAACAATGGCCTGTCTGGATCGAAGCAAGGAGGCTTTAGATCGATTTTAATGGATAATTGAAGCAACACATCTATTTATATGAACACCGCTTGAGGGTGTGTTCACAGTTAACAAAAACAGGTACTGCCTAAAGTGATGTGACTTTACTTGGTAAACTTGCAATTACAGTTAGTTTTGTCTCTCTAATATTGCTGTTGCCAAATACAAGTTGGGGAGCTTCAGCTAAAGTTCACATGCATCAGTGTGCTGTAACTGGCCTTGAAACCTAGTCAGGATATTTCTGCTATAAGACCTATTCAAGTTCCTGTATAAAGAGTATGGGTTTTCTAAGAGGCAGGCACTGAGCATAGCTTCATGTGATAAAGGTTCATCTCTGCTACAAATAACTAGATCCCTTTCTTTGCATAAGCTTTAACATAGACTAAAGTGTCATCTTTGTCTTAAGATGAACCATGGGTTGCCTTAATGGAAGCACGACAAATCTCTTAAGTTTCAGTTTATGTACAGAAAAGTGGCAACTGTCTGAAGCCCTATTTTTCTTTTTAGAAGTACCTTACAGACACCACATGCAGTGCTGCCCCAAGACGGACTCTTAAAATGATTCAGCCTTCAGCAACAGGTTGCTTGGTTGGCAGGCGTAATGAGGTATGAATTAGAATATAACCTCTGGATGTGTAGTTATTTCTATTCATAACAATATGCTTTTGAACTTTTAACCCAAAACTAATATATTTGAAAAACACATAATCTGCTAATTTCAGCTACTATTCAGCTAACTTCAGCTTACTATTATTCAAGTTATTATTTTAGTAATAAACAATATCAAAAACTAGCAGTTTTGTTAAAACCTGTGGGCATCAGGGATGATGTCTGTAAGCTAGAACTATAATGTGAAGAAACCAGGGCTTGTAAAGACTTACTTGCAGTCATTGGTGAGTAGACTTAATTTGTAAAAAAAAAAAAAAGCTGAAATGTTTCTCTGAAGTTAAACCTGCCTGTGTTTTATGCAGAAGAAATCTTCAGTCAAAAGGAAACTCTGTAATAACAAGTTGACCTCAAAGGCTTGTAAAGCTGAGGTGGCTGTGGACAAAGAGCAAGAAAATGAGAGTACAAATGATGTTATTCAAGCTGTAGATCTCATGATAAAAGGTATGTGGTAATTCCTGAAATATTTTCTTGCACTTAATGCTATGCTTCCATTGGAATATAACTTGAAGCATACCTTCTTGGTCAGTCAGATAACGTTTTTATGTAATGCCTAGCAGGAATGAATTAATGGTACTTATCCTCTATAGTATAGTGAATACAGTATAGATATCTAATGGAAAGAGTTTATGGTAACCGGTAGCTGAGAAACCTTGTGTGCTGCAGTGTTAAGAAGCACTACTAGTAGTTTTTTACTTTGGCTTGACTATGAGCTTTCAAGTTGACTACTAATGAAGTTGAAAGGAAAGTCTGTTTTAGCATAATGTGCTGTGTGTGCAGTTTCTCAGAACCATTAAGCCCAATATGGATGGTGACTTGGGACTAAGACTTCTATATTCCACAAAGTACGCGTGAAATCTGACATTCGCAAATGTGACCATCTTGTAAAGCCTGCTGCCATGCTTGAGGGAGCTTCTTGAAGACTCTCTCTGTATAGCCTTTACTACAGTGTAGGATCTCTTTTCTGTAAGCTTATGTCTCTAGTTGTAAATTTACAACTAGTCTGTGGGAAAACCCTATATGGAGTGAGTTCTTATTGTCACAATTTGTAAAACACTTGTATACAAGCTAGATATATTAAGGTGATCTCAAGAATTGAGTCTTAGCACAGACTTACTGTAGCTTCTCTACTTCAGGAAGCCCTTCATCTCAGTATTGGAAAGAAGTGGCTGAAGAAAGGAGAAAGGCTCTCTATGAAGTGCTTCAAGAAAATGAAAAGGTAGCTAGTGAAAGATAACTAACTTCTCTACCACTGGCTATTGTCGTCTTGTTCTAATGTTTTGTTATTTGAACTCAGCTGCACAAAGAAATTGAACAGAAAGATGGTGAAATTGCCCGCCTAAAAGAAGAAAATGAAGAGCTAATGTCCCTTGCTGAACATGTGCATTATATGACCAGCATGATTGAGGTACTTAACTTTCTAGCTAATGCTGTGGAATGCAAAATTGAGAAACCAGCAACGAGATCTGTTATGAATTGTGACTTCTGTTCTGTGTATTCACATAACTTCATTTGAAATTGCTGCCTAACCTGTTTCCTGTGGGATTGCTGTAGTCCAGAGGCATAAAGCCCCTTCTAGGGGATGAGTTTTTCCAGCTTAAAATCTGCAGGAGTAATGAGAAAAGTACTTAAGTACCTTCTTTGAAGGGAAGATTTAAGCTATTGTCTTAAGAGAACAGGTTTTGCATGTTAGAGATGGTGATGAGAAGAAAGGGTTCATTTTAACTGTTCTGAGATGACTAGAATTCAAATGCTTAATAGCTCATGTGAGGCTGCTGGCAAAATAAAGTGTTTGTACTGGCTGTGTCCTTTGAGGAACTGAACTTGAAACAGCAGGGACACAAAGTGGAGCAGGGACAAGGGAGCACTTGCACTCTTTAAAGTCAAGGTTTCATTGAGGAATTGCTGGTTTTGAGGCCTGAAAAGGGCTAATGCACAGAGTCTGTAGGGTTCATAAACTTGTAAATTTCAAAACGGCTTCCTCTATGAATTCCTTGGGGACAGATAGTTGTGTCACTGATTCCATGAATACTCTATCAGGAGTAGATTGTCTGTGACAGCCTCTGAAGGTGTTATAAATATATAGCCATGGAACCTTGATACTAAAATTATCAGCTAGATTGTTTTTGTAGGGATTGAGCTCTCAGCTGGGATACAAAGCTGGGTGCCTGGTAAATATTTTGATTCTCTGACTAGACTGGGGAGGTGGAAGCAAAATGAAAGGTTATTGCAAGCAACTGATTAATCAAGAAGTAAACTTGATCAAGTTAATTTTCAGTTAGTGCAATTATTTAGATTTTCTTTCAAGACTCCAATAATTTGCTACACTTATTTTTTTTTGTGTTCAAGGAGTGCTGCTTGTTAGTGGTAAACCCACAGTCAGAAATTAAATGACTTAAGGACTTAAAGAACTAATGTAGTTGAAGACTTCTCTGCAGTTCCTCAACAGTCAAGTTCCCTTGTTAGTTGTAAGCTGCTCACTTCTGAGGCTTTAATGATCCTTAAGTTATATATCAAACAACCGGAAGCCTCAAAAGCAGCCTCTTACAGTCCTGTTTTTCTTCCTTAGATCAGGTTAGGTGAGGAACTTCTAGTTTGATCATTGTTTGATCAGGTGCTAGAAACTGGGTCTTCTAGTTCATCTCGACTTGTTGTAGCTTCATTATCTCTGATTAAAAATTACAACCTTAATTTGTTGTACAGTAATTTTTCTAAAATTAAACCTATGTAGTACTGTATTAATAAACTTTAGAAGCTGTTTTCTGTAAGGTATCTTAGGTTGCCTAAGATAAAACCTGTCTTACTGAAGAACCTAAGGAAGACTTAACAGTCAACAAAGCAGATGTGGTCTGTGAGTTAGAGGTAGCAATTTGAGTTGAACTCAAGTGTCTAAGACTTTTGTGACTGAGGAATGTTTTAATTATATCGGTGATCTCCAAATGAAGATAATTAGTTTGCTTAATTCAATATGCACAGTTTTATTTCACTTGTTATCAAGTAGAAAAAGCATTAAGTTCACTGTCTTCTGTTTCTTTCTAGAGGCTAACTGGGCAAGCACCTGACAGTCCTGAGACACTAGAGAGTCTGGCTCTAGAGGAATCCAAACAAGAAAATGGAGATGATGCAGACACCAATTCTTCAGAAGGGCCATCAGAAGTATCGTGTGGCTTAAGGGAGAGTATATCAGATCTTGCTTCAAAGGAAGCATGTCATTTGCAACTGGAATGACAACCTTTAAATAGGCTTGTATATGTGGCTTTTAATTGCAGACTTCCTCTTGAAAGGATATACTAAAACTTCTCAGGTATAGAAACTCATGTGGAATTATTACAGATGTTGGTTTTTAACTGGAATTATGTAGCAGTGGGAGTATCTGGATACTGCATAGAAAACTTATTACAGGCTACACTTAGTTGCTTGTATAAAATGCAAATACTGTGTATTTCAAACTGTTGTGTAAATATCAGTTGGTCTGACATGATACATGAAAATTGATAAATAAACTTTTGCCTTTCCAAAACAGCCTCTTGAGTGGGGAATGGCTGGTTGTAGGTTGAAGTCAGTTGTGACTACTGTAGATGGAAGCTTTCAAGATTTTTAGGGAGTGTCTGGGCAGCTTTTAACTCCTTAGATTTGCAGGATTCTGGAGAACAGAGTGGTTTTGGTGGGTAGGGAAGGCAAAACAGAACTTGCGTGCTTCAGAAAGTCAAGAGTGTGTAGTAAGAGTCAAGATCTAAAGTTTAGTTAGATTTATGCTTTTCATGTGTTTTTAAATAATTTCCTCTGTCTTTTAAGGGAGCCTTTTCCAAGATACACAGATGAGAGCTTAAATAAGTGGAAAGTATTGGTCTGTTTTAGAGATACAGTTATTGGCTTCTAAAGAAGAGGTGGTGTGTTCTTGCTTCTAATAGCAGCTGTAGTGAAAATCAGATGGAGGCAAGGCAGCCTACACTTCAGAGCTACTTTGAAAGGAAACTCAAGTCTGTTTTCAAAGTACTGCTCTGGTATTTACTGGGGGATGAGGCACCTTTTTACTAAGATAGTAATGTTCTGAAGGGTTTACAGGAATAAAAAGCATGCTTTAAAACTTTGAGCACCTTCTCTGGCATCCATATGGAGGAAAAATGTCTGCAGTTAAATACCAGTTTTCCAGTCCTGAGTGAACTTGGCAGTTCATAACAAGGTCTTCTACATTGAAAGATGGTGGCCATTGCAACATCTTGTGAAGAAGTTAAAGCTGAGTGGCTTTCAGGAGGCAGAGATAATGAGAGGGATTCTGATTTGTGGATCTATTGGGCCTTGCTTCAGGGTATGTGTGAACACACCTGTGGAGCTATCAGATGGGCATCTTCAGCTTCCTTCTGCATCTTATTCTCTCCCTGTGGGTGCCAGCAAGTTAAAAGTTAACTGATTTCAGTTGTGCCATTCGGGGAATGTCAGAACTGTTGTAGGAAGTAATACTCTTTCTGGCTTCCCTTTCACCTTGAATCTGGTAACCACAAGGTGAGGTTGATTCTCCTGGGAACTTTGTGAACAAAAGTTTACACCTCCTATTTGTGCTCTAGAGGGTGCTTAGATGTGATCTAAGCGTCTAAGGATCTAAGGGATGTGATCTTAGGGTGCACATCACAGTGCAGAAGTGGTGACAAAGGCGTGTCTTCAACTTGCACCACCATTGTGTTTAAGAACAAAAACAACTAAGTGCTGGATAATTGCTTTGCTGAGTAACCTTGGTTTTCTGTTCAAAATAAATAGATAATACTATCAAGTGACTTAAACTGCATTGCACTGCATAAGGACTGTTATAAGAAGTTTTATGTGTTTCCTCACTTACTGTTAAGAGCTACTGACATGAAAATTGCTTAGCATGCATCTGAGGCAGGAGAGGTTTAAGTTACAGTTAACAGGCATTCTTCAGAGGTGGCTTTATTTTTAAACATAAGGGATGTTTTGCGTCTACAGAGACTGCAGAAGGGAAGACAGCAGTGTTGCATTATTAGCTGGCTGGGCAGGCTGTCCAACTGAGACAGCGTGTGCAACTTTTCTACCTTTTTACCTGCTGCTCTTTGAACTGCTGTAATACAGGTGCTGTTGTTTGACCAAAGAACTGCTAGAAAGTAACAAATCCAGAACTGGGATGCTTTATCTGCATCTGGCTTTTCCTTATTTTCATCAAGACTGTCAAGAATGCTTATTAGATTTAAATCTTGTGCTTTTTTCAATTGATTTCATTTAAATAACAAAGACAAGATAGTCCCTTGAAGTAGCTGGATCCTTCTGTTAAATGGGATTGTGTACAACATAAATCATGCAAGTTCTTCATGTAAGCTGATGTATGTATTGCAGCATTTGGCCCCCTTGTAATAGAAGGGTTTTTTGCATCAGAAAGACATGGGCCACTTAGTAATACATACACTTGCACCAGAGTTCTTCAAACCAAGCTACTATGGTTTTATTGACTTTAATTTATTAGCAGAGAGAATAGTTTGCTATTGCGTAAACATACTACAGAAGACTGGATGCAAGAGCTAAATTGTGGCATAGGAATAAAACCCATATACATGCTCTGTCACAGATGTTTTGGTCCTTAATCAAATAATCTCCCTATGCCTATTATAGCAGAGATATTAATGTATGAAAGTGTTGTCAGAAGTTTTGTGATGCTGCATTAATTGCTATTTAAAAATGTTCTAAAAAAAGTTTCACTTCCTGAGAATTCCAGAGTATTTCTTAAATATGCATGCAGTAGAACTACCTTACATAGTAAATGTAGGAACATTGTGTGCATGTGTGGAAGGCTTGTGAAATGTGTAGAAATTATACAGAGACTTGTGTAATTAGTTCTGTTAAAACCATCTAATCTTTTATTTTATATAAACTCATTTAACACTGAAACATAGCTATGTAGCAGCTGAAAATGAACATTACTAAAGCCAAAGAAACTTAATATCCAGCTAAATTTCAGGGAACGTTCTGTCCAGTAGAATAAAATTGTCAGTTCTGGAACTTAACTGCAGAATGTGATTCCAAGAAGTCATAAATGCTTTTGTGTGCCAACTTGATCACCATGATGTTGCCTCCTTTTCATTGCAGAGGCTATCCACGGCTACAGTCTCATCTTGTAGTGAAGTATCTGAAGGCTAGTCAGTGCGTCCTAGCACTTCTTCCCATAAAATATGCGTGTCCTACCAGGACAGAATTCCAGATATGTAAGACTAAAGTGTGGGGAGACAGGCCATTTGCAGGTGTTAGATGTTTCAAGAAGGAACAGCTGTGCGGGGATGAGCAGAGACAAGCAAACCAAGGGGGGTGTAGATGTTTTGTGTGAGGAAGAACTTCTAATTGGTTTAGTAAAAATAACAATTTTAGTATCAACACCCATTGTATTTAAGACAATGCACAGAGAGGTGAATTAGACCATAATAATTACTTGGCTGGGCAACTGAAACTCACTGGGTGTTTGCCACTGTATTGCTTATGTGAGGGCCTACAGCACTGTCATGTGTAGCAGCTTCTGTTGCAGCCTGTGCATAAGTAACAAAGTTGGTCATCGAGTTTTGCAAGGAAGCATGATGCATATTCCTTTCCTTTTCCTTAAGGGTCACGTGAGGCTCTTAACCCTTCAGAAGTGGATGTGAGATTTTGAGCAGAAGGTTTGCAAATCTGCCTGGGCCATGTCTTTCCAGTGCCCTGTTGTTCTTGAGACTGGATTGCATTGTTACCATCAACATTCTCTTCAGCAGAAAGTGTTTACTGTGCATTGCTAATTTCTCCTTCCATTCTTCTAATAACATTAAGTAGCTGAGCAAATGATAATGGTTTTCTGAGAAACTTTAATTTGCTGCTGCTTTGTTGCTCTGCCAGCACCTGCCTGTAATGAAATGTCATCAGCTGTGTTCACAGCCAAACCCTTGGGTATGATGATACCTCTGTCTTATATTCGGGGGCATGACAGCCACTTGAAGGGGGGTGCTGTGGATCCTATCATCAGGATAATTTGATTGCAAAGCAGGGGTTCATACTTAAAATATGCAGTCTGGCAGTGCCACTAACTCCTAGTTTTTGAATGCTTAAAGTCAGTGGTAATCAGTATATAGCAGACTGCAGCAGACAGTAAAGCTGTACTAAACACAGGCCCCCCACAACATGCTTCTTGCTAAATTGGAGAAAGATGGATTTAATGGGTGGACACTTCAGTGGATGAGGAATTGGTTGGATGGTCGCATCCAGAGGGTAGTGGTCAATGGCTTATCGTCCAGATGGAGATCGGTGGCAAATGGTGTCCCTCAGGGGTCTGTATTGGGACCAGTACAGTTTAATATCTTCATCAGTGACATAGACAGTGGGATCAAGTGCACCCTTGGCAAATTTGCAGATGACACCAAGCTGAGTGGTGAGGTTGATGTGCCTGAGGGAAGTGATGCCCTCCAGAGGAACCTGGACAAGGGGCCTTGTGAACCTGATGAGGTTCAACAAGGCCAAATGCAGGGTCCTGCACCTGGGTTGGGGCAACCTTCAGTATCAATGCAGAGTAGGGGCTGAAGGGATTGAGAGCAGCCCTGTCAAGAAGGACTTGGGGGTACTAGTGGATGAAAAGCTGGACGTGAGCTGACAATGCGCGCTCACAGCCCAGAAGACCAACTGTATCCTGGGTTGCATCAAAAGAAGTGTGGCTAGCAGGTCGAGGAAGGTCATTCTGTCCCTCGACTCTGGTGACACCCCACTTGGAGGACTGTGTCTAGCTCTGAAGCCCCCAGCACAGGAAAGACATGGAGCTGTTGGGGCAGGTCCAGAGGAAGACCTGAAGACGATCAGAGGGATGGAGCACCTCTCTCACGAGGACAGGCTGAGAGAGTTGTGGTTTTTCAGCCTGGAGAAGAGAAGGATCCAGGGAGACCTGATTGAGGCCTTTCAGTACTTAAAGGGGGCCTACAGGAAAGATGGGGACAGACGTTTTAGCAGGGCCTGTTGCAATAGGACAAGGGGTAATGGCTTTAAACTAAAAGAGGGAAGATTTAGACTAGATAGAAGAAATTTTTTACAATGAGGGAGGTGAAACACTGGATCAAGTTGCCCAGAGAGGTGGTAGATGCCCCATGCCTGGAAACATTCCAGGTTATGTTGGACAGGGCTCTGAGCAACATGATCTAGTTGAAGATGTCTCTGCTCATTGGAGGGGAGGTTTGACTAGATGACTTTTAAAGGTCCCTTCCAACCCAAACTCTTCTGTGATTCTATAACTCTTCTGAAGGTATACTGGGTACAAGAGGAGTTGCCAATAGTAATGGGACACTTTGGGCAGCTTAACTTAAGCTGCTGCTGTACTTAGAGTTGTATAGAGGCACTATGGGTTTATAACCTACCTGGCAGAACGCAGAGAGGCAGTAACAGCATGGCAAGGGTAGTGAAAAACACCATAGCTCATCAAATGCATGTGGTAAAAGCCGTGCAAACTGCCGAGTTATTTTGGTACAGGAACTTTTTCCTAACACTTTTCTGGGATGGCCCAAACCTTTAACTTTGAGTTAACCTGTTGCAGCCCTAGGAAGGGTTTTCTAATTACTGCCTGCTGGTTCCTTCTTTGCTGGTCGGTAAGCATCCGTCTTGTTATGGTCATCTCTAAGCGTCTGTTTTTTCCTACTCCACAAAGGAGAGCTCTTGCATTAAGGTGGTAGGAGAGGGCAGAGTTGTCATCTCTGCGAGCACAAAAATGTGTAAGTTATGATGAGACAAATTTATGGTTTGTTTCTTTTTATTTGCCTTCCGGCTTTGGAAGCTTTAAGATTTGTTCACTTTTTCAAGGGTTTGTTACCCTGAGGGTAGGAACTTACGGGATTTTGTTTGGCTTTGTTCTTAATTTAGGAGTGTGATTTTTTTTTTTTCCTGTGTTGTCATGAATCATGTTAGGACATGATTCCTTGTTTTATTTACTTTTCTAAAACAGTACTAATGCTCAAAGTGAAATGTAGCCTTTATACATATATATACCAGGTTCAAGCTTGTCAGTCTCAGGTGCCACAACAGGAACTAAACCTGGTCTAACCGTTCCTGCTAAAATTCCTGTGAATTTCCTCATTGACTTTACTGAGAGCAGGATTTGCTCCTATTTGGTTTGTATGAGCTGTATACGTGGGTTTTAATTGTTACAATGGTGTAGCAGATCAGCTTTAGGCTAATAAACTTTTTAAAGGGTGGCTTTAAACTACAATGAGGTGAAAGTAGATGTAAGCTCCGTGTGAGATGGTGCCTGTATACGTGAGCATCCCCGTGCTCTCTGCGGCTCTGGCTCTGCTCAATGGGCAGTTCTGCGTTCCCCAGGTCTGTGCCATCAGCCTCGATGTTTGTAAGGGGAAAAGGAGTGTCTTCGGTCTGAGATGAGTTTGTCTTCGCAGAAGGGAAGAAGTAATCAGTGAAAGTTTGGTAACAGTCCTGGAGCTTCTTCAGTATATTTGCTGCTAGTCCTTGAGGAGCTTTTATTGATAAGTATCTCGAATGATACAAAAAGCCGGTTTGCTATGAACTTTAACTAGGAGTAGCTAGAAATGTAGGGCACTAGTGCTTCTGTGAAAGTAAAGTCACCTTACTCATTCTGAAGCGATGGTTCAGAATGTAGCACCTACAACCCAGTGACTTCATGGCTTTTGCTTTAGCAAAATCATGTTCCGTGCTGTGATACGCAAGCTAGAACCAAGCTTTTGACATATACTATGGGAGCTCTTGACAGATATGGGACTATAAGAATATTCTCATCTTCTTTTTAAATAGCATACACCTCTTGCTGATGCTCTGGTATTGCACCGTCTCTCCCGCTCACCAGAAGTTGCAGTTCTCCGTCTGCCCTCAGGCAATAGTCCTTACTACCTGTGTTGTTCACTTTCTCTAATTTAGATGTTTTTGTAAGATCTTAAAGTAATGTTCTTCTAAGTTTTAACAAAGTAGTATGAAGCAGAAATGATTTCTACACTGTAAGAAGTCTAGCAGGTGACTTTATATAATTCAGCTAAACTTCTTGAGAATGTTGTGAAGTCTTGTCCTGGTGACCAGGCTTGAAAAGACAAATATTCTCTACAAGTCTTTTCCCTTAATAATTAAATAATAAAACAACTCCCTAATGATTTGCCCCAAATCCAGCTGCAAGTAGGTGGCTCTTACTGAGCCACTTACTGTACTGGGACCAGACTTGCCTGACATTTGAAGGTTGTGTGAGCCTCATGGTGGAGAGGCTGCTGATAGAGAGTGACCGTACATATGGACTGATGTGCTTAGTAATTAAAAAATAATCTTTATTATAACTTAAATGTGATAGGAAACATGGTGAGTACAAATGCCACAAAACTAAAAGCAAAAAACGAATTAAAAAAAAAAGCAGAAGTCAGTACAAAAGGACACCTTGGAAGAATTCAGCTGATGGGACAGGCATGGTATAAAAACCATAATGTGGTTATTTCACCTTCTGCAAAAAGAATCTATATCCCTCAGTAAACAACTAAGCATTTTGAACTGTACAAAATGTACTTTTTTAATTAAAGGAAGAATATATATATTTATAAATATACAGATATGTACATTGTTGTAACATTCACAGTAAAAAAACCAAAACAAAACGACCCCTGCCTGCCAATGTGTTTGGGGCAGGAGGCTTCCTTTTGATGTGAATTGTTTTCTATTGCAGTCTTTTCTATGTAGTCTATGCAAATTTGGATACTTTAATTGACATCTAAATAGCATTTCATGCATAATGAACACAGTACAGGAACACTCCTCTGTTAAACTCTATTCACCTCCTCTGTTAACTTAAGGCTTGTAATCAGCAGCTTGAAGCACTGGCTGTCTTTCATCCTTGCAGGGAGGGGGGGAACGCACTCATTTCACCCTCTGCTTATTACTGCCCCCGAGCTCCACTTTAGTTTGTTCTAGTTCTTTATATTGAAATCGCTCTATAGAAGCTATGATCCACTAATTAGAGTGTATGAAATCCAATCCTGCCTGCAACTTAGAGGACCAAATGGCTTTGGGGACTCGTGCAATTAGCTGTATTCACTCCTTCTCGGAATAAATAAATGCACTTTACCTTTTCATTTAGTTTCTAGAAACCTACGTGATTGTTTGATCCCCCTCACAAATCTCTGGATTAATGATGGCTCATTGCTGGAGGGGAAGAGAAAGGAAATAAAAGACCAGCGGAGGCATTTAGAATGAGTCACCAAAATGACACCTCCCAGGGTTTACATCACGCTGTTTCTGGAGGCAAAACTTGAAGAAACTTGCTCTGTGTTTCATTACTGAGAACAGTGTTCTCGCCAAGTGGTGTTCCCTGCTGCTGGAGTGTTGCTGGAGACACTGCATGGCAGCAGATGCTCAGCTCGGGGTTGAAGAGACAGCTTCTTTGCAGTCCTGCTCAGGTGGCCTCCTACTTGTCCTTGCTAAGATACAGTATCGCACGTTTCAAGCTTCCACAACAACTTCAAGGAAGTAAATGTAATAGTAAAATATATGAAGATGCCAAATTCTAACAACTCACAGAAGTTTGAGGCTGAATAACTGCAATTACATTAACTGTTACAAATCAAAGTATTGTTCCTCGGTGTCCAACTGTTCCATCATGAGCTGCAAAGAGGAGCCAATAGGAACTCTTTAGCTGGATTTTAGGTTTTGCTTTTCCTTAAAAAGTCTGTAAATTGTTACATTTTGGGACATTTTCATAGAACTCTTCAAAGTCGTCTTTTTGCTCCCCACGCTGAAGTGCAGCTCCATCCTACTTTAATGACTGCTAAATGTAGCCAGGTTCTTTCCACCTAAAAAGCTGTGGCGGCTTCAGTTCCACGGCGGCTTCCGACTTTAACAAATTCTCGGGGAAATTTGTCTAGCTGTTCATATGCCAGTCTCCCATCCTCACCTGAATGCAAAATGTTAAAGCATAATAATGTATTATATCACTGCCCTACAACATTTCAAATACTGGATTCTCTGCTGTTAGAAAATATCAATCTGCTGGTAACTTCTTCCTCTTCTTAAAATTTATCTTTATGAAAGCAACTTCAGAAATTACTTGGAAAAATTAAGCGTATTCTGAATGTTCTTTTTTTTTTTCCCCTCCTGTAATTTGCTGGTTTTATCTAGAGCCAAACAGAAGCAGACATGGCTTGTATGATTAGATGACAGCATCTGTACACTTGTCTTACTAAATGACCTATGGTGCGCGTCAAGGTCTCAGCTGCTGCTGGGATACACTCAAGGCACGTGTTCATACTTTGGACAATATAAAGTTTATCCACTTCTCGCTTCCTGGCACTTTAAAGAAGCAAGTCTAGCCACATCTTTACTTATATCTCCCTGGAAAAGAGGAAGTAGTATGTTTGCTAAATTTAACTAGTTGTGTCTCAAACCCTTTTCTCTTAGATACTGTCATCTATATGCACCTGAAAATAGGATTGAGCCTTGAATGTTGAATTGACCATTAGGAACCAAGATCATCTCTGTATGTCATCTAGAAGAATAGCAGTGCAATCTCCCTGCGTTTTCCAAAGTGTCCCCAGGCTAGTTGTTTTATAACCTGAGCAATAACACGTCCAACAGCAGAGTGAATTCCTGCTGAACTGGTGAATGGAAGGAGAGTAAATTTGATGAGTTTGCATAACTAAAATCACAGATAGCCCCATGGAGTCGAAATTCATGCCTAGCCTGAAGGCCAGAAAAATACAATTTTCCTGTGCCACTTAAATACTGGTGCCCTGAGACTGTGCAGCCCCACTTGCAGTCACACACTACTACACAGCAAGATTACAGGTTAACAAACAGGGTATCTCTCGTCTCAAGGACAAATGAGGGTCAATGCCAGGTGCCGGAGGTCCTGTGCGAAGGAGGACTTGCAGGCTAGGGTCTGTCCAAATAAGCATATAAAGATAATTTAGATTCAATGAACACTTGGCAGTGCTAATGGCACTTGAGCACGTGATAATGGCACTACAGGGGTGATAGGAGGGGGTCCCCAAGAGGAGGGTGTATGAGGCGCAGCAGGCTGTGTGCCTGTCCTGCCTCCTCAAGGCTGCTTCGTTTTCAAATCCATTACAAATTATTTCTGTTGATTTCTCCTTTGTTTTTTTCCTTTTCTACTTCCCCCTGCAGGCTCTCATGCAATTCAGTTTCTCTTTGGTCCACTTCCATAATTTTCAAAATGAATATAACTATTCCTATATATATATTCATATATATAGGAATATATATTTTCTAATGTCTTTTGAGTGTCTAGGTATCTAGGTATAAAGTTTTGTTTCACTCAAGAGTCTCGCATTTGTATAACTCAGATGTCTTACATGTCTGTTAAAAAATAAAATTAAATACTGCTTTAAAACAGGCAACTCACCAAGTGAGAGCAGGGTTTCGGATGCCACTTTTCTGATCTCTTCATTGTCAGACTGGCAGAGCGTGACCAGCATTTTAATACTCTCAGCAGCCTGGGAAGTGCAAAAAGAACCACGTGAGCACCACACAGTACACTCTGGTTTCATTTCACAGCTTTGTGTGGAAATAATGACCATCCTCTGCATTGCCCTTCCTACTCCAAGGGGAGGGCTTTGGTGGAGACACAGGGAATGGGGTTTCCCTGAGGGGAAGCATCCAGGAGAAGGCATATTTTCTGCTGTCAGTGTGGGCCTTTTCTAATTTTCCTACCCTATGTGCCGTACACATATATCTGGCTGACGAGCTACAGTGGCCACTTCTGCTGTAGGCTGGGTGATGGGCCATGGGACAAGGCCACCAAAGTGCCAAGGTGAGGGTGCGGCAGGGAGATGAACGGGAGACAGGCATGAAGGGAATAAGTTTCACACTAAGCATGTCAAACCTGTAGGTCTGAGAAGGCCGTTCTCACCAGCCAAACTGTGCCTACAGGGAGACGTTGGCTGGCCAGCCCACTCACTCCACCGCAAGCTCCTCACCAACACCTGTGCCCACCAACATGCCCACACTTTCACCTTGCCTGTTCTGTTTTGGGAAGAAAGCAAGGAATAATCCTGTTCTGCTCTGCTACAAAAACGTCAGGCCTTTGGGGACAGCAGGTGTCATAGTGTCTCTGGCAGGCTATTTAATACGACAAGGGAGATGAATGAAAGGAAGGGCAGGCGCTGCCTCAGCGTGACACATGGAAAAGGTGCTGAGCCAGAGTCAGTATTTGCATGAGCCCTGTCAATCTGAGGGGCACAGGCCTGCTCTACGATGCTCTGAATGAGGGCTTAGCTACCAGAGCCACGAAATCTCACCACCTCACCTTCAACATGGTCGCTTGTGCTTGACTTGGGCCAAGACTGTGCTGGGTGCACACTGGTGACTACAGCTTGAATGCTTGTGAGTGATGGGTTCACAGCAACACAGAGCTTGCTGTGATGTGCAAAACCTCCCAGAGGTTCATAGTGGGACATTGTGCAGCTAACATGGTTTGATGTGGATGTTGCTGCCATCAGGTTAGCTCACCAACAGCCACTGATTCATTCTAGCATTCCCATCTCTGAAATAATATCATAGAATCATAGAATGGCTAGAGTTGGAAAGGACCTTAAAGATCATCTAGTTCCAACCCCCCTGCCATGGGCAGGGACACCTCTCACTAGAGGTGTCTCTATCTTCCAGAAAGACTTCAACTTTTTTCTTTGAAGATCCCAAATGATGATACTTCCCCTCAGTAGTTTTTTTTTCTCCAGCAATTGCCATTCTCACTATTCAAGACGCACTGGAGCCACACTGCTCAAGTTAAATGTGTCTAGTTCCAGTTCCCACCACTGGTTCCTAGCCTGCCTTTTCCTGAGAGAACAAAAACTCCACTGCACCCTGCATGCAGCAGAGGTGTAATGCCCCTCACCGTTGCCTCTCAGGGATGCCTGCTAGCATCTCATTCAAGGGAAAACAGCTTTTTCATATTTAAACAGTACTGGATCATGTATTGGATGGTATCAGTTCTGTCTGGGATGAAGTTACGTTTTAGAGTTGTCTTCTTCAGGGGACAGTTTTGAGGGAGAAATAGTCAGTCTGCGGTGGGTCTGTCTCATGGAACATGCTTTTTTCCCCAGTATCCTGTACCAGTTGGGCTTGGGCGGCTGCTGTTTCCCATGGCGCAAAAAAAACAGCCCAAGAAAAAGTCCATTTTTTCTTCCTGTCATGGGAGGGAATGCAGAAATAGTACTATATGCTAGCTGAAGCAGTAGTGCCCAGATGTACCAGTTACTTGTCACAAAACCAGCTGTGACCTGCCTCTCCTTTTCTACCGCAGCAACCCACATGCATTAGATCTAATTTTATCCGGGGAAAGGATTTTTTTTCCCCTCTCAGTCAGTACTCTATGGATGAATATTTTTTTTTCTTTGTGATGTAGAAGTAAGTCTCCTAAAGTCAATATGAGAGGGAGGAAAAGATGGTATGCAAAAGATAAACTTTGTCATTGTCACAAGGCCCAGCTATTTTTGCAATGAAGCTTCTAAACTGTTCCCAAACAGCACGGTATCTGTAAAAGGATGCAGTGCAGCAATGCAAAACAAAAACACCATTGCTGCTGCTATTGCATATTTCTGTTTGTTGTTTGTAGCTATCACATGTCCTTTCTTTAAAGTAATGCCAAGTGCCACAGTGAATTCCTTGTCTCTTACCTTGAGGTATCTTAGAGCCAAGCAAGCTGCTTTTTGCAGCTGGAGGTTGGGCTGGGTTAGTGCTTCACAGTAATAAATCAAGGCCTGAAAACAGATAAAGAAGAGTAGCGATGAAAATTCTGGTGCCTGTGTGGAGCAGAAGGGTGGAGCGAGGAGGCACTGCTACCCTACTTAAGGGAAGGGAATTGCAGCCCGCCTCCCGGACAGTGAGCCCGTGGGATGCAGACGCACAGCCCCTGCTACGTGGTGGTAATGTGGTGGGATAATTCCCCGCAGCAGATCCAGGCCAGGCCACGAGTTATAGCTTAGTAGTCTCAGGCCAGCTTTTGTTGAGGAAAAGTTCACCTTAAAGTGAGAAGCACGATCTGGCACCCTTGAGGGCCTTTCTGCATAATTCACCAAAGAGCTTTCAATGGGCCTCGGAGACTAAATAGCTCAAGAGCTGACCCTTGAGATGGTCCCTCTCATGTAGGGATAGTAATGAACAGGCTGGGATGGACCCCAGGGGGACTGCAAATAACTATTACAGGCTTAGCATGAGCTGCTAGACCAGTTTATTGCTTGGCCCTAGAAATTAGTAGCTACTGCTGAGCAAACAAAACCAGTGTGAGCAGCAAATCTCAGTGGCAGTCGGCTGCACAATGAACTCATCTGCAGCATAAAGCTGCATAATGCCTTTATACAAGGCACCCCGTGGTCCTTCCTGCAGGCAGTGAACCAGGTATCAGCTACGCACGCCTGTTCCAGGAGGTGGCTGTATTTCCCCTGAGATGCTGCCTCCATGAAGCTGGGGATGGAGAAGGATGGTATGAGATACCAAGAGGCTGCCAAAATGGAAGATGAAGTGGGAGGGCAAACAAGGAAGGGACTGGATCGACAGAGAAGAGCAGCAAAGAGCAAGCTCCTTCTTCTTGTCCCTCTGCCTTCCTTCTGCCTCTCTTCCTCTTCCAACTGCCTTTTCTTTCACTCTCTCCTGACAGGGAACAAGAAGGATAGTAGGGAAAGATCTGCCATGAAAGGGGAGAAGCCAACCCCTAATTTCTTCTTACTGCTTTTCTCCCTTCTCTTCAATTTCTGTGTTTAATCTGGCCCTGCTCATTGCCTCTGGTATCTGTGATGATAGACTCAAATCTTAGATCTCACAGCCGAGCTGTGTTCTCCCAAGGCAGCCCATCCCCTCCAGAAATTGTGGGAAGTCCCACAGATGCCAGCCTCCTTTCAGAAAAAAATAAAAATCTCAGACCTACGTCTTCGCGTGTTGGTGATGCTGGGGACTGTTGCCTTGAAGCCTTGGACTGAAGCCAAGCCTGAGAGATGCCAGCAGAATTGCTGAAGTGTGGAAGATAACTGGAGAGCACAGCACTCAGTAAGTATTTGCAGAGTTTGGGTTAGTACCTGTTTAGTGTAATGACAGGTAGAAACAGGCTGGCAGAACGACAGAAACAGACTTGCATATTTGCAGGAAAATTAGACAGGAAATCCCTCTGGATCAGCTTAAATGAAGCTTGGAGCAATTGTTTTATATGCATAGACATTTGAAACACACAGGCAGAAAAAATGTCATGATGATACAGGTCTCTTATGCGACAGGTGATTTTCTGCCACTTACCTTCTCCCTGAAGTGCGTGTTTTCTGCAGTAGCTGTCAGAAGTGATGCCACCGTCTCACTGACTTCATTTTTATTTTCATTGAGAAGTAAAGCCAAAGCTCTCAAAACTTCTTGCTGTGGCGGAAGGTTATTGGAGTTTATTTTGGCCACATTTTGCTGCAGTTTTCCATCTTTCACTGACTGCAGCACCTGAACCACAGAGGCTGGAAGTGCAAGAGGAAGGCACATATTTTACATATTTTATCCTCTCGATATTTCAGATTGCTCCTTTCCCTGCTAGCAATCCTCAATTTTTACTATGCACACAAAGAACATGAAAAATCCCCACCTGAGCAATTGCTATGGATATGTGGTGTGTCTGCATTGGTAATTGTCTGGGCTTTAAGTTAGGCCAGTTTCTCAGATGTTCTTCTAAAGGAAGAGATGAGTAGATGGGCTAGGTGGGACACTGTGGCACTTACACCTACCCAGAGTTAAGGGCCTAACTGTCAAATCTTCACTTGCTGCTGGAAGATGTAAATCCTCCTTATCACAAGTGAAACGCAACATTGTCAGTGTATTGCCTTCCAGGGCATCTTTGTGAGAGCTTGTCCCAGGCAGATTGATGTCTGCCACCAAGAGCCAGGGCTAATGTGTTTCAGAGGTGAGCTGAAATGCCTTTTTCCTGCCATGTTTTTGAGCAAAAGCTCCCTGGTATGCCCAAATAAAAATGGAAACTAGGCAAGGTTCTTCAAACTCCCTCTCAAATACTGAAGAAGAAAACTTGGGTTGCCAGGGACTGCCATCTAGCACCCTCTGTGGAGCATCTTCTTCTCTCTTTAGCTCTGGGTGGCAGAGCCTGCCAGACACTGAGGTGGGTGCTGTAATCCCTTGGCTCATGAGCAGAGCTCAGCACTTCAGAAGATCTCTCCATAAAGGCTGATAAAAGACTGGAATGTCATCCAAGCTGTGAGCAAAGAAAACTTCCCAGACCGTGGGGCTAGCCCACCACCATCAGCCATTTCCTAAAAACTAACTCTTTCATCATATTTTTTTCCCATTTGAAAATGGAAGTGGAAATAGAAATGACTGAGGGTCTATCTACATCAGCTCCTTTCTCTTGATGTGTACTACTGTTCAGGTGCATTCAGACTTAGCATTCAAGGCACTTTTTTGTCTCCTTTCCCCTCTTCTTTTGTAAAATCAGCCTTAGGGCTGAATTGGTTTGTGCTGAGGGCTGAAGGACACTGATGTACTCCCCTGTTAGCCACCAGAATTTATATACTCTACCTTCTTTTGCAAGCTGCAGCAAATAGCTTCCAAGGTCATTAACACTGTGGCTGGCAAAATAGTTGTAATACTGAAAGACGGTAATGATCTCAGAGGACATGCTGGAGTAGAGGACAGGCTCTGTCCGGTCCAGGATCTGAGACACCAGGATTCTGAAGACTGCAGGGAGCCATGGAGAAAGGGACACGTTAGTGAGAGTAAAAGCTGCTGGCAGAATGCTGCAATGCTCTTCAAAGCCAGAAAGAACTGTATTTGCAAAGTCAGGTACTTCCCAATGTTTCTACCCTCAACTGCGGTTAGGTTAGAAGCCAGACAGGCAGAAGGTCTGTCTAGGTCCAATCACCAGAGGATATCTTTCTAAGAATGAACCTCTGCCTGTTTATGGATGGCTCATGGAGTTTCTTATCCAATAAAGCATCCCTTCTACCCAAATGATGTCCTGAATCACTAAATACATATGCACACACAGAGGCAGGGTTTGGCTTTGCTTGTCTTTATGTTCCTGCATGAGCATGTGGCACGCAGAAAGCTAGTCTGAGGCACTGTCTGTGAGAGCTGTAGCATGGACCAAGAAGGAAAACACTGCCCTGGGTAGGAGAAGGTAACCCTTCTCCCCTACACCTGAGAAGTCACCCTACATCTCCATTCTGTCCCAGGGAGAGCTAGTCAGTATAGCTGGAGTCTGAGATGTGTCACATCCCACTTCAAATAGGAACCTATGTTCAGATAGACTCCCTTGGATGTGTATGAATTTCATCCCAGTGCACTGTAATGGGGCATGGACATTATATAGATGAATAAAATTAAGTGCAAGGATTCCTACTTCACTTACAAACCTGTATTTGGGAACAGTCTTCCTTTCCAATTAGCTCATAAACCTTAAAACAGTATTTTCTTTTCTGCTGACCTCTCTTTTTTCTCCTATTCTGATCTGATTATTTTTGGCCAAAACTCTTTCAAGAGTTGTAGCATTAGTTTTCAAATGAGATCTTGGAGCTGTGGTCAAACAGACCTTCAAGG
Organism: Numenius arquata; assembly: GCF_964106895.1. Lineage (NCBI taxonomy): Eukaryota > Metazoa > Chordata > Aves > Charadriiformes > Scolopacidae > Numenius > Numenius arquata. The sequence goes on from NC_133579.1 coordinate 33,134,765, forward strand.
GATTGGAAAACAAAGCAAGGAAGGTTGAGTAAAACCCAGTACACAGCTGTTCTCCATTTTGATGACCGACACAATTTTTTTGCAGCACTTGGTACCTGTTTCTGCAAGTCCTGGGCACTCCTCATTCACAGTGGTAGCAAAATTCATGTCCAACTGCTTCATCATCTTGTCTGCAGACGTGTGATACACTCCTGAAGGGCCAGTACACTTCATCCAGAAAGCCAGCAGCGACAGCTTCTTGTGGAACTCTGGAATTGCTGGAGGAGAAGACAAAATGAACGACGAAACAAAGCTGTGCTGGACACATTGACTTCCAGAAAAACGAGATGGTAAGAGTGGAGGAAATCTCACCCCAGCCCACTGATGGACAGCTACTGTTTGGTGGGTCACCCCATGCTATTACCTTCCCAGAGCATGATCATGGGATCATCCCAAGTTTGTAACATGTTTTTTCTGTTTCCCATGGTAGGATGTGAGAAAATTTGCTCCTGATCCAGTCCTGGGCACTGATGTCTCATCCTTTTAAATACCACAAAATACTAGGAGTGCACCACAAATGGTCTGCACAAGACCGGTTCCTGTCCTAGCACTGCTTGGGTGCTACCCTAGCCTTGGGTAAGTCACTCAATTTTGCCTCAGTTTTCTCATGAACAAAGTAAATACAATATGTTCTATTTACCTATCCTGCCAGAGTGCTCATGAGGGTGAGTAACTATGTGTTTGTCAAACTCTTCCAAGGTATTAAAACAGATGCAACAACAAGAAAAATAACTAAATAATTCTCCATCTGGATGACTAAAAATGAAATGGATAAAATGTCTAAGGAGTTGTAGGATCTGCCTCTGATAGTATGAGGCAGATCCTGCCCTTCCTCAGGAAAGAGAGGTGGAGGAAGAATTTGGGTCTTCAGAGGTGGCAGCATCCCCACTCCACCACAGCAATGACCTCTGTCCATCTTCTGCACATCAGGGAGGGTAAGAAGTCTTTTCTCTTCTCACCTGCTTACTTCTGGATACTAGCGCTGAAGATTGAATAAGGCCCCTGACCTGTTGCAGTGACTGCTGCACCTGCTGGTAACTGTGAGTCAGCCCCTACTATGGTGGCATCTCCTGCAGTGACGGTGAGCTCTGCACAGAAATTATTTCAGCAGGAACGCATGCCCAAACAAATGCTTTTCAGAAGGAAACCCCCTAAGTTGTCTCTTACCATCAGTAAGGGAGGTGATGTTTCCCAAGTTCTCAGTGCTGATCTCTGCAATATTCTCCATCACGAGGATCTGCCTGGACAGCTTATCCAGGAGGTCTCTTGCCACAAATGGTGTTTTACTGGAGAACACAATTTGCTGGTGAAGACAAATGGGAAGAGAGGAAAAGGAGTCATTGAACAAAAAAAAACCACAGAAAAAACCAAACAACTCCAAAACACCTGGCACCTGAAGAAGTGCAATGGCAAATTCATTGCCTGGAACCATTGGATCTCCTTAACTTCAAAAGTTTTTTGTCTCTGAGTATTTTATGGTCGTGATTGATAGGCATTGTTGCTTATATCTTTAACATCTACATCCAGATGCAGGCACTTGAGTATCCTAGCATCCATTTGCATATATAATTTCTAATTTACATGCTTTGTGAAGCTAAAGGAATCCATCATCATAAGCCTTAAAGCCAGAAAAGAATACTTGTCTCACTTCCGCATAACATAGGCCGTGGACTTTCAGGACATACCTGCCTGGAGGCAGATACAGGTTGCTCTTCCTCTACACCGTTTCAGCTCTGATCAACTAACCAGGTGCCTTTATTAATTTCATACTTTTGCCTTGCTAATCCTCCCTGCTGCTGACATCTGCATTTTCTTCAGGAGTCCACATAAACATTGTTCATATCAAATCTGCTCCGTGTGTGGACATAGTTCAAGCTTGCCTCCCCCAGCTGTATATTTACCATGTACACAAAACCCTCCCTTTTTCTCATACTTGGTAGAGTGTCCAGCTCAGCACTAAGAAAGCTGGAATCAGGCTCACTCTGTATTGCTTCAGTGGACCTTTGGGAAAATAAAGCTAATTATATCTAAGATGGAAGAGTCGAATAATTGTGAAGAGGAAGTTGCAGTATGTTTTGATTCATCAGGAAAACCCTGATGCCCTTCCTTGCTGGAGGTTTAAAACGACATTTGCTGTGCTTGGGATCTGAAAAAAAAAACCTCTAAAAGGTTGTGCTAGTTTTGAGCACAAACAGACAATTTTGATGTCCCAGAGGGGCTGCCAGGCACTGCCTTCCCCGTGTGTGTTGCAGACAATCTCTCCACCTCACATGCAGAAATGCATTTCTGCTCTTGAACATCACAGCTGTGTCTGGGGCTCGGTTAAACGGTGGGGTAACGGGCTTCTGTTTTATCTCTGAAGACATGGGCTGTCTTAACCGGAGCACCAATGTCATTGAGGACCTCTCAGCAAAGCCAGCAGATGTTGGTAACCCAGAGCATGGGTTGCCCCTGTCATCTGTTGTGTCACCCGTCAGCTCTGCTGGGTGGCACCTGCAAAGTGCCCCGAGGTTTGCAGGTCAGGTCTGCTCTCAGAGGGGTGAGGAATGGAAACGATGGAGGCTTTTCTGGTTACCTTCACCACAGCATGGTGGCTGTCCCAGCCCTGCGCTCCCACTGCCTCCCAGGAGCAACACTGACCTGGTCCTGCCCCATGTTGATGGCCCACCAGTGCCCGCTGGGAAAATTTTAAAATATATGCCCCAAAAAGAGCTGGGCCCGGTACCTGAATGAGCTGCGTGCAATACTGCAAGTGCTTAACTATGGTTATATCGAGGCTGTCGTTCCCTGTGGTCAGGGGCAGAGGGCTGCCGGCCACGCTGGTGCCCACACCTGTGTCCTCGGTGAGAGCTTCGCTCAGGTGGCCTCTGGCTTCTGGGTGCTCTGTCCTGTAACTGGGGAGGGATGAGGGAGGGAGGTCAGTGCAGGGCCAACCAACACTGCCACAGCAGACACACACACACACACACAGAGCTCACTCAGGGCAACGAGCAACGAGCACAGCAGAAAAGCTGGAAGCAGCCAGAAACCTCAGGATGAACACATCATATCGCAAAGGAGCAGTGCTGCCCTGGATGGGGCTGGAAGGGCTGTACCCAGCGAGGGGAGAGCTCTCCATCCCGTGGCTGGTTTGCCTGGAGTGATGCGATGCCCTTGCCAGCAAACCTTTCCAACCCGTGGTTACTGTCCCTTGGTGGCAACAGATTTCTCCCATCTGTTGGAGAATCATCTCCCCAGTTGCTCTGGATTGAGCACCATGACAATTCGTGTCATCCCAGGCACCGAGCTGCTAAGAACAGCCCTGCGCCTTCGGTGTCCTCCTGCTGCCAAATTTAATGCTCATTGCAGGAGGAAAAGAAAGCCACTGCTGGAGTAAGAGACATGATGCTTTCATACGCTGTTTTAGGCACAATGTGTACAGCTTGCTTTGCCAATTGTTTCTGTAAGAGCGTAAAGCTAGTCTCACTGTGTTTTAAATCATTATTTCCAATGTTGCCCTGTTGCACAAATGGTCCTCCCTGTGTTTAAATGCAAAGCCCGAGGTCAGTCCCCAGATGGCAAATGCAATTGGCTGCAAGTTCAGAAGTTTCAACACTTGCAATCTTTACACTGAGTCACACGCTTACACATCTGAAAATGGAAACAAGAAGCTACACTGTCCAAGGGTGAGCCAGAGGGGAAAAAATGAAATTTTAACTTCTATTTTAACTTAAAAGATTTTAGCTGCTTTCTAAGTTAGCTTATAACTAACTTAATTTTTGCTGCTTAAGTTAAATTTATGCTAAAGTGCCTGGTTAAAGCCAGATCTTAAATCAACACAGACTGAACTGAGCTCAGAGTGCCAGATTAGCAAGCAACACATTTTTCCGAGTTTTTTTTCCCCCACCAAGTCTTATTCTGGAAAGAGGATACGCAGTGACATTTTGGGACCTGAATGGTGGTTGCTTGTTGGTACTCAAAATTGTTTTAAACAGGCCACAATAAGCTGTGAGATGTATAGCTCCCTGGTTGGAAAGCGTGGGGTCCTAGGGAACCATGTTCTTTTCTTTTTTCCCAGCTTCAGTGCCACTTATGTGCCTGCTGGGCATCATGTCGGCTCAGAGGATGCAAACAGGATTTTAGGATCTAATGATTGAAACACAGCATCTTAAGGTCACACGACAATGGCAGACCACGGCACAAACACCACAGCTTTTCTTTTTTTTTTTTTTTCCCCTTTTTTTTTTTCCTCAGAAAGACCAAAAGTGATGAAAGAAGGGCAGGTAACACACAGGGCCATGAACAGAGCACCAGTCATCACTCTTAGATTCCAAAGGAAACCTACACCATGCTGCTTAAATCTGGCCCTGTGTTACTGTTATTGACAAGCTTAATCCACTGCAAAGACTCATTCGGCTAGAGAGAAAAGACAAAGGGAGGGGGGGAAAAACCACAGAGGAATTAGTAATTACATCCAAGGAAAGCCAGGTCCAAACCTATGTCAAGGAAGAGGCTCTGCCAGTATTGATGTCAGCTTAATTTAATTTACCCTTCTTCTCTGGAGGACAGATTGAGCATATTTGAACAGGAAAAAAATGATCCTGGAAGCTAAGATTTTGTATGCAGCAGCCACAGGGAACCCTTTGACCCTATAAACTTATGAAGGATTAGTCAGTCTTCCTTGAATAATGTGTGCACCGGGATCCCCTCTTAGCAACAAAGAGCTAGGGTATCAGTTTGGCGTAAGCACAGCTGGCAGTTACTTCAAACTTACCTATTCTTCTCAATCTCAGTATCTGAAAATACTGAGTCTGCACCTCCTCCACCATTACAAACCTCCACACCACCACCATCCTCATCATCAAAGTCAGAGGTGTTCAGGAAATCAAAGCTTTCTAAAGCACTTTCAACTGTTAGACTTAAACTGGAGGACCTGCTTCGGCTTACTGCTGGCTTGCACTGCAAAGGCAGAACGAACCAATGAAAACCCCAGATATTAGCTACTACTGAAAGAAAAGAAAAAAAAAGGATAAAGCTTAAAACTTTCAAATTCTTCATTTTATTTTTAAAACTTCATTTTATTGAGTGTTTCATTTCAAACCTTCATATTCATAGCATATACAATCAAAGCCTGAGAACTGGAAAAACACTTCCATTCCTCCTCCCCCTCCATTCTACCCCCTCTCTTCCCCAAAGGAAAACCCTGAAAGGCAAAATTCAATGTGTTTTATAGAAATGAGAAGTATATCTTGAATCCAAGTGACGCAGCTTTCAGCATCTTCCGAAAGGAGAGATGGCAATTAATGCACTGGAAGTTGAAAGGGAAAGGCACATCCTGTAATTGCTGTTCTAGCTACAGAAGCCAATTTATACATATCCAATGGCACTATCGGATTTATTCCAGATGTAAATCCAATGGACCGTAGCCAGGAATGAATCTGGTCCCGTATCTGCAGATTTATTCATGGGATGAGAGGACTTTTGTGGTCTTTGAAGCCACATGGCTCATCAAGGAAAAGCCAATCAGGCACTGGATTCCTCCGTGGCACAGCAAGGTAGAATTGTAGCTCAGGAATTAACGGTGCTAGAGAGGGGGGAAGCCATCCCATCTCACTGCTGGGAGAAATGCAATGGAAACCTTGCTGTTGCTGCAGGAAGTATCAAAGGCCCTGGTCCCATGTGGTGATTCATCCAGACATGCTCATAGATTTGCTTCCAGGGTCACCTTGCAGGATCAGATGTGGCTTGAGAGATCACCTCTGTTGGTTTGTACAATGGCTTCAACACCTTTAGCACTACATGATTATTTGATCAGAAACAGCCAGGAACCACCGGTGCCATTACACAAGTTGTATCTTCCAGTCACAGGCAGAAGCCAGGACTTTGTCTCAGCTTGAAGAACGAAACGCATTGCCCTCTGAGTTCAGACTCATCACCAGCTCCTCTGGAGCTGAGGGGACTTGGAGTTCTATTTCCAATTTGTTTGCACACAATATTAATGCTGTGATGGTCGTATGTTAGCATGTACGATGCTTGACTCCTTAAATTGACTGTAATTAGCTGATCAAACTAACACTTCCCAACACATCTGTGACACAGGTGGGTGCTGGATCCTGCTTCCTCTGCAGCACCGATGGCTTTAGATACCATTTCTTTCAGGGCTGGTGGTGCAGCTTCTTCAGACAAAAGCAAACAGCAACATGTGGGCTTCTCCTTTTCCCTGTCCATTTAATATGACCAAGAGAGATTTCTTTAGCCACAGCTGGATTCCAGCTGAGCTGTTTTGCAGGGGGAGCCCAGCAGAGCTGCTGGCAATGCTGAGTGTGGGTCTGCAAGATGATCGATACATGACTCGTAGATAGAAGCAGATCTGGAAGAGGTGTCTATCTCGAGCGTGCAGGAATCCTGTTCTGCACAGGTCCATCCTCTCTCGCCCCATCCCATGTCTGTCCCTTTGTAACTTCTGATAAAAGGAGTGTAAACAAACTGTCTCCATTGTCCCTCTGCTGTTTGGATAGTTGACCTCTTTGTACAAGCTGCAGAGCAGCCACAAAGTTAAAAAATAACAGTAATGGTAACTTTGCCTGCTTGAACCTCGTCAGGCAATAGTGCAAGAAACAGGGGCTGCAGGCTGTCAAAAAAGCTCTTAACTTGGGAAAGTACCATGCAGTTAGAAAACGCCACTGGAAACAAGGATGTTAGCAAAGTTTCTTCATAAGAAGATAATGCTGAAGGATAAATGCTTCCCTCCTTCCTCCCCAGCCATGTTTTTTGAATGTTGAGGCTGAAATCACTAGCAGGCCAAGTTGCATATGAATATGAAGCATTTGAAATTGTTATTTTCCGTATACTACTCCTTGCACAGTAATGTGTCCTGAGTTATTATTCATGGGGGAGATACAAGTCACAGTGATCAGCAGTAAACATATTAACAACACACATGCAAAACCCTTTTCTTCTTTCTAATTTTGTACGTTTTCTGTCGATCCTGGTGTAATGACAGGATGTCTCCCATTTTAAAAATGGATGGGGGAAAAAGGAAAAGGCTTGGAAGAAGCCTAGGCCAAGAGGGGATGGCAGCCTTCAGCGAGACCTGTGCTTTTAAATCTCTTTGGCAATTTAGAAAATTCAGCTTCTATGGCTAAAAGGCCTGATCCTCAGATGGTGTAGTTTTGCACACGGAGTTTAGGGGTAGCATGCTAAATTACAGCCACTGAGGATGTGATCCACAGATTTCAAAGGCAGAAGGTTGGCTACAATCTGATCTCCAGTATGGCACAAGCAATGGGTTCACAAATAGGTTTTTTTTGAGAAAGGTATAATTTAATTACCCCTCTGCTATGGCACCTTTTTCTCTTTCCCCCAGGTTTCAAGCAGATTAAAAGATCCATTGCTTGAGGATTCAAGGCTATGGTAAGCACATTGCTGAGAGAAGTTTAAAAATACAACACTGTGAAAGGATGCTCAAAGCAGGAACAAATCTACTGCTACTGAGGAATTTTACTGATCTCCAAAAACCCTACTTTGATGTTTGTGAGGAAGGGGAGGAGATTCTACCCGCTCAGATTTTCTTTAGGGTAGTATTTTCTGAAAACGTACTCACTTTTAGGATGTCATCTAGATGCATAACTTCTTGGTCCAGGTCCTGAAACTCTTTATACTGCTCTTTATGTGGCTCAAGAGCTAAAAGAAGCCCCTGCAAGGCTTCTTCAATGCTTCCATCAAGATAAGACTTATATCCTTCTGATTCCCCACTAATCGATCCCTCACAGGGCAGCCTCTCCGGGGTCATGGGTGCCTCTGCTGATGTAAGCCTTTTTACCAGCTGCTTCGTGATGTTGCCCTCATAGGTATCCAGCTCCACAGGCTTGAGCTCAGAACCTTCATCCGTGTCCTGCAGGAGAGACACTGGGATGGTTGTTTCTATAAAGACGTGATCGCTCCCAGCATCAGAGGTTTTTTGGCAAACTTCAGGAGCTGGCCTTGGGGTGGCCTTGTTCTCAACCACTGCTCCCTCTCCCCGGGGCGGCAGGTCCTTTGGCTCAGCGACAGAGTCTCTGCGGGAGTCACCACTGCTGCAGTCCAGGCTTGAGCTCTTGGAGGACTTGAGAGCTCGGTGCTGGCTGGGGGTCGCAGCGATGTCAGGGCTGGAGCTGACGTGAGCAGAAGAGGACTCAGCTGAATTGGCAGGGGGCACGCGGTCTTCGTAAGGCAGGTCGCCAAAAGTGAAAGAAAGAGGCCGCTTCTCGGTGGCCACCGTTCCATTTTCAAAGACGTCATCTGGCAAATTCGACTGAAAAGATAATAGAGAAAAAGTTTTTCATGCAGCACTAGAAAGAGAAAAAAAATATATAGTATGTGCCTGGGAAAGAAAAATGCAAGGAAAAAGACTAAAGAAGCAATCAAGACTTGAGAGACAGGAAAAATATTTCAAATCCAACTTCTGCTTTCATCTGGCATGGCTCCTGATTTTGGCAGGAAAACTGCTGGAAAACTTGGGCTCATCTCTCTCTGGTAAATCGAGAACTCCAGGAAGTGTGTTCCCAGTATAGAGACCCAAATTCTGCTCATCCTACCAGATTCCCTCAGACAGCATTTCCAGTGCATTGCTCCAGTTCCTGCAGCATGTCTCTTTTTAATCGGGTTGTACTTAAGCCACCTTGGCTGCATTTTCATACCTGTTACGGATTTCCATTGTGGTTTTTTTCTGACTTCTAAAGTAGCAATCCCTACAATTTAACACAGCTTGCTCCAAAAGTTTCTCTAGTGTCATGGCATTTTAATGGTGATATTACTATGCTATTTCTTTTCTGTTGAAAGTATGTTCTGCATGTGGCATGAATATCTCCAATAACCGTTGAACATAAGTTTCGTAGGAATCCTGTTCAACGTGAGTTTCTGCCAAAATGACAAAGAATTTGTGTGGTGGTATATTGACCAGGATATTGTTCATTTAGGAAGCAAAACCAGCATACACAGACCCAAAAATGATCACAGCATCTATGTACATTCATCTCTCTGACTGAACTAAGGGGAAAAAGTCACTGCAGGAGTCACAACCTGTCTATCTGACCTAAAAATTTTGCTTTGCTGTGTGGCAAATTCATGCAAAGGCACAGCACAGATGAAAGGCAACTACTATTTTGCTGACAATTTGATGGAAAGAACGTATTAAAGTGCATAAGGTTAAAGTGTCCAAAACTTGCACCTTTTTCCCCAGCACTATTAGCAGCTATTTTTCCTAAACATACTCAAAGGTTTATTTCCTCTTTCCTCTGAAAAGGGTATGCTTTTAGCATCTGAAAGTCAAGTTATTAGGCAAATGTATAACATCAATCAGTGCAGCAGGCCATTTTTAGCAATACCGTGTTAGCTTGTATTTCTGCCCCTCTCTCTGCCCACAGATAGTTGGTTTCTGATCATTATCCCTGTAGAAACCAAGAGGAATTTTGATTTAATGCAACAGCATGGGCTCACAGTCATGTTCTCCCCTCTAATCAGTCAGCAAAATGAGTGAGTTGCAACAGAGGGCAACACATGAAGCATGCGTGGGAGTGGAGATGCCACACGAGGACTGAAAAAAATCCTTCACCAAACAAAAAACAGGACTCACATATAGCTCTAGCCCTGCTTTTGGGCTTAGCCTGAGCGATGGCAGGTCACTAAAAGAGCGACTGCGACGAAGCTTGTCAAAGAAAGTGTCTTGCAGAGCATCTAAGATTGTCAACTTTGGCCTGTCTTGGAGGGGATGCAGCCATTTCTTCAACAGTTAAAGCAAAGAGGGTGTGAGGAAGGGCAAGTTAAATGAACGCTTTGTAGCAGAGTACTAGATTACAGGCATGGGATGCAGCACTTGTAAAATTCATATCTACAGATGGCCTATTCAGTTCATACACAGTCCTGATTAAGCACTCAGAATTTGATTCATGCAAAATGTAGGAGCACCCTGTGAATATCTTCAGTACAGGGGCAAATTTTGTCACGAGATACATTAAAAATACTAGTCCTATAATGTTTATTACTGTCACAAAATGAACACACATCTTATAATGATAGAGAATCATAGAATGGTTTGTGTTGGAAGGGACCTTAAAGATCATCAAGTTCCAACCTCCCTGCTACGGGCAGGGACATCTCCCGCTAGACCAGGTTGCTAAAATAAAGATTATTCCAGTATTATAATCAAGTATTATAACAGTAAGGCAAGAAAAATAGGTATGCAATAATTGGCCACAAAGTTTCAAAGATGCCAGGATCACAGTCACCTTCTTTTACGATTAGCAGCTAGGAATGAACTTGCTTTGTAAGTATTTGCAAGGGTAACCTGCTGGAACCAGGGGAAAAAAAGGCTTAGACATGTAAAGCAATGAAGCATTTGCAGTGTTTGAACTGCTCTAGGGCTTCTCATTACATAAACATGAAGCTAAAGAGAGCTTACAAAGAATGAGTGGTCCTTGAAGGTCGGCGTTTCGGGAGTGCCTTGGCTGTACATGGACATTCTCCTCTGCAGAGCAGATGCCTTGCTCACATTTCCAGTGGACGGGGTCAAGTCTTCAACATCAAAGGGGCTACGGACACACAAGCAGGAAATAAAATGGTTGTTAGGCTAGGAGAGAAGGAATTTCAGGTCCATGGAAAGGACTTTTGAAAAGGTGGTTTATTAGCACATCAAAACCCAGAGGTAGCAGGTTTTTTAACAGAGCGTTTAAAAGAAAATGTTGTTAATTAGACAGCAGGCTCAGAAGTGTGGTTTTCGGTTCTGATGAAAGTATTCTACTCTCAGAAATCATTTATGTAGCCTAGCCTGATGTTATTCTTCTCACATGAAAAGTATTCTTGGATTTGAGTTGACAAGTGCCACACATACTAATGAGAAAGGTGCTCTACTATTAATAGAGCAGTTGCATTATAAAGGAAACCAGAAGCTGTTATTGCTGGCTTCATGTTTATTGCATTACAAGAAACAGCATACATGACTGTAAAAGCTAAAAGCATCAGTTCTTTAGAAATGACAAATTACCAGTTTTATTAAAGTGCCATGAGAATTGGGTTTGAATCCTAACACCATCCGCTTACCTACGCTGACCAATGCAGATAGAATCATTTAGGTTGGAAAAGACGCTTAACATCCTCAAGTCCAACCATAAACCTAACACTGCCAAGTCCACCACTAAACCGTGGCCCTCAGCACTACCTCTACAACGGACAATGGTAGATTTCCCACCACCCTCATGGCGTACATGGCCCATCCTTAAAAGCCAGCTTTTAAGGATGGGCCAGCTTCTGAACTTGGCTATGCTAATGTAAATCCAAGGCAACACCCTTGCACTTTACACTAATATTAAAAATTTTTAATGAATATATGAGGACTAAGTTATGCCCCTTTCTTGAGCTTGGGGAAGAAGTATATACATACACAATTCCATGATCTGCCATCACTATCTGTTTCACATACCTCGTAACGTCAGTACTCACCATGCCTATTGTCACTGCCGAACCTAGGCACAACTAAGAACCTAGGCACAACTAAGAACCTAGGCACAACTAAGAACCTAGGCACAACACCACATGCCACTGGTAACACCAGGAACCTGTGGCTAACCGTGAACTACTTCTCCTCTCCCAAACTTGGGCCACAATTCCTTCCCCATCTGCAGGGAAGGGAAGGAGAAGAAAAGACCACATGGACATTTTCTCTTTGGTTGAATTTTTACAACTGCTTGACCCAGTTACCAACCAGCCAGCTCTACTTACTACCAGGTGATTTCAAGGTTCAGCTTTATTGTGCCAAGGTCATTAATGTCTACTGCAACCACCTGAGGCCGAGCTGCAAACAGGTCTTTTGTTTCACAGGTAACACTTCCCACAAGGATGTGAGTAGCAAGTCCTTTAACTTCTGTGACCTGTAAGAGAGAAGAACAAGATATTTAGGACCACACAAGGCATTGCAATCCTTAATTACAAAGCAATGGTGTTGATTTTCTGGCCTGGACCCTTTGCTAAAAGCAAAATATGACTATACTTGTTGCCTCTTCATTACTTAGAGGAAAAATCAGATTTATTTTTTTAATAAATGTGTAGTTCTATATGATTGTGCTTCTATGTTTTCTTTATGTTTTTTACAGGTGCCAGAAGAGAACAACCATACTGGCTCAGACTAAGGGGCTCTCCAGCCTTGGCATTTGATCTTTTGCAGTGACCATAAGCAGAGCGCAAGGGAGGAGTAAGAACAGGGAGCGCACGTTGGATGTTTTCCTGTCTAATACTCTCTCAGCAATAGACAATTTTCATGACAGGCAATCTCCTGATGTAGCTTGCCTACCTAGTAATTCCCAAGGGAGCTCTCTTATATGTGTTTGTCTGCTGTAACTCTGAAGCCATATAATTGTTTGCATCTACACTGGCCTTTGGTGAGGACTTCCACAGATCTATTGGCGAGGAACCACCTTCATATATTTTATAGTAGCAGTAGAGTACTATTCATATTTACATATGTATCCGCCTGAAAATTCAGAGGGAGAGTTATATATGCAGCTCTGATACACAAAGAAACCTTTGGCTATTTGAAAGTCAGTTCTTGAGCCTTTTATGTGAAAGTCTTTGGACAGAGTCCAAAAATGGTAAGAATATAGACATTAACCTTAATCGTTAATGGGCCTCTCATTTGAAGCTCTCATATACTACAAGAAAGGGTTCTCTCCTAAACTTCCACCTTAAAACTGTGTTGTTAGATTGGGGAGAGTGACTCATGTTGTATCACAACTTGACTATCTATGAAAAGTTACTGTCTCACACATTTGGGATTATTTTCTTGGTGGTTTTGTAATTGCTTGCACATTTTTTTTCATGAAGGTTTCGTAGTCTCTTAAGTGGGACATTTCCCATGAGACTTTCAAGACACTCCCCAATTTGAGCTGCCTAAGCAGGGACACCTGGCATAATTATAAGCGGTAATTTCTAGACAGGAGTCAGGGAATGGGTATCTCTGGTTGGAGGTTTGTTGGAAGGAAAGCACACGAGCACATGGACCTTCAGCCAGCAGAAAACTGTGTGGGGAGACCTGAGGCAATGAGGGGATGAAGCAGAGGTAGAAAGACTCCAGTTTGTGATGAAAAGTTGCTGCTGACTGCTAGGAGTTGCAAAAGTTGCTCTTTTCCTGGAGAATGGGGCATAGACTCAGAGGAAAGCAGAGGCTTGCAGGCATTAAGAAATCTGGGGAACCGCTGTGCTCTAGGAAGCTGCCAAGAAGTCAGAGTGGTTTTTCTACAGGCCCTCATCTCACTGTGAGCAGAAACCTCACAGGGCTGCTGTCTCACACTGCTGCTGTTCTGAGCAGGGTGGTGGGACCAGACCTCAGGAGCAGTGGGATTTTTTGGGGTTGGGTTTGTTGTTTTCCTGAATGCTGTTAGCAAACAGGTTTCCAGTGTTCCCTTGTTTTGGTGCAAATAATCTGAGTTTCTAGAGAGCGACATGAAGCAAGGGTCATGGTAGCATGTCTGTGACACCAGCCTGGGGAGAGTTAGGACAACCTCTCCCACAGGACTCCTAAACTGATTACAGTCTTGTAGCATCTAGATTGGACAACACTATAGCACTCCACGCTTATAGGTGCACTGGAAGTACTCATTATGGCTCATTTCCAAAGAGTTTAATGATCTGCTGCTGCATTTTTTGCTTATGGTGCACGAGAAGACAGCTTCTTGACTGCTGCCTTGCTTCCAGGCAAAGGAGTTAGCACACGTACCTTAATGGAGATCAGTCCAACAATGAGAGGGAGGAAAACCATTTCCTCTCCGTCCCAGCTTTGCTTGCCATTCACTTCTATTTTGCCTTTCAGTTTCCACCGCTGGCGACCGTAACGCATGAAAATCTGAAAAAGAAAAATCCTCTTATTTTCTTGAGAAATCTGCTCTCACAAAGCACAAATACCAGAAATAGTCTGAAGTAGATTGGAAAAGTGAGTGGGGTAGGTGCTGCCCTTCTGCTTCCCATCGAGCCAGAAGGAAAAGTTCTGTCCTGCAGGATCTCTGCCTCTCAGCTCTCCTAATCACCTCTCACCCCAGTTTTCACCCTTGTATAACTAGATGACTCCTAACAAAGAAGCTACAGAGTTTTGTCTACAGGGAAAGTGGCAGTGCGTGTAGGAGATTTGGGAGGGCAGGTGGAAAGCCCCTGTGGCCTTTCCTAACACCTGCAGCATTCTAGATCTGCTGCCTTCCCAGGCAGTGGAGAGGGTAGGTGGACTTTTGGCCATACACCATCAGAGGCCTCCCCAGCTGGGAGACTTTGGCTGGCTGGTGATGGAAATGAATGAGACCCCACAGCACAACAACACAGTTTGAAGCGGTAAGAGCAGAAAAGCCCCTTCTGGACTGTGGGGATGGCTGGGAGAGACCTGCACCAACTACTCGGCCTCGCAGAGGGACCACATGCTGCTTGCAGGCGTGAGAGGGGCAGGAGAGATTTGTCACAGGGAACGAGAGTGGGAACATGAATCGATGATCAGGACAGCTGGGAAGTACAGGCTGGGGGGATCTATAGCCAATTTGTGAATTTCTTCCAGGGTAAGCTCTGTTCTGGATTGAACTGCAGGCTTTTTTTTTAATCCACCTCTAATTAACCGGCTCTTGATGTTCTCTACTGGAATGCTCCAGTGACCGGAGATCCTGACACAGCTTCGCAGCAGGTAACATCTGGGTCTCAAGAAATGTGTCTTTCTGCTACTCTGCTTTACGATGAAGTAAAGTCTAAATATTCGCTAAAGGATACTTGCAAGGATTTGTTCAATTTACTCTGCGTGCATGTGATGGGGCATATGCTTTTTTCCAGGGGAATTAGAAATGAGCAAGACAGTGAGAAGAATGCCCTCATTCTGAGACACACGTAAAAAATAAGGGGATTTTGCTTGTGGGTTTGGTTTTGTGGATTTTTAAGTTTATATTTTAAAAATTAGAAACAAAAAACAAAACTCAAAACTTGTAGTTCTCTGAATAGCCATCATCCAGTGCTCTGAATATAATTTTCAGGTCTTCTGACAGTTGTCCTGACCTAGGCAGACATAACGAGAACTGCAAGGCTTTTCAGAGGATATACCAGAAAAATAATAGCTGTTTCTTGGGGTACTGATGTGAAAAGGCTATATTCATTGCGATATAAAAAGCAACAGAAATCTGCCATTCTTTTGCTTGTAAACAAACCATAAACCAGCTCAGACATACCTCGTATTGATCTCCCGGGCAGAGCCGAGCGAAGCCAGCCAGACCTAAGAAGGAAACACACAGAGGGACTGTTGGAGGCCTGGGGTACCCCAGGGTGCAGCAGCGGGGTACCCCGGGGTGATGCGGGATGCCCGGGGCCGCCGCTGACACACTTGGACAGGAGAGGGCGGCAGCTGCTCCGCCAGGAGGGGTTTATATGCATTTATGCATGCCTCTGCACCCTCCAAACCAAAATTAACACCACCCCCCCATATTATTTGTTTTCCTCTTTTCTTTTTTTTGTATACAATTCATTGGGTTTTGGTTTGCTGCATATCAAAGATTTGCACTTTCCAGCCTTTTTCTTTTTTCCTACAACAGCTCAAATTATCCTATAATAATTACAGAAAAAGAAAAAAAAAGCTTCCTGACGTCATCTGGCTTCAGAAACCGAGCTTAGCACCCTTACTATCATGATGCGTAGGCGAGCTGCTGATTATCACGTAGCGCTTGTTGCTTAACGCTAATCAGACTGAGCTATACGTTTTAACACAGATTCCTTTTTAGCACATCTTAATAGAAACACAAGAGGGGCTCCTTCTTTTTGGTGTTTCAATAACATCACTCTCATACAATCTGAGTATCTTTCAATAGTAAGTATATCAAGAAACATAACTGACATCTGCAATACGAGATTTATCCCATCTTTTCCCAGAGGGGGAGAAGTAGTGCAGCAAGGTACTTGTGGTATATGTTTGCTTGATTATTTAAAATTATTTTTTAAAGGTAGGACATGATGATGATATTTCTATATTGGCATTGTACGTATGAAGTGGAAACTTGTGACCATCCTGAAATCCCCAGGATGTTACCATCCTTCTCCTGTCCTTGTGACCTGTTCTTCTACCAGATGCAACTGGTTGGTCTTCATTAATCTAATCCTCTTCCTCCACAGAGGGAACCTCTCCTTTCTTTCACATCTCCTCAGTAGGCAGCTGTTGCACTTGTTCTGGTGCAAAAATTTACCCAGCTTTGACTGCATAAGCTTAAAACTATGCCTCTAGTGTTGCAATGCCCAAAGAAACCGGTTTGAGGATGCATACAAAGTCTGTGGCATACAAAGGAATGAAAACAAACTTTCTGAGGTCTTTGGGCTGGATTTATCCTAAAATGCCGTGACTGAACATGCATGGGTGTGTTTAAATCAAGGCGAGTATGATGAACCCTAGTGTTGCTTTATTTAGCAGGCTGAATTATTCCTGCTAGCTGGACTCTAGGAGTAACTAGACCCTGCATGCAGTCATTGCCTGTCCCTGTGATCTGCTGATCCTCCTCTTCCATTTCTTTAACCATAAAAGAGTTTTCTTTGCTCATCTTACTGTGTGGCAGAACAGAGAGGCCCTTGCTTAGAGCTCACATTACCCATTCCTTTCTCACTTATTTACTGTTTATAAATAATTTAAGCTTACTAGCACTGCATTGCTGCTCCTCTCTCCCCAGGCATGCTTTTATAAGTGAATTTGAGCTCTGATGGGACATCACTGAAAGCATCTGAGGAAAATAAAAGGTCTTTTCTTTGCTCAGTGGATGGGGTGGGGGAGAACGTATCTTAAAACTCCATGTGGACATTGTCCGGAATCGAGGTCTCTGAATGGTGACTGGCTCAACCAGGCTGGTCAAGTCTCTTCAGCCTGATGAAGAGGGAACTAAGTGCTGACTTGATTATGGTGGATAAGTACTTTCACGGGAAACAACTTTTTGGTAACTGAATGGCTCTTGGGGACCAAACACATGGCAGGAGCCAATGGCTCTATTGTACCATTCCAAATATCACACCTTTGTAAAAGCACTGTCCGGGGCTTGTAATGCAGGTCAGACAGGAGGTTGCTCCTGGTGGTGTCAGTGTAACTAATTAGGGGGTAGGGTCGTTATGTGGCTGTGGTACGGTGGCAGGACACTAGTGCCCTTCATTGGCAAGGTCACCTGAAGTTCGTGCAGCACGTACACCTCTGCTCCTGAGCTGGATGCTGGACACATGGACTGTGGCTGCTGGCACAGGGCTCAGTGTTGCAGAGCCCCTGGTGGATCAGGCCAGAGTATTGCTCTCCCTGAGTGAAATGGCTGAGCACTTTACCTCCTGCTCCTCTGGCACTTCCAACAGGTATAGGGGCACTTCCCTATACATCATAACAGGATATACAGATTTCATGCAGGAACTTCTAGATTTCCACTCTAGCTTTCCCTGTTTAATTTCAACAGATGATTAATCCTAAGCAGTAATCAAAACCTGCTGGCAAGTTTATTATCTTTATTTTTTTAAATGATTAGGCTATTTTTTATTTTTTTTTTAAATCAGTTATAAAACCATAGTGTGGGTCCCGTGCTTCCTGACAGTACTGTGTAGGTTGGCTTGCTTTCAGTGTAAGTGAGAGAGGGCACAAAATAAAAATAACTTTCACTGGAATGGCTAGGAACAGATAAGCTTTGGGGAGAGGAATGCTTTGATTTTAAATTAGATCCTAAAGTTAGCTGGATATGCTGCAGTATAACATAAGGGGGAAGCTTGCTGCGTGATCTGCAGGCTTTTGTGCTAGAGCTATTGTGAGCTTCTGCAATAGCAATGCCTGGATTGTCCTATTGGATTCCCGTTCCTAGGGAAAACTATCTAGATAGGAATCTTAGCTGTCCTAATTAGAGAATACTTAATGATGGACCATTTCTCTTTGCAATTTTCTAATTTGGGCTTCTTTGTGTTATGAGAACTGTGTTCAGAAGTAGCTGCTGTTTGTGGTTTGTGCTCCACTCCTGCATGTGAGGCAGCACCTGGCTCCTCGACAGCCCTCGGGCTTTGCCAGAGGACTTGGGCATACAAAAGAGAAGGGGTCAGACCGTTCCAGCCCAGTCATTTGCAATGCCATGACACCTTCTGCAACGTGTCCTGCTGTCAGGAACTGTACATTGCACTGCGTTCACAGCAAGTAAGGAAAGGCTCTGAGGGACTTGGCCTGATGCCATTCCCTTTCTACACTGCATGACCTTGTGCTTCCTTCAGTGTGCACATGCTGCAGTTCTGCTGTGGGTTTTTGTATAGAAATACCTGTCTCAGGCTCTGTGTATCTCTCTGGTAACTTTACATCTATGCATCTTTGACTGCCTTTCCCGTACCTAAGAGCAGAGGCTTTAAAACCTGAGTTTTGGTGCTGTGGGATGGAGCTAGGAGAACTATCTTAGCTGCTGCCCTTGTTTTCTCTACTATGGAAGCCTGGACTATTTTAACTTGATTTAACCTAGATCATGTCTCATGCACTGCAACCCCTGGAGACAACTAACACACAGCTGTGACAGGGCAGGCAAAAACAAAACCCCGTATGAGATCTGTGACCACTAAAAACTCCACCAGCAATACTGTAAGTTTTTTTAATGGGCGAGATTTCAAGTGAAGAATTAAGAGTCCACAAATGTTTAGATGCTGATTTTGTTTTACAGAACTATTTTCATGCTAGTGATTGAAGATCCAAAAAAGATATCCCCCCACAATCTCTTCAAGACATTTAGTCTTAAAGCGATAACAGCGTTAACAATATCCAATGATTCACTGAGGCTTCAGGCAAAACAGATTCTATTGTATTCAAACCCATAAAGTCCCCTGTCATAAAGACAAGGAATAAAATTGAAAGGTGAATGCCACCGCTGAGTTATCTAGGTGATTAAATGGTAAACTACCCCCAGGTCTTGGCTTTTTACATTTGTTCAAAGATAGTAGTAGTCAGAATCAGCAAAAGTAAGGGACTTAGAAAAAGCTGATGTCAAATTAAGAAAGTATTTAGAACTTCAGCTCCACGGGCATTCACATAATTTCCTAGTCATCTTCTTAAAGGATTATGGAAATAGAGGCAAAAGGTACAGCAGCCGTCAAAACTGAATTGCTTTGGCTGTTAGGAGGAGTGTTTGTGGGAGGTAATTAGCCTTGAAAACAAGAAGCAGCATCTCAGAAAGTCTCTCTGTAAGCTTTTGATGTTCCTGGCTCTGTGATCCTTTCCACTGGGCAGAGGTCTAAGCTGGGGGTTTGAAGGCTCAGCAATGGGGTGGGGTGGGGGAAAACCACACCTATCATAAATACACGTCAAACTATCACATCTCAATGCCCTCACTAACGTGCACAGAAAGTGCTGCTGTTCAGGGGGAACGAAGGGAAAGGTGAAAAGGCAATTACCTTTCATCTTGATGCAAAACTCCCCCAGTAGGTTTTCCAGCTCTGCTTCTATGGTACACATGTTCTGTGTTGGAAAAGAGAATAGGGAGGTCAGACAAACCCTCTTTCTGCCTTTTTTTTTTTTTAAGGTCTGTTTGGAAAGAGAAGCTTCTCTGCCAGGCAGCTGAAAGATATTTTTCAATAAAGTCAATCTGCCAGAGCCATCCTTGCTGTTTAGCTAGATCTGGCCCTAAAAATGGCAGCTATGAACAGCTCGCCCCAAAGCCGAATGTAACCCTGTGCTCTTCTGCTGCTGCACTCTAATCATCCAGTTGGCAGAGGGCAGTTGTGGCGCTTGAAGTGTAACCCGGTCACTGTCCCAGTCCTTTCCGGCCAGGACATGTGCCAGCAGCAGCAGCTCCATGCCAGAGTGGCTCCTGGCGTGTTTTTAATCTCTCAAGAAATGGGGACTACATTAAGGAAAAAAAAGACTGTGGGAGACAGGTACCAGCCCCTCTCCAGTTCTTCCTTTGGATTTCGGAAGGCTGTCACAGATGTTTGTGACACTATTAGACCCTTCTTCATCTACTGCCTGTTTAATAAAATAGAGGCTGATCACAGCAAGTACAACTGGATAGGATGCAGCAGATGTCTGTATACACATGGGTTCCAGCCAACCTGCAACCCCAAAATCTGCAGACTGGGAAGGACAAAGTTAGCATATATGTAGGTTTGGGGCAGATTTATGTTTTTTTCTTTCTTTGTGCAGCAGTTCCTGGGTATAACCCTGCTCTCATAGAACATAAACATTATTACTTTAAGGAACTCTTTGGGCCTATGTCACCCATCTCTGTAAGTCATCAGGTATTCACCTGAAGATGAACGAAGAAATAATAATTGCTCTGCTGATTTTGCTTTAAATTCTTTTATCCGGATGAAATTCTCCCTGAAATCAGTGGTAAAGTTCCCATGGCCTTCAAACAGTGCGAGAGCGAAAGACTAAACGTATGAGGATGTACCTCTGTGTACTCCTTGTAACTCCTGTTGATTTCGGTTAAACTCTCCCGAGCTGCTTTGCTGGCAGGAGACATTGCAAAGGCTTGCTTCATTTTGCTGGCACCATCACAGAGACGTCTTTGGATACAATAGGCTTCATAAAGCTCATCCACCTAGTGGGAACAATGAGGGCGCATTGAAAAAAACCTGAGAAAACCCAACAAAATAAAACCAACAAACAACGAAGCAATTTGCATTACACGGAAACTCAGCCAAACCGTTAGATCCATCGGAAAGGGTGAGCAACTGAAGCTGTGATACTGTTACAGTCTACGAAAAAGAAACACAAGCTAAAAATAACTTCCACTGCAAAAATCTCATCACAGCAACACCAGATGCTGCCAGCAATTCACCTGCTTGTCCTGCATGCCTTTAACCATTGCTACTCCCTTTCCCCCCTGTCTGGGCTATGTACAGTCATAGCAGTAGGGCAGGCATGCAGCAAGCTTCTCACATACATCAGTGTGGAAGAGTTCTTTCAAAGCCAACTGCAGTGTCCACATGGCCAAAGGGAACTGGATGCGTTAAATGGCACAATTAATGGGGCCAGCAATGTCTTCTGTATTGCTAACGCCAGCCGTGGATTGAGAATGTTGCAATTTTTGACTAATAGGTAATAATGGAAGCAGGGAGCGATTGTTTTGAATCCTCACCGCCCACCCTCCAGAAACTGGGAGTCATCATCAGAATCAGCACAGGTAAAGGGCTTAGAAACAGCTGTTGTCAAATTAAGAAAATATTTTGAACTTCAGCCTCCACTCATTCATATAATTTCCTAGTCAACTTCTTAAAGTCCTTTGGCATGACTTAGGCACCCAACATTTAGTAAGCAGCCCGGAAGTTTTGCAGAACCTGCTCACACACTGGTTAAAGTCTCACTTGGATCTAGCTTCAGAGTGCAATGGATTTACCCGTGTCTCATGCTTTGTTTTCCCTTTTCCCTCTAATCCCTGCACTGAACGTATGCATTTACTCCACCTGAGCTGTTCGGTAGGAGTCTACAGTGGTAGAGCTGGTGTATATATATGTATATATAACAAATATCTACAGTTATATATATTTATGTAAACTTAATATGTCAGATACAGGAGATGTAGGTTTTCTAACGTGACTTTACCAGGGTGATGAGAAGGAAAGGAAAAGAGAAAGCTGCCTCTTCCTTCTGCTTCTAATGTCCCTGCTAAGATAGGGCAATATTTGTTTTTACCTAGAACAACTTTTTTCCTCTGTTATCTCTGACATCAAGCTATTGCCCCGTATCTCATGGTGCTCATTGCTCAGTAGTGAATTTTCACAGCAGAGTTCCTCCCTATAAAAGCATCCAGCATCTTGGCTTCCTCAGTCTACGACTTTGTGTTGCTGCATTAGAGATGAGCCTGATGTGATGATCCAGGCGTGTTCCAAATCCCATTTTCCAAGGCTGCTTAACTTCTAACAAAAAGTGCTGTGGCTTACTTGTTTGGAGTGGGAATGTTCTTCCTGACAGCTTCAAAGCCTTAGGTCGACTTTTACAAGCCGAGCTTGGATACCGGGTGGCCAAAGCCCCTGATTTGAGGGATCTCTAACCAAAACAGGGGCTGCTTTGCAAAGTGAAAGAGTTCAGCCAAGGGTAATAGAGGCACAGGTAGCATTCTGCCATTTCAAAGTTACGAAAAAAGCTTCTTGGAGTCATATCCACTCCTATTTCTTTTGCAAGTCAGCAAGCTAAAGACAGCTACTATAAATAGCTGTCACTTGGTATTTACTTCTGCCATCAGAGTGGAGTGTCAGCCCTGGGGCTGATGTCCTTCCCCTGCCCATGCGAGCGTGGCGAGGACACGCTCATCTGCCCCCCTAAATATGTGGGGTCCGCTGCCGTGCGTCCCATTTTCCTCGCTATACTTCCTGTACAGAGGGGTGGTGGGTGGACAGCAGGAGGCATCGCTGCGGCCCTGACTGGGTACAGCTGAAAAAGACCCTTCTCTATCATTAGAAACAAAAATGTTCCTTTACCTGCCCGAGCCCCTGAGCTTTAACGCAGCACAGCTCGGTTCCTTTTGTCTCTGTTGCTGTGGGTTACGGAAAGTGAACTAATGTACTCGGTGAGCTTGAGTAATATTGACCAGCGCTACCTCTTGCGTTTGGTGCTTTTCAGTCCTATTATAAGCCCAGAAACCATTAGCTCTGAGCAGGCTGGAGTGGGAAGGGCTTCAATGGAAATGTTCTTTAAGCAGTAATTTTGCCATTCATGTTGCCAGCAAGAGAGAAGGCAGCTTGGGGAACAAAATTTCAGTCTACTGCCTGATGATTTATTTTTTTTTTTGGCTCCAAGAGTAAAAGAAGACTGAAATTAAAAGGTTTGGATGGGTTGTCATAACTGGAGCACTTCAAGCTGCGCGAAAGCTTTTCAAATGACTCTCAAAAGACATTTCATCTATCAAAAATAATTCATTCCTTTGTCAGGCTCAGAAAAGCAACTAATCGCTAGCAGATATGTTTATAAGTAAGAGAATACACGCCATGGATTTTGTCCAGCTCTAAAGCCTATTAGTATAAATCACAAGTACCTTTACTAACTATTCTCACCGATCTAATCCAGTGGATGTGGGCCCCAAACCACGCAGCAGAAGCATTAGCAGTGAAATCCAGGAACAAATCCAACCTAGCTGCTGTGTACAGTAGAGACAACTGCTGAATTAAATCACTTTCAGATGCAACTCTCTTTCTACCTATAGTTTAGAAGTAAGCACGCAGTGAGATAGATTTTTCCCAGCAAACATCTGACCCTATGTTCTCTCTGTACCTAAAAGCGGGTGGGAGTGTCTCGGGGCACGGCTGGACCTCAGGGGCTGCAAACCATGTGGAAACCCTTTCTTTGGCTCCGACCACCAGCCCATCGCAGTAAAAATACCGAATCTGGGAGAGGCTTCATCAAGGCGGCCTCCCCAGAGCAGAGGGGCAGCAGGAGGCCAAGGGTTTGTTTTCCTAATAACATAGGAGCAGATGCAGAAGAAAGATGATAGGAGCGCTCGTTACCTTGCTAATGTGGAACTCCAGCCTTCTCATGTATCTTTCGACTGCTTTGATTTGCTGAAGGAAAGGAAGAGGCAGAGGGTGAGGCACGTTTAAATAAATCAGTAAGACATTGCACCGCTACTTCTGCTCCCCACGAGGCTGAGAAACTCCTCCTTAAAACACGCAGGCCTTCATTGCCCACAAATTTGGAATCAGCTGTCCCACCTTACTACCATTATTCTGCTGCTGAAAATGGAGCTCACTGACTTCTGTACCAAATGTATTTTTGAACAAAAAAGAGGTTTGCTTTGATGGGATTTCCCTAGTTCTTTGAATTCTTAAAAAAAAAAAAAAAAAAGGAGCAGAGCTTTTTAAGCTCAAAATATAGTATTTTGAGTACTTTGAAAACCTGTATTAAAATTGATCAGGTTTTGCATTTCAAAATCCATTTCCTTCCTCAGCAAACTGGTTTTGACAACAAAAGCAACTTGGCATTTTGACTGAGAAAAAGCCAGACTTGTTCAGGAAATGTTTTTGAAAGCTTTCCTTTTGTTTCACCCAAATTCTCCTGTGGGGAAAAATATTTTCAATTTTTCAATTTTTCCATCCCCAGAACTGGCAGGAGCAGGGACGAGCTGGGGCTTGGTCTGGAGCTGGCAGGGCGAAGTTGCGTGAGGCAATAAATTTAATGGCTGGCAGCTGACAGAGATAGGAGGTCTCACTCCGCCTCCCTCTTTCCCTGGCAGGGGTCTGCCCCCTTCCCTGTGCCCATCCGGGAGCCAGTTTAACTCGACAGACCCTGGGGAAGGGCTGATGGGGTAAGTTTGATGCCGGGTTAGTGAACACAGCTGGCTGACAGAGGTGCTGGGCAATACCAGAGCCCCCGGGAAGAGGAGGGGAGCGGGACTTCGTCCTTCACAAGTGCAAGTTGACAGGTAACTTCTCCCTCAATGGTGTTGGCCTGGATGGTAGATCTATCCGAGAACGGTTTCCCATGCCAGCTGTGTACATTGTACAGATACTAATGTTTCTTTGCAAAACCAGTGTCAAAAGGGGTAACGTACCTTATCTAAATCATACAGGACTCCCTGCAACAGAAAAGATGAAACTGTTGATTAATTTTGCACTTAACATCACCACGAGAAAGTAATGTTTGTCAGTCAATAGAAACCACAAACAAGCCCAGGGCTGGAAGGAAAGGGGAGCATCAATGCAAATTCCCTATATCCTGCTCCCACCCATGGCTGTTCCAGCACCTCGAGGAGGTTATTGCGCATCCGCATGATGAAAAAGTGTGACGCTTACCAGGCGTGAGTTTCTCTTCATGTCTTTTAACTGAGTAGTCAACTTATCCAGCTCTGTCTGGTGAACGTCCAGATACTCGCTGCGAACACAAACCAGAGAAGGGATGCGTGAGCCCTGCAGCACATACCAAGCTGGCTGCTGACCATCCTAAAAGAAAACCTGCACAACAAATGGCCTTCCTCATTGGATCCATTTTCAGACAAAAACTCATTTATACTGATCTGTCCTAAAAGCAGCTCCCTGCTGCCTTTTGGGGAATAAATAGGAGCCACTTATTTAGCTGTGTATAAGAGCTCGGTGTTCTCCTTACGTTGAACAACCAGTTTCAAGTAAACTAATCTGCTGCGTAGTTTACAGGATGCTGCCTTCCAATCACTGCTCTTGTATCCAGCTGGTAAAAGCCCTGTTATCATCTGGGATGTTATCTTAAGGGCAATACAAGCCTCTGATAGGACTCTAGGAAATTCAGAGGAAAAAGATGTGGGATTCCCAGCTTTTGGGAACTTTCCTACAACCATTTCACATCTTAAGTGTTACAATCTGGGCTCCAAGATACATATTTTCCTTTCCTATGATTAAGGATCCTTGTTCCTGTGACATGTTTCTCTAGGCTCTAAAATGTCACAGAAAGCTTCAATCAACAAGCAGGATAAAGGCTCTTACTCCAGGCCGCTCTTCAGAGCTCGGTAGACCTCTTCCATCCTCTTAGGCTGCGGCTCTTTGGGCGTGCTGCTGTTCTTATGGCCCAAATTATGCATTTTCTTCACCTTTGCTTGGGGCTTCTTAAGTGCAGAGGAATTTTCAATAAAGGAATTACACCTGCAAAATGAACATTAAAGAGGAGGAAAGCCCTATAAATCATAATGATCTCAAAGGAGAGTAGCATGAAGAAATCTTCTGATGTTATCTCTGCTAGCAGAAACGAATCTGCTTCTGTGCCTGCCAGTTAAAGGACCGCATTTGTTTATAGGTTAAGAGGTCTGAGTAGTCTGGGACACGTGCCGTCAGCTTTTGATGTGCCAGTTGCCTTGCCGAGATACGAATGCTGGTCTGGAAACACTGGGCTGAGTCTGAGGCTCATCAGACATTTCTCTGTCTTACACCATGCCTGCCCTGCCTCATGTGTCTCAGCCACAGCCATAAAGGGGCTGAGCTATGTCAAGGTGCTAAAGGCAAAAGGGAGCCCAGATAATCTCAGGTGTAAAGCCCTGGGGGGCTCCTAAGGAAGACTGAGTTCAGTTAAGAGTGAGTCTGGAGGACACCATCACGCTGCTGGTCTTGAGCACGGACCATAGGTAGCTCCGTATGGCAAAGGGAGGATAGTTGTGCTGCATATAGGTGCCTCTTTGGTGACTCTGCTGCAGGTTTGTCAGCATCTAACAACCATCACCGACTTGAGCTGATGATGGGAGGCAACCTTTTGCCTGCCTCCTCCCTGATTGCTAACTGGTGCTCTGGCACTCTGACACTTTACACAAGTTAAAATTACTTGTAAAGTAGCCCCTGGGGCCATCAGGGACTGTTTGACTTGGTAAGTGCCTGATTCAAAGCCCTAAATCCTAGCTAAATAGTGGTGCATGGAAAGGCTCAGCAGCCAAGCTCTGCCCTGTTTCCAGCAGGACATGAAGGCAGCCCCGCAAAGGAAACAGAGTTGTTCTGAATTCATAGCAGCGTGGCAATGAGAAAACTGTCTTTTGAGTAGCAACGGTCTTAAGTTGGGGGCGGTGGGAAATGTAGCCTGTTCCTGCACATTTCACATGTTGAAAAGATCACTGCATAAGTTAAATTAAAATGATTCTCTGAAATTCTCTCACAGCTCTGAGACATACGAGGAAGCCCTGCATTAATGGAGGAGAGGCAAACAGGCAGTCGGTAGCTGAGGCAAAGGGCAACAGTTTAATTATACGAACAATAGAAAGAGGAGATTTTAGCCTAGAAGATTTTCTTCTGTGATCAAGAGAGAAGGCAGTCCTCTCTCGCCTCTTTTCCACCTTCACCCTCCCTTAATGCCTGATTTGGATATTCCCCTTATAGAGCATGGCACTTGCCTGGAGCGTCTCTCTTGAAGCCCGCTGAAGCCAGCGAAGGACTGGCTTCTAATAATCCCATTAGGACCTCCCGGAGAGAATGAATGTGATCCTATTGACATGATTTCAGGGAGTCTGGAAGATATTCCTGAAAAAGAACAGAAAGCAGGTCAGTGACGATGGAAGGTAAGAGGCAGGTGGTGAGGCAGGAACTGCCTGGTATCCATCAGGCACAGTAAGGGGTAACTGAACCCCACAAGGGGCCACGAGCCAGGGCACAAATCTGTTTGCATTGCCAAACTGTCCTGCCTCAAAAATAAAATAGTCCTATTTTCACTTCTGACTTACCGTCCCAGGGTCTACTGAAAATGTGCTGGAGACACAAAGAGGATCTGGGTGTGGGACTAGAAACCAGATGCTTCAGCGTGCTAATCCCAATGCCATCCCCAATTTCTGCTTCTCCCCCAGCCCTGCTGTCCCCATCTGCTACATCGAGGTGTCTTGAGGGGCACTCGCCATCACCACAAAGTGCTATTACATATATTAAAATAAAACCAAGAGGGTTCATTCAGCATGAATCAAGTCCTGCAGTTCCCCTCTGAGCCTTGCTCATTCTCTCCATGGCTGTTCCTGCCTGGCTGCTGAGAAGGAAGTTGTGGTGGGTGTACGCGCAGCCACGGCATGTTGTGATGAGGGAGGGATGCTCTCCACCACCACAAGCTCCAGGCACAGTACGCTCTGCATTTCATGTGTCTGGGGGGGCCTCAGCACGCTGGGAGGAAGCCCTTGCTCTCTGCATGCTCATTTTCAACGACCAGCTCAGCATCTGCACCAAAGTAAGGTGATTTCAACCCACTCGCAAAGACATAGCAAACAAGTGCTGTGGTTCACATCTGCTCCATGAGCTTGCTGCTGCCATGAGGCTGCCATGAGGAGCTAGGGGTATGCCTCCTTTTTCCTTTCCTCCTTGATTCGCTGTTTTCCTTGTCTCGACCCCAGCACTTGCTGCCCTCGGCAGACAACAAAGCAGATTTTTCTGCTGCCTTGGTTTTGTGCTGCTCTGGTGAGGGGAAGGGCCTCACTGAACTCTCTGAGGAGCTTCATGACCAGCTGAGGCCCGGCATCAGGGCAGGGAGAGGGAAGGGAAGGGGGATGCTGGAGAAGAGGTCACTGGTCCTCAGGTGCTGCCAAGGACCAGCTCCTTCATCCCGCAGGACCCGTCCTCTCACCGCCTCCTTCCTTCCTGGGGTGCCAGCACGGCTGCTAACGCCCTTGCACTGTGAAACGGATTGAGAAACTAGGCCAGCTTAAAAATAACCTGACAAAAAATGAAAAAGGGATTTTTTTTATAATTTTTTTCCCATTTATTTTAAAAGCTGGACCTGGCACGCCCCATTCCCCCAGTTCCATTTTACTCCAGCAGCTGGGCTGAAGGTTGAGTTTGGTGCTGAGGCAGGACAGTGTGGCAGGGGTTGGAGCTGCCCACAGGTGACAGAGCTGATGCTCTGCAAAACCACGACCTATGGGGCCGAGGGAGTGACAGCAAGTCTAAACCCCACTCTCATCCCTGCAGAATCCTTATGAGGAACGATCATAGGCACCCAAAAAACTAGCCACTTCTGAAAGCCACAGATTTGCAATGTAAGCCTTCACAACTGAACGTATTTATTAAAGATAAACACCAGAACTATACGGTGCCTGCATGGCAAACACTCACTGGAGAAAGCAAATACATGGGGAAACGTTGTGTGCTGTCTAGTTATGTTTAATTTGTCACACCAAGCTGGGCAAATACTCTTTGAGGTGACATTAGGCATCATGGTAAGCCTACTGCTTCTCTGTGGAGAGCACTGCACTGCCTGAGGAGCTGCTTTGTCAGGAATATTTCTGCAAGAGCTCCACCAGAAATATTTCTCCTAGTCCAAGCATTGCTGGCACTACTGCTAACTGAAGTTTTCTTTGTTGCACAACCTAAAGGGTGCAAATCTTTCTGTTTCAGAAGTAAGAGCTGCCCCATGTGACTGGACAGCCCTCAGAGGTACCACCTGGGATGCAATTAAGGCCAGTTTTCTCCTCCACTGTGGCCAGCAGATAACAATGCTCCACTGTTCATGTCCCCAGCTGAGGCAGGACACAGCATGTCCAGCTCAGAGCCGTGCCAGCTTATCCACAGTGAGGATAAAACCTTGCGATAAAGAAGTTGCGCTCAGGCAGACCAGTGCTGTGAGCGCTCACGCTGGGCAGAAACCCATGGCTAGGAGAGATGGAGGAAAGGGAAAGAGTGGGAGCGGGAGAGGCTGGGGAGCAGCAACTCCTCAAAGGCTCAGGAGAAACTGCAGTGAGGACGCACCTTGGCTAACTTGCACAGGGGTAAACACACTCCAGCCACAGATACTTGATCCTTCAGTCAATGAGAGCCCAAATTTGGCCCTACACTCATCCCTAGCTCTCTAAGGCTCCCAGTACACCTCTGCAGGTCTGGGCTCTGCTCAGGCTTCCCGATACCCAGAACTTGGTAGAAGCCACTTTGCAGCCTCCAGGTCAAAGCTCGCATCCCTGGAGGTGGTACAGTGTCTATCCAGGCCAGCTGAAGTCTAACAGTCCAAACCCCACCGGGAACCAGCTCCTGCGAGGTAAATCAGAAACCACTCAATCATAGTACTCTGGGGAGCTGCACAGCAAGTTCCCCTTGGTTTTGCAAATAACCTTAAGACAGTTATGCTGCATGCTGTATGCTCCCATTTGCACCCAAGGATTCACATTAAAAGTTGGGTCCTGAGTGCCAAGGAGCAGAAAATCCCTTGCAAGTGTTCAGCACTTGCCCTGTTTGACAGGATGACTAACAGCTCCCCAGACAGCATCTGGAGAGCTATGAGGGTAGAAGGTAAACAACACTGACAGTCAGAGGAGATTTAACTGCATAAACATCAGCTGTTCCTCAGAAAATAAGGGGAATAAAACCAAACTTGAAGTTGGGTCCTAGTCATGACCACATTGACAAAAAAACGTAATTACTTTAGATTCAAAACTCTTGTCAAAACACTAACACCTTCCACTCAATGAATATCTTCTGTACTAATGTAAATGAAAGATGAATAGGTTTTGCTCCAAATAAAATCTTTGTGTCCATGTGTGATTGTGTACACACAGTGTTTAGGTTTTATTTTGCTTTGGGGGAACTTAAAAAAATAATAATTTTGGAAAGGAATTTATTGATTTATTTATTTTGCTCAAGCACTCATGACTTTGCAATGCTTTAGTAGCTAAGCCTTTCCTTAAGATACCAGAAGGAAGAGTGGAAGAAGTGCAATTGAAATGCAAATTGAAGACCTGCCTGGAGCTACTTCTGCTTTTCTTTTGCATAAAATGGTCAGAAATCAGAGCCCAGATAGGCTTGTGCTCTCTATATATATTAAATGTAATCCTGGTGATTGATGTATGTTTAATTTCTGTACTGAAGAAAACTGTGATAAAAGGAGGTAACAGAGTCAGAACTGATGAAATCTCCCAGTTCAGTCACTTTTCAGTTTGTCAGGTTAGAGGTTGACCCTATTGTACAAACACAATCTGTTCCTAAGATTTAAACTTTTATTGCTGACATCTCAGATATTTCCAACTGACCTCACAAAATCGCACTGACTCTGCCTAGCAGCAGCACCCCCTTAGCCCAGATTCACACAGACAGTGGTTGCATACAGGCACCACGTCGATGGATTATTTATGGTACCTACATCTAGCAAATACACTTTGAGTGATGAGTATTCACCACAATGTTGTAATATGCTTTGTAGAGGGGGATTTATTTTCCTGTCTCTTGAACCATTCACAGGCCTCTGGGCTATCGACTAAACAAACCTACCCCTGCATTTCATAATACAGTTGTGTTCTGATTATACACATAGATGTAGTCACTAGTGTAATTTCAATAAGGCTCAGCCCACAAGGACTTACCCAGATCTCTTGTTGACCTGACCAGTATCCCTGTAGATGAACACTACCAAGGGGATTTTGGTGCTACTACAATGCAGTGACCAAGTCTCTAAGCCCGCATTTAGTAGTTACCTGATATAATGCTACTGTCTTCTAGATACGGTATAAATTTTGCTCTCAATATAAGGCATATTGCACATTTAAATGATATTAAATGCTTTTGAGATTCTAGAGATCCACCTCAGCAATGGATACAATGAGTATACTTACACTTTTAAAACTATATAGCTAATGAACCACTGATGTTTCATTTTAAATAGTCACCAGTCTGCTTACTGCTAATTTAAGCATGTGCTGTGTAGGGGCATAATTAATATAATTAGTATTGCCCATGCTAAGTGCATGGTAGATGAATGATGAGCCCATCAGCAGAGTCAAGGGATAAGGTGAAATTCTATCAGTACTCTTTCACTGACAGCTTGCAGCAGGGAACGGCAGATAATTGATGATGTCTCTGTCCTCGGGGAAATAGAAGTCCCCTCTCCCAGCTCTCCTTTCAGTCTGGAAACAGGAAAACAGCTGAGCCTGAGATAATGAGAAGGGAAGGGACTGTTGAGCCCATGATTTCCACAGGCTGTCCCCTCTTCATCACTCTCAGCATGGACCTCCACCTCCCATAATGCTGAAATATTTGATAAACTGTGTGGAATTCAATCCAAGCTAAGAGAGGCGAAATTCAGTCAGAAACACATTTGCTAAATCTAAACTGTTTTTCACACAGTCCCTTTTTGTTTGTTTTTTCCCCATGACCGATCTGGAGGCGATATTTTTTGTTCGCCACCTGATGAAGGGAAGTTGTTTTTGCTACACGTGTGCTAGCAACCATGTAAAGCTGCAATAAATGTGCCAGTGGTGATGGTGCCCTTGATTCCTCCTGTTCTCTCCTTGTTGCAGCTACAGTTATGGCTTTGGGCCTAGGGTTTGCTGCCGGGTGTTAGGGAGCCATCTGCAGCTGAGGGTTCATGGAATAGGGGCTTTGAGGACGCTTTGGGATTATGTATAATCCTTGACTAAATGAGAATGGGGGGTAGGACTCAATGACTGAAGGGACTCTTGATAATCCTTCGTTCCTATCTTATTTTTTTGTGTGACGCATGTTTCAAGGCCCATTCTGGATCTAAGGAGCTGCAATCCCTATAGTGAGATGGTCTGTAAGCTGTTGCCTTTGCTGGTCTGCAGGCTGCTCATTAAAATTTGTTGATAATTATTTAGGTTAAGGTAAGATGTCGTGGCCCACTAAGCTGATGCAAGTGGACTGCTACAGAAGTCAACTGACCCTGTTTTGCAGGCTAGGAACATTTCCAATGTCCAACAAATGAACTGGTATATTCTTGAATAATAAAAGAAGTGAATACGTTCCTCTATGTCAAGGTCTATGTTCTGCTTATCAGACTAGCTGGCCAGCTTACAAAGGTAAAAAATTTTAATTGCAGTAAGATCCTATTTAGCAGCGTGCATCTCCAAAAGAATAAATCCAATAAGGGCAGAAATTGATTATACCATAGAAGTCATGTCCTCCTCCCAGACAGCCAATTCTTTCTGCTTTGCCCTCATAAACCCAAAGAGCACAATTCAATTCTAAACTTAGACAGGCTCAGTTCAATGCTAAGCTCATTCAGTACACCTTCAGCTGGTGTCGCTTCCTTTTGTAGCCTAAAGTCCAGTCATTTTTAATATTCATTTTCCAACTTCTTCCTTCTCACTTAATTGAATCACCCTGGCAATAGGAGGCCAGCATGGCCAGTAGCCCAAATAACCACCTGGAATTTATGGTTTCCACGTTCCCTAGACTCCTAGAAGGCACAGAGGTATGCAACTTGGATGGTAATGTAGACATTCTTCCACGTGGTTTTTTAATATAAAAATTTGACAATAACATATGGCTAAGAGCACTCAAGAGCATTATAAAAACTTTCACAAGAAATTTAATTCTTTCATATGAGTTTTTACACTTTTAGGACAAAAACTCTTAGGCATTAGTGCACAAGCTCATAACTACTGAATTTGCCAGGAACATTTCTGTGAGATGGAATCTCCTGGAAGCCCCTGTAGAAAGGTGTCCTCTGTTGGCCACTGGATTACATGAATTAAGACTTTCATGGCACATCTTATGCTCCCAGTGATTTGGCTGCTATTTCCCTGTGCAGAGTACCATTTGCCAGAGTAGTACAGACATGTGAGATCCATCTGAAGAACTATTCTTGGTTGCCAGAACAAAATCATGTGCATTTGTTCCATCAAAGTCCAAGGCTATGAGATATTCCTAAATAGCAGCATATGGCTATACTGACAAGCACAATTCCCAAACCTACATCAGCCGGTGAAAGGCCAGCAGATCTGTGAGCTTCAAACATTAATTTTAGCACACAGAAAAAGAGCCACGTGGGCTTACCAGCATGACTGTGGACAGCAGTATTGCACACAGAAAGAGCTGCAGCTGAGATGGCTCCCTCTCCTTCAAATGGGAAATATGGGAGCACTTGGGTCACTCTTGGGTGGCCATCAAAGCTATTGGTAGCCACGTATTCCTGCCCCAGCACAAGGAGGCAAACTTCTGCTCCTTCACTTGCAGCAATAAGAATCTTAGTTTAACCCACTGGAGCTCATCTTGCCCCCACTGGCAGCTTGAGGTGGGTCTCATCCCCCAGCATGGACATCCAAGCCTCACCTCTTGTGCTGCCAACTACCCAGCGGGACCTCTCTGAAGGCTTGTACTCACTTTTCACTGACAGCTTTATCTGCGTTAGTGATGCCTGCAGTGATTCTTTCTTTTATTAGTTGTATTTCAATGCCTTCAGTTTGGGTGGATTCAGTTTTTACAATGCACAAAGAAGTGTTTATGTAACTCATGCATCTTTTATAGCTCTACTTAAGCCCATAGCTGGGAGCTTTACTTTGTCATGCAGAAATCCCTGCAAGCGAGTACAAGCCACCATTACCTGTTTCTAATAAATGAAAACATTAGCTTTGGGTACTTCAGTACCAAATTTCAGCTTTTGTTTCCAATAATATTTGTCCCAAGACTTGATACTAATAGCAAGACTTTTACTTTATGGTCTCATTTCCATAAGAACATTTTTTATGTTGTATGTAAGGACATTTTCAGCTCAAATACTACAGTATTTGCTAGCTCATCACTAGACACCCTGAGCAGAAACACAAGTTGTCTACCATCTGGAATAGCTCATGCTGTTTGTTCTGCTCCTCCTACCCAAATCGGATGAAGTACATAAACCAAAAAAGCAATAATAATAGTAAGAAGAAAGCTAACAGTCCAGGTCAACAGCAGAAGAGTAAAGAATCTGTGGCTAAAGAATCTGTGAATCTGTGGTAAATGTATAGGACTTGACACTTGATGCTCCCACAGCAGTATAGCTCCATGAATTCAGTAAGTAGTGGTCATCCTTCACACCAGTCTAGGTGCCAAAGTCAAAGTGGGGACTTTTAATTTCATATTTTATTTTTACTGTAAAACGTGCCTTTGGCTCTAACTCTCATCGCCTCACTAGCACAGAAATGCTGACTGATGGTGGCTAAGGCAAAGCAGCACCCCTTCTGCCTTGTATCACAATGAGTTTTCTTCCTTCCCTTTTCGTAGCTACTTTTTTTCACCACAGCTCTTGGTACATGCCCCATTTCCACGGCTGGGGAGTCACAAACTGCCCTTTCCTTTGATTAACCTCCCCTTGGAGAAACACCGACAGCACCGCTCCTTATCCTTGGTACCGCACGTGCTGAAAACATAAGGAGAGGGAAATGCAAATTGAGTTATTTCGCTGTAATAAACCCGAGGAAAATAAATTTGATCCTAAATGGCTCCTGTGCACAACAGATGGGTTCGTGGTAGCTGACCTCATTTTTCGCAGCTCCAACATTTGTTCGGCGCTGGCAGCTGGAGTGAGCGTGCGCAGGAGCCCCGGGTGATGCCCTCCCTGATGCCCTTCCCTCACGGCAGCAGTAGGAACACAGAGCAACCATATTCAGCTGGCGTTCATGGAGATAAGCAAGATTTGGTCTGTAACAGTACGTATGAGTGTGACTGAGGGATCAGAATCCGGCCGACTAATTGGATTTGACGTTCATTCATTTCAAACCCACCCCGGTATGCAGAATTATCTTTGATTAGAAGTCAACTCCAATTCTACTCATCATTGATTGTTCTTTATGTCAATTAAAGATTTAATTAAAAACAAAGCCACCCTGCCATTCAAGTGCCGGCAAATAATCTAAAGAAAAAGCATTTCTGAAAATCAACTGAGAACAATCTTCTCACGCTTCAAACCCACCTTGCACCAAATCCGTAACAGGGGTTCAGCGTGAGTGACCTGCACAGGTGATGGATCACCCTGTCATTTCGGCAGCACGACGCAGTAGTAAAGGTGGAAGGCTTTGCGCTGCTCTGTTATCTATCCCTACTTTAGGACAAAAACTACAAGGAGCAATCTTGTAAGAAGTAGTAAGACTAGCAGGATGCAAAACGGGCTGTGGGAATGGCTCTTTCTAGCAGCAGCCTGGCTACTTCTCTACCTCTTTCGGCGTATGCCACCAAACACTGCCCAGTTGGCCACACGCATTGGGTGGGATTTCAATTTCTCCGCTCTGATCACAAAAAGTAACCTATGGAGCACTGTTGAAGCCTTAGCAGTAAGGGGGTCCTCGGAAACCACGCATGGTGCTGGTGGTCTCTCTTGTCCCTTACTGACCAACAGTAACATTTGGACAAGCCCATGAGTAAGATCTGAGAACAAATTGGGTAAGTCAGCCCAGATGTCAACAGACGCAACTCCAGTGGGAGTCATTTGGCAAAATCCATGATGACTCTTGAGCAGTGACCTAAATTGGTGTGTCAAGTGTAAGCAGTAGAGTGGCTTCACTTTCTCAGACTGTGTAAGCAGTGAACATAAAATCCTTCTCACTGGCAGCAGAGAAAAGCAATGACCCAGCAGTGTTTAATATAAAATCATCCTTCAGAGCACTGCGTTCTTTTATGATTTTGCACGAGTATTTCTGCTGTTTACAACCCTCATTTTATGCAGACGGTGGCAGCAGCACAGGCAAGGACAGCAAGAGGAGGCTACTGCTCTTTGCATCTGGAGGAAAGTAAATGCACCAAGTAAACACATGTAGGATGACTTAGGTAACCAGTGAGCTGCTCTAGAGATTATTTGTTTTGCTTCAGCCGAGACAGACCAACCATAGCTGTACTTGGTATCCACTCCAGGTACGCTCTAATATAAGCAAGAGTGAGCTAAATTAAACAAATAGGATAGGCTTTTCATCCCTGAAAGGAAAGTAAAACACCATTGTTGTCAAATCCTTTCAGTCGCTAATGAGATACAAACGCCATGCTGCTCCTCTTTAAATAGGTGGGATTAGGGTGATTTAAAATGCCTTGGATGTTTATATGATTGTTCTATTTCAAGGGTTGTCTTAATGGCACATCGATCACTAAAATATTGTTGAAGATACATCGCTACATGTTTTAGGACAGAAGATCTTTGAAGCTGGATGTTCTTGTCCCAGATACGAGCAATGGATTTATTTAATCTTTGCGACACTTCACAAGTGTGGCCATTTCAAGAGCATTGCCATAAAAGTCCAGTGCTACTTCATTTATATTTGGCTATAGCATGTGTCTGAAGCTCTCTTTTAGTATATCAAGTAGTCAAATACTGTCCATGCACAGCCAAGAGAGGTGGTGTGCTCTGATGTAACCCCTGTCTCTCAGCTTCAGTTCATTTAAATTCAAAACTTTAATCTTGTGCTAGAGAAGATCTTACTTATATGACTTTTAGAACTTTAAATAAAAGTTATGGCAGAGGATACTATTATTCTGGGTAAAGCATTTTAATCTATAAAAACTCCCAAAGGTATAGGAGACAACAGTGCATATCTAGTACCACCAAACAGCCTAAACTTCCCTCAAACCACCACCATCTTCTCTAGCCAGGATCATTAAAAGAGCTGTAAAAATCAGCTGAAAGAGATTTAATGCAGGACAAAGGGGTGAGGGGAATCTGTGCTAGTTAGTCCCTCTTGGAAAAGCTTGTGTTAATGACCCTGGTACCGGAGAAGAGATCTGACAACCAACGCGGCAGCTGAGCAAAACCAGGAAGGTGATTGCTATGTGGGGCTGCCAGAAGGTACAGGTATCCCAGCTCCCTGTCCCACCTTGCTGTTTTTTGCAGGTCCAGGGAGGTGATTCTGCCCCTCTACTCCACTCTGGTGAGACCCCACCTGCAGTACTGCATCCAGCTCTGGAGTCCTCAGCACAGGAAAGACATGGACCCGCTGGAGTGGGTCCAGAGGAGGGACACAAGAACAGCCAGAGGGCTGGAGCACCTCTCCTATGAGGACAGGCTGAGACAGTTGGGTTTTTTCAGCCTGGAGAAGACAAGGCTCCAGGGAGACCCAATTGTGGCCTTTCAGTATTTAAAGGCAGCCTACAGGACAGATGGGGACAGACTTTTTAGCAGGGCCTGTTGCAAAGGGGTAATGGTTTTAAACTAAAAGAGGATAGATTCAGACTAGATATAAGGAAAAAATTTTTTACAATGAGGGTGGTGAAACAGTGGAACAGGTTGCTCGGAGAGGTGGTAGATGCCCCATTTCTGGAAACATTCAAGGTCAGGTTGCCTGATCTAGTCGAAGATGTCCCTGCTCATTGCTGGGGGGTTGGTCTCGATGACCTTTAAAGGCCCCTTCCAATCCAAACTATTCTATGATTCTAAGTTTCTCAGTATAGAAAAGCTGTTCCCTCTTAAATCTGGAAGGGCTTTCTGCTCCTTGAGGCAAAGGAGGTTACACTGTTTGAGCAATTGCTGGCACAGATTTGGCTTGGGACAATTAGTACTCTCCCACACAACTACTGGGCATGGTTCAGGAATGGTCAAGGCATGGGTCAAGGACCATTCCCAAAGCAGTCTTCATGTGCTTCCCTCTTTTGGAGGACAGTGAAATTTAATGCCACAGGCTGGTCTGTGCCTGTTGCCTTTAGTGCCTGAGAACAATCCCAAATGCCCGTAGTCTGTCACAGACACAGCCAATGCAAACCTGATGAAACCCTTCAATATATGGTAAGTAGATCTAGTCAGGTTAAATTGGTAAATTTAATCTGTAGTGAACATTAAAAAAGAAATCTGGAGTTTAAAACGTCATACGCTCCAGCCATGCTATAGGATTAGTTACCATTTGAGTCTTTTAGATACAGAGACATTAAGGATAAACCGAGCATGGATTAAGCAGATCTGACAGCGTTTATTGTTGCTGAACTACAAGGTAATTATCTTGCGTAACTTTTCATTGCACAAATTAAGGCTGCACGCATCTCGGCACAGCCCTGCTTTTCCACAGTCTGCCATTTAAAAGAAAAACCCACCGGGGCCATCACAGGCTAACGAACAGCTTATAGGACTGACCCCGCAGTTTGTCCTCCACTGCCCTCCCACTCTTTTCTCCTTTTCTTCTCGGTTGAGGTTCCTGCATTTTCCAATTCACATAATAGTAATGGACCGTCTTTCTGGGTATAGCAAAAGGAGGATATAATGGTTTCATATGATGATGGAAAACTATTTTGTCCTTTTGCCAAGGGAAGCAATTGTCTTCCTCACCTGGTGGCAGAACAACTTGCCCGCAAGAAATACAGTGGCTGGAAAAATCATGCATGCAGCGTTTGGCTTCTGCTCACATAGGAGCTGTTACACTGGATCCACCAGTGCCGGCTTCTCTACCGGGAAGAAGGAGGATTATTTTCTTTTTAAGGCTAGAACCAGGAAAGAATGGGGAAAAAGCAACCCCTTGTTGGATAATTGCAGATGAAAAGCCATCTAACCTTCAGGGAGCTTCCGCTTTCAGCATACGGCACGGAAATCAAATATATTGCAAGCACTTGCAGCCCAGCACCTGTGTGCATGGAAACAAGGCTTTGTGGTCCAGCTGCCATCTGGGGAGATGACGGCAACATCTCCCTCTAATTTCAAAGAAACCAAAACCTTGGTATATGCAGGCAGCATTTTAAGCTGATTACTCTCTAGCCTCAGCTGAAGTCTTAGCATTTTTAATATGGCTTTGGTTTGGTTTTGTGTCGCGCAGATGACTTTGTGAGAATTTCCAGCTCTTGGTTTTATTAACCTGAACATCTAATAAACTAAACATTCATCTCCCTTTACTTTAGCGGGCGTCTATTCTTATTAATAAGATTTCGTGTATCTCTAGGTAGATGTGGCCTGCGAGTGTTACGCTGAATTCAGGAAAATGCCTCATGGTTCAAAGAGCACCTCACAGCAAATTGCTGCCCATCCCACAATCATCCCTGTGCAAAACCCCAAGTCCTTCTTTGAACTAACGAAGTGGTATTTTGCAGATGTACTGAATGAGACAAGGAAAGGACAGTCAGTCACGCAGGACTTGACACATTATACACTTAATTGAGCAGTGGCATATTTTCAACAGCTCAACAGCACCATCACCCACAGACGTGCCTGTATGGTTGGGAAAGTGCACTGGGATAGCTGTTGCTACCATAATCCAGTGATGCTCTCAGGGAGGAGGGGAGAAAAAGGTGTCTCCGTACCTGGGGAGACCCCCCGGCGACAGACTACTTGTGGGGATGTTATTGCACAAAGCGGTACCATGCGTCCCTACTTCTGTTCCACAGCTAAAGTTCTAAAACCAAATATTTTTAAATTCAATACCAACGGGGGACGTCAAGTTGCGTAGTTATGGAAAAGGCCCTTTCCCTCATGTTGTACGATTAGAAAACGCCCATTGGACTTTGAACACAGAACTACATCGACCATCCCACCTGCCTGCCTCAGGCAGTACCATGGGCCAGGGCCACCATCTCAGCCCCCTCAAGCATTAGCTCCTCTCCCCAAGACTTCTGAGGCATCTTAAAGGGGTGCATTCACTACAAACCATATTTTTCCTTTGTTTTGCATCATTCTAGCAGATGTAAGATAAATTTGACAAAGAGGAAGGACACCTCAGTGAGGGACACATAGAGCTGTTTCGGCTGCTCAGACAGCGAGATGATAATTTGGGGGAAGAGAAAGGAAGCTGCGGTGCTCAACCCTGTCCTGGCTGTTGAAACACAAACCTCCTGCAGCTATTTGCAGGTGCTTATTTGCCTGTCTGTCTCCAACAGATTTCACTGTAAATGAGTTCCTTCCTTTGGTCATCTCAAATAGAAAGGTTTAATTAGTAATAAATAGGGTCAGTCTAGCCTGGTCTTTTGTAGGCATGAAGGCACAAGCTAAAACCAGAACCTCAGTGACAAGATAGATTTTCGCTGCCACAACTGCTTTTCGGAGTTGATGGATGGCTTGAAGTTTTCTTGTTGGTGATGTTTTCAGGAAAAAAATCAAGTCTGACAAATCTCTGTGTGTTGCAGCTAAATGTTATTTTTGAATTAAAATAAAATAAAATAAAAGGTTTCTTGCAGAAGGGATTATTTGAAACAGACTTGGTGTCATTGAAGGGTTACCAGCAGGCTGCCTGACCTGGGAAGCTCTAGCTGCTGCAGCTAATCGGGCTGTGTGAGGGCCGGGAGAGAGGGCAGGCTGTGAGCAGTGGGACAGCAGTAATGAGGTGGCTGGCTCTGCCAGCCAAGGTCAGCTTACTGGAGGCATCAGAGACCGGAGAGCTTCTGATGCTTTAAAAGGGCTGGAAGATAAAATGTATTATTGTGACTACTTCATGTACTGCGCTGGTTCCAGGGAACTGTCAGCTCCAATTTGTTCCTCCCATTGAAAAGAAGAAAGATGCTCACATACTTCTGTGCTAATCCCTCATTTCTTTTGTGCTAGTTGGGGGGTAAAAATTACAGGATACCCTTGTAACAGAAAAACACAGCAGAAAAAGACAAGTTTAGCAAAAAAAACCCGGTTAGTTCTTGCGTCATGCTTAGAGGACTCACTTATTGAGGCCACCGGGTACAGAGCCTGGATGCAAAGACCAAGACAAGGTCTGTGCTGGAAGCTGCCAAAAAGCAACTTAAGAGGACCAAGGAACCTGCCCTTCTCCATGCCTTCCAGTGAGCAGGGCAGCACGAACTGGGACCTGCTTTTTGATCACAGCTGGAATGCAGCCGGTTCCTGGAGCCTTGCTGCTGCTTCCTAATTAACTTGGACCTGATCAAAGAAGAGGGTCCTCTTTCTTCCCAATAGCACCAGACCCAGCCGCAAAGATACTTCCAAGTTAGAGCTGGAAAGCTCAGTTCAGGGGATTGAATCCAAATGTCTCGGATGCAAGGCCTGTAGCGATAGGACAAGGGGTAACAGTTTTAAACTAAAAGGTTAGATACAGCCTAGATAGGAGGAAGACATTTTTTACAGTGAGAGTGGTGAGACACTGGAACGGGTTGCCCAGAGAGGTGGTAGACGCCCCATCCCTGGAAACCTTCAAGATCAGGTCGGACGGGTCTCTGAGCAACCTGATCCAGTTGAAGATGCCCCTCTTCATCTCTTGGACTAGATGACCTTTAAACGTCCCTTCCAACCCAAATCATTCTATGATTCTATGAAAGTTGAGATAAAACTACTGCCCACTTGCAATGAAACAAGAGCATGAGGTTCTCCAGGGAGCAAACAACCAGTGCTTGCCCACAGGAGGATGCTCAACCAGGTTTTGGTGTGGCAGCTGTCTCTAGGTTGCCAAATGGGAGTAAAACCAGCACCGGGAGAGGATTACCTGATACCCACTGCTTTCTTGCCTCTTGAAATACCTGCCTGAAGCATCAGCTAGAGCATCAGCTTTGTGAGACAGAAGCAAGAGTGAGCCAGCCCCAACCCAGCCCACCCAGGCTGGGGTGAGCGAGGACAAGAGCAGCATTTTCACCGAGGAGCAGACATAAAGCTGCTGGGCAGCTGTGGCCAGGAAAATACGCAGTTTCTGCTTTGATTTGGGGTATGCAGGCAAGGACGGTCATGGGGCTCAAGGCGAGCTGGCTGGCCAGCCTCAGCTAAGCCATTTCTGACATTAGGCAGAGATATATAATATGATCCGGTTTATTGCATCCAGCATTGGCTCCCACTGCTGCTCTCCTCCCAGCCCTCTCACGGGGAGTTGGCAAAGCCCATCCCACCATTCCTCCTCTGGCCGCCTGGCTCTCTACGCACAGACTGCCCTCCTGCCTTGCTCTGGTAAAGCTAAATTGTCTGAAAGACAGTGAGGGAAATGAAGATGTTGGCGACTCAGCTACACAAGGAAATTAAATTCTAGTTTAAATTCTGCTGCAAATCCAAAGTGGAGCCACCACGGTTTGTGGAGTTCCCCCTGGGCAAAATTACTTGTGGTGTCAAAAGATTTTAAATTTGATTTTCAGTTCAGAGTGAGCCCAATTCTGTCTCTCTGCCTTCTAAAAGGGCAAGCAGATCT
Organism: Numenius arquata; assembly: GCF_964106895.1. Lineage (NCBI taxonomy): Eukaryota > Metazoa > Chordata > Aves > Charadriiformes > Scolopacidae > Numenius > Numenius arquata. The sequence goes on from NC_133579.1 coordinate 33,176,920, forward strand.
TGGAGTCACTGACACAATCTATGCAAAACTGGGGGGTGGGGAAGGGAGTGGAATCTAGTCGGTGTGTGCTCTTGCTCATTATTGGTTTTAAAATCTCTTACTGAGAAATGTCTTTAACACACACACACCCCCCACCAGAAGAGCAGTGAGCACTACAAATTGAGTGAACAAAACAGTGGCCTCTGAGCTCCTGGTAAGTGGGAAAATAAGGAGGTTTCTTAATGTTTTGTTAATAGAGTCATCCAGGAACCACATAGCTTGGAATGCGACAGGTCCCTGTCTGATATTAATTCATCTCCTGGTCCTCACTAACAAGCCCATGCCAGGAGTATCTGTTCAGGCATCACTCTCCTCACTTCCTTCCCTGTCTGCTTTTGGCTGATGCTCTGTGCTGGTTGGAACGGTCACAGACACAAGCCCCCTATCTCCCCCCAGCCTGCCGCTTAGCTTGACTGATGAAAACTACCCCAGTAAGTGGGCTGTCCGTGAGCAGCTTGTCACTGCCACATGTAGAGCCTGAGGAAAAGAAAACAAAAAAAAAAAAAGAAAAAATCAGACCAGCCAGACCTTTTTTGGAAAAAGCCAGTGCTGTCTTTAGTACTCACTCCTGCTTTTTCCCAGTGGGGAAGCAAGGCGGCTTCCCCCAGAACTGGACCTTTCCCAGCAGCATGCTTTGTCTGGAAGTTACCTGTCTGCTTGCTCAGGTTTAAAAATATCAAAGAGTGAAAGGTAACCCTGTGTGGCGTGTGAATGTGCTGTTGTGAGTTTTGAGGCTGTGCTTTGTGCCGCTCTTACCCTGAGTATTTGTTCTGTGATACAGGTGAATAAAACGGTCACGTGCCTTGAGACCACAGGGAGGTAAAGGAACCTTCTTGCTTCGGGATGCTCCTTCACAAACCACAGACTTCTCCCCTTACACATTGCCAAGCGTTTAAGAAATACTGATTCCGCTACAGAAAAACCTCTGAGATATAACAGTATTGTCATTCTAGAGAGGAGTAGAGACACAGAAAAGCTAACTGCTCTGTTCCTTAGGCAAGATCCTGGAAAGAAATTCAACCTGTTGCTTCTTAAAATGAAAAACAAAGAAACAAAAAAAAAAAATCCCAAACCCAAAGCCCACACCCTGTCGAGGAAGTGCTGCTTAGATGTCTAAAGTCAAACCAGCATCAGGTTATGGATGCTGGGATTTTAAAAGTCCCCATTACACACATGTTTAACTGCATTTGCAGCAGCACAGACACCATCTTAAGTGACTGTCCCAGTGATTTAGTTACCGTCTGAGAAAATGCTGAATTTACAGAAGATAGATTTTGTTGCCTTTAGACTCCCACTGTGTAATATATACCCATCCATACTTACTTAAGTGGGGAGCAATCAATCATGTTTGCCCATTATGGTTATAAAGCAGAGCTTCTAACCCATCCCAGTGGATACCTTCCTCAAATGTGGCCATAATAAATCAGATGCCATTCTGTCTCTTCCCGGTGCATGAAGATCTCAGAGATGGCTGGGCAGTGAGGACAGAAATCTTCTAGGAAAGACACCTTCCTCTCGCCTCCTTCCTCAAGTCCCCCTTTTGGGTATGCTCCCACTTTTTGTTTGTTCAAAAGGAGTGGGATGCTTGTGAAATCTAATTAGCCGCTGGAGAAGATGAAGATAATGTTTCTGTTTGGGAGTGTGCTCCCTGCCCCGGGCTCCAGCTGCGTGACAGCAGCTCAAACACAGTAATTAAGATGAGCGTGGCAGAATGCACGGCCAGATTAATGAATGCAGAAATTATGCTGAAAATAAATTCAGCTCTTCCCAGCGAGATGGATGAAAGAGTGCAAAGGCAGAATGGCCACACGCGCACAAAGGCACACACACACACAGACAGTTTCCAGAAAGCTTTTTGAAACTTTGAATGAGAGAGAGCAAAATGCACAGTTAACACAGCAATAGAATGATCAGTCATAGGATTCGGGTGACCTTTTGTAACCAGGGCATTCAAAGGTAAACTGAAGTGCAATGCCAGTGTGTAATATGTTTGCATCAGTCCCTGGGAGTGAGCCAGAGACTGAAAGGAAAACTTAAGAGGGTCTAAGCTTTCCTCCAACCAGTAATACCATAAAAACCCACTGGAAATAGAAAGACAAGACCTAAGGAAACTCTGAGATATTTTTTTTTTTTATGGAAACAAGGCTAAGCACTTCCACGCGCTCAGAGAAAACATTAAACCAGTTCCCCCGCACAGATTCCTCAGCGAACACCCACAACCAAGTTTTTCTTCACATTCCCAGCCTAAAACCATACACAAGAAGCCCCACAGAAACCCCTTTTCCCCCCTCAAAAAACCTCTCTCCGCCTAAACCCCGGGGCCGGTGGGGCGCTGGACGGGAGCCGACCCCTCCAGCCCTCGGGGCTCAGCTCGGCCACGTCCCGCCTGGGGAACAGGATCCCCCTTCACCTTCCTCCCGCTTCCCACGCAGGTTTCTGCCCATCCACCCACTCACCCGTGCCCGGCCGGGTACCTGTCGCTGCCGGCGGGGCCACCCGCGCCCGCCGCGGCTCACAGCCCGCCCCGGCGCGCTGGTCCTCCGCCGCCGCCCAGCGCTCCTCGGGCACCGCCGAGCCCCATCCCCGGCGGCAGCGCCCGCAGCCGCAACACTAAACACAGCTAAGAATAATTTTTAAAAAAAATTTTTTTTTAAAAAATTAAAATAAAAAGGAGGAGGAGGAGGAGGAGAGGAGGCAGCCCATCTCCGCTCGCAGCGCACCGCCGCTCTGGCAGCGAGCGCTGCCGCTGCCGGCTTTTCCTTACGGAGCTGCGGGAGGCAGGAGGAGGAGGCGGAGGCGGAGGCGGAGGAGGAGGAGGTGCTGCTGCGCGGTCGCGGCCCGCCCCCGCGGGCAGTGCGGAGGGGTGCGGAGCCCTCCGTGGGCTCCCCCCAGCTCGCCCCGATGATGGCTCCGCACCTTTTTTGGGAGCGGCAGCGGCGGCGGGGCTCTTCCCTTTTTCCATTCGGCGCTTGTTGCCTGTCGGGCGGTTTGGCTAAAGGATGGGACATCCGCAAAACGCCCCTGATCGGTCCCACGGGGAATGGTGCCGGGAACGGGCCGCCGCCGCTCCCCTTCCCCCCGTGGCCGGTGGGCTACTCCCTGTAGCCTCCGCCGCCTTCAGTTGCGTGTGCGAGAGCAGGCTCTGAATTTGGGTACTGGGAGGGCTGAAGACAGCAGTTAGAAGTCAATAGGAATGACAGAACATTGCAATGAATGGAGCTTACTTTTTTTCCTCTGAGCATCTTTCCTGTATTACCCTGAGAAAGATAAAAAGGCAGGAATGCCATATTTTCCCCAGAGACTGTGGGGTAATTTCTTCAAATTCAGTCTTCCTTCCAAAATGTATAGTCCTATTTACTATAAATGCATCTCTCTACAGAGGTAAGAATTCTGCATATATTTCTCTCTGCCCTTAAGACTTTTCCATTTCTCTTCTGCACCTTTTTTTCATACTGGACTTTACCATTAGCTGTCACCCAACAGAATTTCCAAACACTTCTGTTGTATTTTCTGTATGATTTGCTATTCCTTTTCCAACAAGTAAAGCTGTTGCATAGTCCTTCAACAAGCTCTCCCTTCAACAGCTGGAAGTGCCTCTTTTTTCTTTTTCTTTTTTTTTTTTTTTTTTGGGGGGGTGGGGAGGGAGGGAACAGAATCTGGGGGGAATTCCAGAGAGAATCCCTGGCAAGTCTGTGGGGTTGGTATATAGACACAATTTGGAAGGTGGATGGAGGAGGCAATACTGATACTCTCCCTATATGCCTGTATCTTACCCCGTTTGGGTCAGGATAGGTAGACTCACCCTTTCAAATGCAAATGTTTTCCATGGAGCACACAGACCTGTCACACAGAGGATGATACCGTATGGAGAAATTTAGGAAATGACACCAAGAAAAAGAGTTGGGGTTTCACAGAGCATTGCTCGAGGAGATAAAGCCTCACTGAATAAAAAATCCAAGCTGCCAATTCCAGCTGACCTATCATCTTAAGTAATTTTCAGCAGTAATAATGAACATGTGTTATTTATATTGTAAGCTGAAAATAAACAGCACCCTGGAGCCTTAAGAAGTAGAAATGAAAGAAAATGACTCCAGATCCAGTAAAAGCAGAAATGGATGCTCTTCACACTGGCGTGCAGACCTCTGGGGCCTGTGGGCCGTTTCCAAGGTTTCTGAGTTCATATGGGCTCTACAGGAATTGCGGCATTTCCAGAGGCACCCACTTCTCCACTGGAAAAAGTGTAGGGGCCACTCCTGACACAGTGCCACTGTAGTGTAGCTGCAAGGCAAAATTTTTAGGGTGACCTTTCTATGTCTCTGACTGAATTGACTACACCCCTGTTTCACGTGTTTCACACAGGACGTGAACTGTGAGGCCGAGGCGGAGAAGTTGCTTTCTGGAAAAAGCAGCTGTGTGCTTCAGGCTGTGGAATGCCAGGGGAAGAGGAGAGGGAATATTTGTGGCAATGCTGAAAGCTATAAATGTCTCATCATGCATACTTAATATGCTTTTGACTCCATTTCAGCCTTTTAGGGGGTGGCATCTCTCACTGTGGAAGCCTGGTTAATTTCTTAAAGAATTGCAGCATCTTCTTCCAACCTTGAGCCTCCTACAGTAGTTCTTGGCAATAACTCTATGTGTTAGAAATTCCCTCTGGCCCTTTTGGTCTTATCTTGCAGAAGATTTTTTGAACTTAAGGTTGCAGATGCAAATACCTCATTCATTTGCAGCCTCCTCTTTCAAGGAAATATTCTCCGTCCTATGCAAATACATGTGCTAGGGACGTATGAGCTATTTCTCTTGGTTTCTCAATACAGTTTTGCATAGCAAACACAGAAAGCTAATTTCCTCCTCTCCATCACCCCCAACCCTACACACATTCCCACTTCTCTGTTCCCAGTGCAGTAGCTTGCCGGAACTCCTAGGAGACTGAGAAGGTTTACGGATGCTCTAGGTAAAATCTTTGCCCCACTTAGTCCTTCTGGACATGTATTCATCCTGACACACATGCTTTTGAAAGGCTCGGGTCAGTCGTTCCACGTGTGTCTTGTTTTGCTAATTCAGTGGAAAATGCCAGAGAGCTCTGCCTCCCTCCATAATTAGGCAGGAACCGAAGCTGCCGCTGTATTGTGCCTGTGATCATGCTACTACTCCTATAAATTATTCAGTGTATTGCAGTGTAATCTGCTGTTATGTTCAAAATAGGTCAGCATGAATGTCCCCAGTGAAATTTCTAAGTGACAACAGCTGATTCTAGCTTTGTCTCTAGAAAACAGTGACCTCTCCAAACCAGTAATCGCCAATTAAACTCCACTTCTGTCTCCCTGCCAGCTCTAGTACACCTTCACAAACATTAATTCCCAGCAATGGTAAACCCCACATTATGTCTGAGAGAACTAAGCCAGAGTTCCTAAATTTCCTGCTGGGCTTTGATGGAGCACTTTGCTTTCTATTAGCCTTTGCTCCCAGGCCAAAGAGTAAATCAGGATTATCAGAAAAGAGATTATAGTCTGAGAATACCTAAATGCTCTGCTCCTCCCAGGCACCCGGGAGGCTTCTTGCAAGGGCTGAGCAGGATTTTCTGGCTGATATGCATCAGTTACACACCGGTCTGGGGGGTGGGTACTGGGTACAATGAGAAGAACTTAATTTTTCCCATCGCCCCATGGGCTTCAGCCCACTGAATCCCCTGAATCAGCAGGGCAGGAGGATACCCTGGTTTTCAGGTCCGTTGCAGACACGTTATCTAGAGAAACTTGGAAAGGGGCAGCAGGACCCAGTAGTCTGGACAGAGGTCTGAGAGGAACCCTCTTTCCCCCATAAGATTCTCTGAGGAAGAACTCTGTGAGGACCCCTGTGAAAATGTGGGATATTACTGCAATTTCCCTGCTTCCTGCAGGAATGTATGTCTGTTATGCAGACACAAAGACTTAACCTGGTCCTAGGTGACTCCATTCACCTGAAAGTGAGGGCTGGTGGTGGGTGGCAATGCTCAGCAGACCATGCAGATAGCAACTTGCATGGAGGTCTCTCGTTAGCACGTTCAGATCAGCGAGAGGCCAAAGGAGGTGGGGGGATGGGTGGGCAGACCATGGCTTTGAGCTTTGGATGTCTGAGGTAGTTCCTGCCCTAGCCTTTAAGGAAGACAATATGTATATGGGCTTTTTCTGTTGTAACTCCTCTTTGCTGTGTTTCTGTGTAACTCCCTTGCTCAGAAAGGGGTGCCTGGAAGCATCTGGCATCTTCAGATCCCTAACGGATGCCCCACAGGATGTCTCCAGAAGGTATCACACCTGGGCAAGTCTCCTGCGGGAACCCAGGTATCAAACCTGAATGCTTTAACCTGGGGAACTCGGTCCAAAAAAAAGAGGTGAATGATCAGATTTGAGAGTGGGGAGCACAGCAGGTGCCAGAACTGCTTCCTGGAAAGGCTTTTAGGGGACAGGTAAAAGACAAGAGCCTGACCTCTGTCACGAGCAATCTGGACAAGACATGAGCTTTAACTTGCTGACTGTACACAAGTTTACCATTACTCTTTCCAGCTAAACATACTAAAGTGTTACCACAACTCTCCTACTCTCTATACTACACCCTGACTATGCTGCTCTTTGGGTTGACTCTGTTCCCATATTTATACCTTCTCTGTCAGCTGAGCCTCCCCAGTACATCTGGCTTGCACTTATCGTCATCCTGTAACACTTGCTCTTCTTCTAAAAGAGTTTGATACCCACTTGTTTTTCACTGCTGACATCCTCTAACCACTGCGCAACCATTTCCCCCCTTTTACTTCCCATCACTGTGTTGCTGCTCCACCCTCAAGTTCCTCATTTCTCTTGACGTTGTTTTTGCAAAGTTTTCCACCTGCAGCTCTCAGGGCACTTTGTGGGAAAAAAAGTTGCTTGCACTGATCTTCTGTAGTGATTCAGGAACAAATTCAATCTTCTGGGAGTTCTGGCCAGATGCTTAGCACAGCTGGACCTTTGGGAATAGCTGAAGTATAACGCAGAGGTTGTGCCCTGTGGCACGGTGGTCAGGACACACTTGGTACCCCAAGGAACAGCTATGGGTACAGGAGGAGAGGTCTAAGGGACAGACAGGGGAGTTGCCTTTAGCTTTTGATGCACCACAAGAGATAATGCTTTCCACAGGCAATCTTTCTTTTATCTCTTCTTTGCCCCACCTTGCTGCATTTGTGGTGGTCTGAGATAGCTGCCTTCAGAGCAAGAACACTTCCCGCTGACATCTGTGCCTCTGCCACCATTTGAAGACAGCAAGTTAACTTCAGGAGGCATTACTACCTGCCCTCACGTATATAACTTGGGGGAGCAGGACGAAGGAGCCATCGGATGCATTCCCTCCCCCCGCCCTAGAACTGTCTCCCTTTCAAAATCAGCCCCAGTGCCTCTTCTGGGCAGGTTTTGGGTGGCGATGGGGAGGAGTTCGTGGAGGGTTGGAGGGAGCAGCACATTCCAGTTTCTCAGACTGCTTAGCAACCAGGGCCGGCTGAGCCGCTCTTAAGTGCATGCCAAGTGTGTGGATGGCATGTCTAGTACTGCAGCTCTAGCCTTATTTTTTTCCCCTCTTGTTTTTGAAAAGTGTTCCTTGTTTTCTAATGAAGGTGCATGAAAAACTTCTGGAAGCTTATTTTTGCTTTCCTGGACAGCTGGAAGTCAGCTACACAGTGCGATGATCAAAGCTATGGTAGTGATCAGAGATCTGAAGCGACAGGTATGGTGCTGTCGGTCTGCTTTTTGGAAGCGTGGCTGCCAGACAACCTCTTCCATGCTGCTGGTGATGGGCTGGTTTGAAGTCCTGCTGCTGGACAGCCTCAAAACTCTCTCTCCCACCTTGCCCAGAGGAGTGCAGAGAGGTGCTTCCCACGGGTCTGCAGCACATGGGATACCTGCTTAAGGCTGCCTTTTTCAGTACGACCAACATGTGTAAGATCAAGAAGGCCCTGTTAGAGCAACTCCAGGAAAGGAATCGGCTTTGTAGGCAGAAAGTCAGTCTCATCCCAGCTTCCTCATTGGGATCCTCTCAAAATTTGACTGTTCCCTGTTTCTTGGCTCTCAACTGCCCAGACCTGGCTCCGTGCCACAAACTTCATCTTCCACCATGACAGTGAGCTGAGCTACCTACTGCATTTGGGGGTCTCTTAGAGATTTATGCCATCTCTACCCATGTTACCAGGCAGTAATGCCTGCTGCTGAAACTTGCTGGCTACATCAGGACTGCAGTTAAAATGTGGACCCAGCACATGTTTACCTCCAGACTCCCCCTGCAGCCTCACCAGCACTTGAGAGCCAAATTTTGGGCAAGCTCTGAAGCACAGAGGAGGAGAAAGCCTTTCTTTGCACATGCCCAAGCCCACTCTGGTTAGCAGTCCCAGGTATAGCTGGGCCAGCCCCATCCTCATCCACGCCGTGCTATGAAGCGGACAATTAACATGGAAGGGCCAAGGATCACAAAGGACAGTTATTACATGAGACAAGACACTGTGGGACTTGTTAGCAACCACCAAAGGTATCCTAATCCATGACTGAAAGAGTGGGTCGGGAGCACCCAGGGCTTTGGCTTGCCTTGCTGTGCCCTCCAAGAGCAAAGTAGAGACAGCCTCTGCCTTCCTCTGGCTCAGCACGTCCCACAGGACACGGCAAGAAGAGGAGGAGCTGCAGGGATGAAGAACATGGTCTGGGGAAAATGATGGGCAGGTAAGAGAAGGATGCAAAGGCTGAGGTGGAGGGAAAGGAGCAAACAGTGTCAGACAAGTTTCAAAATCAAGTGCCGTGTACAAACCCTGCAGTGTTGTACACCTGCATTCCGGCATGTTCCTAATGTGGCCGTTTCAGACTAGAAACCCAGGAAGAGTCCTCTGGGGCAAAGGCTCCAAGCAATTTCTATCCTCAATTACACTAGTATGAAACCAGAGCTGCCCTGAAATCACTTCCAGAGGGACAGCAGTACGGGTGACCCAGCCGGGTCCTCAGCGCAGCCAGCGACCCGAGCTGACTGCCCTCCTCTTTCCTTTTCCTGGGCCACAGTTCTGCGCAGAGGATTGCAGCTTTGAGAAATGATTTTCATTTCCTTCCTGCCTCCAAGATACCGCCACGGCCCTCTTTTCCTCATCAGCGCATATTTCTGTGGCTTAAATATAGCAAATATTAAACAAGTGCAGCACACATGAAATGCCATTCGGGGGAGCGCAATGAACGCGCTGCCTCTTGTAACGTAATGAGCCCCAAGTGCATCTGCCAAATATTTGGACTGAGATTCCAAAGGAGGGGGGCGGGAGGGGTCCACAGCACTGAGAAGCTCGTGGCCAAACCCTTAGGCCAGTGTCCCTGTGCATCTTTTGGGGACATACAGGTTGGTTGTTGGTCCAGCCTGCCTTTTGCTTGGAGGTATTTAACCACTCAACAGCAGTTGTTTCCTCTAGGAAAGGAGAAGAGCAGCTGTTTGTGCCACGTCACTGGGGCCGTAAGTGAATTTGAATTAAAAAAATCACAAATTATATGTAATGTAAAGAAAAGAAACAGTGTTTTTTTAGGGGCGTGGCCTGGCTTTGTGGCTGAGGTTAAACGCACAAGTTTAACCATGTCAGTTTTTGCACATCTGACCCTGGGTACTATTTTCAGTGCAGTGATTTTTGAAGTGATTAATGACAACAACTTGGCACTAATCGGTGGCTGGTGTTGCTGATTAAGCTAACTCTTCCTTGGCTCACAACAGGCATTGGGAATAGAAAGGGCAGGAAGCTCCCCGGAGCGACAGAAGAGGCAGAGCAGATCAGGACCTCCCGAGCTGCCTGCTTTTCCGTGGGAAAATTAAAAAAAAAAAGCTATAGCCATCTAACTCCAGAGCTGACAGCAGTGCTGGAGGGCTCTGCTCCTCCTGTAGTTTCGTTTTGCTTTGAAAACATTTCTATATGGACCTTTTTCAAAATTCCCAACCCTCTCTTCACTTGTTAAATGTATGCTAGTATTGCTAGTGTGGCACTCCTCGCTTGTGTTTGTAGGAGGGTCTCAGAGACGCTATCTAGCTTCAGATCTATCTACATCTATAAAATCTCTCCTTTCTCCAAGACGCTCAAGAGAAGGGAATCTGTTATTTCAGTATACAGGCCGCACGTTATGACCTGATCCATTAGTCTTGATGTAACCCAAACTCCACAAATCAGACAATTAATAAATCAAACAGATTCTCCAGATGCCACCCTATAACTCAAGGAGTCTCTAGGGGAAGCAGGCTGTGCTCTCTCTGCTCTTTACATCACCTCCATTAAGAAACTGCAGTGACCTCTGGTCTGCTGGTGATGTTTGAGGCAGAAAAAGGTCCCGTTTGCTCAGTGCTAGTTCTGTTAGCTCCATGACATTACCTAGGCCCTGCCCTATCTTTTGCTTTTTCCTTCTCAAGTGAGAAAGCCCAGCGAGTGGGACTCCGAGACTTCCAGGGAGCTCTCGGTTGGCAAACCGCACTTCTACACAGTAACAACTCCCCTGCTAAAATGAACATGGTGCCTTGTAGGTGACACATTCACAACAGAGCTCTTCCACTGCCCTGAGCTACCACGAAGTGAGAAGGATGCGAATGAAGCTCCATTTTTGCCAGCCTCATTAGCCACCGGCATCTTAATCATAAACTTCAGAGAGCGAGAGCCACAGGGGAAAGACGTGAGATTTTATAAGCTTGTCTCCAACAGGGTTCTGCGCAAGTCCTTGAAAACTTCACGTCTATGGTAACGTAACGACATTCCAGACCAGGCTGGATGGGGCTTTGAGCAACCTGCTCTAGTGGAGGTGTCCCTGCCCATGGCAGGGGGGTTGGAACTTGATGATCTTTAAGGTCCCTTCCAACTCTAACCGTTCTATGATTCTATGAATGACAATATATTCACAGAGCTTTTAGCCATCCTGTCGAGCCTCAGAGAGGCTGTCCCTCTCTCTTTTGCCACAGGTGGTTCTGACACCCCCCCGGGGAAGCTCCTGGATTGTACTCAGCTGCCACTGTTCCTGAACATAGGCATGCTCCTCAGGAGGGCTCGGGGGGCTTTTCACTCCGGTATTGCACAGCATGAAGAGAGCATCACTTGCACAAAAGTGCAAGTGGGGCAGGCAGGAAGGCAGGGCTGGGCCCGAGAGTAGCCTGGCATGATGAAAGGGGAGGTGTTGCAAGCCCTCGTGTGCGATGCTACCTGCACCTCAGATGGTTTCGTCTGAGTTTTTGGGGCAGTTTTGGGTTTTGCTTCCCAGGGCGTGCTGCAGTGAATAGGGCAGCACTAAGTGTAGGCAGTTTTTCCAGCAGCTAGTGGGGAAAAACTAAAAGCACCGCTGTGCAATAGGACCTGTGTAGGCAGTAGCCTAGCTACTGAGTCCTGTTGAGAGGCAAAGTACAATTTGACCATGAATTTAATGGTAAGCTGCAGGGCTTCCTACCTGGGACCCGCTATCATAAAAATGAGGCTACCTGGCCCGTGCAGTGGCTGTACCTCCCGTCACCCTGCCTGGGGACCAGCCACTCCTATGGACGTGCACCAGCCACACTTGTGCCCACTGCTGCCAGGCTACCAGAGGGGACTACCACAGGCAGAGAAAAAGCCAAGCTCTTCCAGCAGGTAATTAAAGCAAGGGTCTCCATTTCCATGCTCTGAATCACCACCTGAAGGAGCTTCTTATTTCCATCCCCTGCTCTCCGTCCTTCTCTCACACACACACAGACACATGCACACACTTACTATTGACTATAAAGGGAACTTAAGAAAACCAATTTAAGGAGTTAGGACTCTAAATATCTGAGAAGGTTGGAATAGAGGTGACTGCCCCAATTTGAATACAGCCCAAACGTGTTTATCCCCTGCCATTTGTTCAGGCAGGGACTGTGTCGCAACAGGGCTTTTCCCAAAATCCCACTTTATTTTCTCACTCTCTCTCTCTGTTGCTCCCTTTCTTGCCACCTCACTTTTTGTCTTTCCATCTTTTTACCAATTATTTGAACTCCAAGCATCATATCCAAGCCCTGGGTCTCTCAACTTTCCAATTCCCAGACTACTCACAATTAAACCAGAGTAAGACGTCAGCTCTCTTAAGTTATGCAGCATTAAGCCTATTGTGCTCAGAATTTCCATAGCAATTTTGCTTCACCTGTTATCCAGTTGCCAAAGACACAGGAATATCAGTGGCTCTTCACAGCATAGATGCTCTCCTGCACCCTCCACACCCGATCTTTTTTGGGGTGTGCAAATGCACACCCACACACAGACCCCTTAGCAGAAGGTCTGTAGGTCAAGCCATGAATTTCAGCAGCGAGGAGGGACTGCTTAGATGGCAGCCACAGCAGGACCCCTTTGCAAACCATTTCCCCGCTCTTAGATGCCGGATCAAGGCAATACAGCTTAAACTTCTGTGTGATGCTGAGATACAGAAGAAATCCTACCCATCGGCAAATTATCCCACCATCAAATTTTTAGTGCCTCTGTGACATTGTCAAGTGCTTGACTGCTCTCCCTCTCTCTCTCTAATTCATGTCCTCAGACTGTTTTCACTCCTTGCCTTTTAACTCTGCACTTCCTGACCTGGTTGTTTTGCGACTGTCACACCCTTGGTACACCAACCACAAGGCTTTAGTTTTAGCATCCAGGCAGGCGGAAGCTCATTTCAGAGGCGGCTGAGCTGTGCCTCGAATTGTTAAAGGGGTGAAGTTGTTTACGCCACCAGCTCATGCTCGCCAAGCCGCATTTATTTTGTGACTTTAATGATGGGACTGGGTGACAAAAAGCTTGTGTTTCACGGGGCTCTGTAAAGACGCTATCTAAACACAGGAGGGGAAAAAACGGGTGAAGAGGAAGGCAATTTTGCTTCAGCCTTTGGTGAGACACTTGTTTTGCAAGCTTAGAAGGTGGCCTGAGCACACCTAATCAGTGGTTTCTCTCTGGCTTGTACATACCTTCCTCTTTTCTCTGAGGGCTGGTTAAATGCCACTTGTTTATTTGATCTGTTTTTTCCCCTCACTGTTGTTATTATTAGTGATCTAGAAATACTGTCTGCAAATACGAACCAAACAAGTTGCCTTCAAGACATGGAGAAAGAAACAACAAGAAGCTCAAAGATCTTTAATTAAAAAATAGGGAGACAAAGCAGAAAGTGCCTCTCATGTCAATCTTTTTTTTTTTTTTTAATTTCGGGCCTCAATTGTTTCTGCTTCAGATACGGAGCATGATGTCCTGTTAAAAATAGCCCTCCAGCTGCCCAGGACAGCTGGAAGTGCCGAGGGACTGGAGCACTGCGGGTGGGTCAGTGTGGGGGCGACCAGGGTGGGGATGAGTGTCTTGCACTGCCTCCTCTGACCACAAAAAGCTCTCTCGCCTGTCTGCATAACTCCGTATCTGCCCATGGGCCACAACCAAAAAGAAGCAGCTGCGAGAAGCAGGTGAGCGAAGCATTTAGCATAAACAGGAATAAGCAAAAATGCTCCATCAGAGCACACCCTCCTTCCCACGCCATCCTTGTCCTGCATGCTAAGTGGGTCTGCCCATGCTCTTGGAGAAAGGTGCTTCAATCCGAGTTTATAGGCCAAACATCTCTTGCTATGATCTGTCTTTCTGGTTGAGGCAGACACTGTTGCCTTGGTGATGAAGTGATGGGACTTCTCCCCCTCTGGGCTGCAGTGAGTACAGCAAACGCGTTCTCCATCTCTGGGAACAGGAGACAAGCTGAAAGGACAGCTAGGGCTGGTGGGACCTGTAAACGTTTTCAGGACAATGGTCCGTAGTCTCCCAGCAGTCAAGGAGGAGAAGCTCCCATGCTTAATACATTGCAAGGCTGCTTATCTTTACTGCAGCCCTCTCAGGTATTAGGCACTCGTATGTTGGAAAAAGTAGACATGCCAAACTCTGTTTGGGGTGAAAACGTGGGAAAAGTAGTACTTCTGTGTATCGCTGAGGTAGATATCTGCTGGAATACCATACTGATAGGTACACGTGAATATCCTTAGAAGACTTTATTTATTTAATGTTGCATCAGTCTGACGCGCTCTGTGGGGAGGGGACATACCTGAGCTGGCTGTCACCACGGTGGGGCTGGCAGTGGCGGGTGAGTGGCTGGCCAGCTACAACATAATAAAAAGCCTGGTCCGGTGGGTCATGAACAAGATGTGACACTGATCTCCCTGTGTGACTTTTAGACAACTCGCTGTAGCCGTACATCCGAGGAAAGCATAGCATCTTGTGTTGCTTTAGGGGAGGAGAAAGGTTGCTTAACCTGAATTGTTGCCAAATAAAAAGCATGTCTCAACTTTAAGTTAACATCCAAGACTTTATCCTCATTTTTCTCTAACATCAGCAGCGATGTTACAATACACCAGGCAGTGCACATAACCATGAACAGCAGCTACCTTTCGTTTCAGCTAAGCCTCAAAGCTGATCCCAAACCCCAGAGCTAAAACTCTTTTCTCTCTTAAAAAGGGCAAGGCAGGCTTTACAAGGATGTAAAGTCATCTGGTACATTTTTGAAGCATACCTTAAAAGTTTGATGCAGCTACTGTTCTGTTGGGAGCCTTGATGGGCAGCAGTGCTGGAGCGTGTTGGTGTGCCATTGCAGCACGTCAGTCCTGGGCAAGAAGAGGGCCCTGGGACTCTGACACCATGCAGTGCATCATCTAAAGTGGGGCTCTGGTCCACTGAACTGGAGCACGCACTTACTGAACATTAGGAAAAAGACAGCTTTGCTATTTTCCCCATAGTTTGGAAACATGGATGGGATTTTGTGTCAGGTCATTTTGAAGCTGGTCATGGCTACCACAGATACAACCAGAGGGCACATACAGGAGGTGGGAATTGGAGATGTGAGGAGAGGTCAGTGTGGAGCAGCCGTGTGAAAAGATCTGCAATAAATTACAGTCTAATTTCTATTTCTCCTGTGCATTCTCAGTTTGGATATGTCGATCGCTGCTAACCTGGAAATACCTGGACCCACATGCTTGCTGTGCTTGCTGAGTGTTTGCAGACTCTGTGCATGGATGTGTCTGCATTGATCTAGGGGCTCCTGCTGTGCCAAGGCCCTGGCCCCCATCTGAGGTGGTGGCGTCATGCCTCTGTGGGAGCACTCAGCTCTCCTCTCGGGGGAAACTAGGGTCTGCCAAGAGAGCTGACTCGTGTCCAAACCTCCTTCCCTCCCTCCCTTGTCCTGGGAGCCACAGGAGCCTTCCTGGCTCCTCAACTTAGACTGACCCAAGGAAAACCCACGCCTGTTTGGCTGCAGTGATGAGGGGAAGCCTTGTGCTAGTGGAAATGATTTCTTTTTAATGAAAAATAACTTCAGAATCTCAGGCACTTAGAGTCACTAAAAGTTAAGAAGCATTTTCCCCAAAGTAGGTGTTTTGACCATATCTAAGACTAACTCAAGTCACTTGCCTTGAATTAACATAGTAAGGCCATAAAAGAAACGAAACATATCACTGCCTGTACTTTGAAGAGGCTAAAATAGTTCCTTCTTGAAACTTTTGCATAATACAGCTGTGCCCTGTTAAAGGATGGCCATGTTGCAGAAGAGAGGGAGTTGCTCTTCACTGAACCTAAGTGCAGTCATTCGCAAAGTCTCTGCCGATCCTTTGAAGGAGATGGCACAATATAAGTGCAAGGTTGTTATTAGAAAACAAGAAAATTAGCTAACAGATTTTATTTGAGGATGAACATTTCCGAGCTTTGAATCTATATTGCAAGAGTAAGACTGATTTTTTATTAAGATATGTATACTATAGCTTGTCACACCCAGCTCTGTACATCAATGTACCATAAGGAAAAACAATGCTATTGGAACATAAGTAGATGAAAATGGCAGAATTATCAATACTGCTGCAGAAAATGCAGAAGTTCATGACATATGTGCCAGTTTACAGTCTATATCAGTGGGAAAATACTTTTTTCTTTATCTTTCCCTAAAGAGGAATTTAAATTGCAGCTTTGAAAAGAACTATCCAAGGAGCTCTTTGTTGATTTTTTCAAAAAGCTTGAAACACCAGAGGATTTCCAGACACCTATGAGTTAATGTTGTGTCACTAATGGTGTGACAGCCTGGCAGAGGTCCTGGCCCCGTTACGGAATAGCTGATGTAGGAGTCATATAAACAAAATTAAAGGAAATGGAATACAATCAGTGACACTTGTTAGTTTTACAGAAAATAATTGTGTTGATAGCACTTAGACTTTTGTAAGAAATAAGACTTCATACTACATGAGATCCTGACTAAGACACTTGAAATAGAACAGATCAGTTTTGGACATGCTGAATGGATCCCAAACAAGCCCGAATAACAGATGTAACCCAGCTGAGGAATCATCAGGGATGCCAGTTTCTAGTGAGGACCCGCACAGATTGGTTCCATCCCTATGGAATTTAACTCTTTTTATGTCAGTGACCTGAAAGGGGACTTTGAACAGTGACTGAATAGATATGCAGATGGCAAAATGTCTGGGGAAGTGGTAAATCACTCTGAGAACAGGCTACTTGAAGAAAGTAGCTGATTCAATAATTCAATGAAAGTAGCTGGTTCTGATGAGAAAGTGAGCTGATTCGTCTGGGTTTAGTGTAGGCATAGTTTGGGGCAAAGAAGATAAGTCATAATTATGGGATAGTGTTGACCCTGTCCTGCGAAATTTTGATACTGATAGACTTGAGGATTATAGAAGAAAATCTGATAAATAGGAGACCCTCATGTGATGCTGGGACCCAAAAGGATTCGAGCAGTCCTTGTACATATTAGCTGATCCTCAAAGTGATCCTGAGATAGATATATAGGTAGATAGATGTATAAAGTATGAGGGAACAGATCATGTAACTTCTGGATTTGTCCCTGCTGTAACAGTTTTGGAGTGGTGGGCTCCATGCTGGTGTCTGCATCTCCAAGAGGATGGTCCCAAGAAGAACCATGAAAATGTTTAAAAGATTAAAACTCGCACTTTATAAAGAAAGAGTCATTTATAACAGTCTGCTTGGCAAAGGGTAAGAGCAGTCTGAATACAGTCTGTGGGTAGTTATTTGAGACATTTATATGTACAAGCAATAGTGAGTTCTCTGCTCTCCTGGACAAGAGGACAATAAGCTCCACAAAACTGGACAAGTCAACAGTAGAAGAAATAAGATGTAGCTATCTTTAACTGTGACAGTAGCTAAGCATTGGTACAAGTTAAAAAGGTGGATGGAAGATCTGCCATCACCTCTTTCCAAGTCAAGCTGGATGTGGAAAATAAAAAAATAAAAAAAAAATAAGCCCACACCCTAAGAGCTGTGGTCTGTGCTGAGCTGGGAGCCGGAGCTCAGCACCTGACAAACGCCTCCATCTGGCCTGAAAATCTGCCACCAAGTTTTGGCTGGCGCCTGGGACCCTGCAGCGTGAGTGGGGTGGGGGCTGCCCTCTGACCAAAACAGGCGCTGCTCCTCCCCCCTCGGATCCCACCCAGCCCCGGGGAGCCCGCTGGGTTGTCCGGGGTCAACGGCACTCCAGAAATAGCAGCCAAAAAGTTAATGTTTCCCTGCTAACCCGTGCAAGAAAGAGGAGAAGGGGCTGGAGGGGAAGGCTAGCACTGTGCCTGTGCTGTTTGGGCTTTCCAGCTGGCAGGTTTGGAAGCCGACAGACCCTCTGGCCGAGAGAGCAGCTGGGGTAGGTTTGTTCCCAGTTACAGGCAGATGAATTAAAGAGGCTGTCATCAACTCTTAGGCTCGTAGGATAACTCAGGTGGGAAGGGACCTCAGGAGGTCATCTAGTCCAACCTCCTGCTCCAAGCAGGGTCATGAAGAGGTTTTTAAAATGTTCCTGCCTTTTAAAAGCCAGCCTCCTCTAGCTGTTGCTGGCTCAGCCCTGCCAGAAACAACTTAACTGAGAGGCTGGAAAGCATTTCTAAAGCACTGTATCTTTCCCTTCAGATAATGCAATATAAATGTCGAATAACCTGGACACATCCCTCACCTTCCCTCCTATGTTTCTGGTTACAAACTTAGGCTAGAGGCTTCAGAAACAGCAAAGAAGCCTAAAACCCATTAGCTCTTCAGACCACTCGAAAATATCCACTTTGAGTTGGAACACACAGTTGGTTATCCTGGGAAGCAGCATCCACCTGTGTAAGGGCAGGATGCAGGGAGTGCAACAGGGTACTTTCAATGCCAGGTGATTTGCCCAGTGGTTCCAGGTTTTCCCTGGACTATCAGGTTTTTTTCCTGAATGCAAATTGTCTGTCCTCTCCTTTCTGCAAATCCATTGCCCTTCAGAGCCCAGAGGAGTGAGGAGTAGGGACACATATATGTGAGAAATGTATTTGAGTACAGACAGTACATCATTGAAACTGCTTTCTTTTCTGTGTTGGTGCCTTTCACTGGGGCTCAGATAACTTGATTTGGCACTATTCACTGCTAAGTTTTCCATACCAACCGCAGCTGAGCTTTGTTTAAATGAGGTTTGCTGAGGCTGTGCTGAAAGTGAGTTTAAAGGTTCACAGTCTTTGGAGCGGATCCAGGCAGCTCTTTGTGCCTTCAACTCCCTTGGAAACTGGGGAGGGCTGGGGGCCGGGAGAAGATTTGCATGAGCAAGTTCTCCCTCTGGCCCCTGCTTGAGTGCAAAGGGGAGCAGTGAGCAGCGGCAGAAATTAGACACCCTGGGTCAGATTCTTCCTCCTCCTCTGGGTCGTCTCATCTGCTTCTCTGCTATTTTGACCCGGTAGCACTTGGTACACACATAAGCGGCGGCACAGCAGTGAGGAATCAAGCTCCGGCAGAAAGTTTTAGGGATAAGAAGCTATGGCACTGCCTCTGTGCCCTGGGTTGTGGCAGTCGGAGAGGAGGTGGCTAATTTTGCTCGGACAATTTAAGTAGCGAGTCGCCTTTAGCCCCTGTAAAGAGCCCCTACTCCTTTAATGACAGCTGCACCTGCGGTGTTGAATGCCAAACTCGCCACTTCGCATAGTGCAGCCACTGTAGAAAACACACTTGGTGTCCCCTCAGCTTTCTTCTTCTGCAGTAAGCTCTTTGCTGGGGAAGCAAGCTGCTGAGCCAGTGTGAAAGTTATTTTTATTGTATCTGGGGTGCTTTTGTTCACCATTCTCTTAGGAGAAAAAGAAAGTCTGGTCACCCTGTGACCTTGGAGCCCATAGAGAACTTCAGATCTACCCAAGAAATACCACCCAAGCTAGAAACCGGTCTCTAGTCTGAGTCGGAGAAGGATTAGTTTAATAAAAGACGACTTTACCTTCCCCAAAGGCATCATCTTCTTCTCCGGGTGCAGTCGGATCTTCTTGGGCGTGCTGCATCGTGGCGAGGATGCAGCTCAGGGAGCAGCCAGAGCCGAGTGCTTGAACTGGTTCCTACACTACCGCTCGACTATTTCCTTTCACCGGCTTCCTAAACATTTTGGTGGTAACAGCTTCCGCATCTGCACTTATGAAAGTAGTCTCATTCATATGAATAACACTTCTTGTTTTTGCGGACAGCCTTTGAGTTGGGTTTTGAGGTGGGGTGTCCTTACTGCTGAGAGAGAAGTTGATTCTGAGAGCAGAGGTGGGCAGGACGGGCTCAAAATGTGCCCTGCCCCATCGCCGCCAATGCCGCTGCGCAGCAGCAGCCCTGCCAGCCCAGGGTGTAGGGGTTTTGCATATGAATGTGAATCCTTTCTGGTGGCAGGGTTAGAGCTGGGGAACAACTCACCCTGCTCAGGCTGCAGAGCAGCTCGCTTTCACCCCAGGGACAGTTTGACCAGAGTAACCTCCCCCAGGGCTCTCTCAGTGCCATGTGTTCATGGGGTTTTATTTTTTATTTAGCACGGCAGCAGTGACAGCATGTTCTCACCCCTGCTGGGCTGACCCACAACAGTGGACCTATGGGCAAGCTGGAAAGCCATAGGCGACACTAGTCTCATGGGCAGATGCACTGGCAGAGACCTGATTCTTGCAGTTAGGCTTCCCTGAGCCACTGACTTTGGTGCCTCACCAAACCTAAGGACCTTCCTGATGATCAGGTGAACAACAGGAGAACATCAAAGACTTGCTTTCTTTCAGTAATGGGCTTAATTATTTGAGTATCCCTGTCACTTCTAATTCTGCATCACACCGGTCCCTTCAGTGGTGGCATTGTCTGAATTTGATAAAGTAGGGTGACTCCCTCCTGCCAGGTGTCACAGTTTATGTAGGGAACATGCCTACAGACCAACTTACTCCAGATTTCCACAAAAATACATTAGGGCTTCAGGTAACGTCTAAGCCTTGCATAGTCCTGCTGACTTCATCAGGCCACTCAGGGATATTCAATATACATACAGGCGGGCGGGACCTAACACCAGTAGTCCCCCACATCTCTGCTACCAGAAGTTAGTGTGTAATGCCAGTAAGTGTGTACTGAGTTTTGATTACTCAGTCTAGTAATTGGATGTGTCGCCACACCCTTGAAAGCGAGACTCCCAGCACAGCAGCGGTGTTTGATACAGCTTCCGGTAGATGAGTCACAAGCAAATATAATGAGCTCATCTCTAATTATTACGGCTTTTTTTTTTTTTTTTTTAAAGTGGGTTTCTGTGGGGCTGAAAATGGAGACAGCTTATCTCCTAGGCAGTGAGAGAGTTCACAACTTGAACTAGTCCAGATGGAGAAGACAAGACAGAAGGTGGGACAAGTCCATTTGGAGTGCCTGACCTGACCCCAGCCCAGGCCTTAGAGACACGTTCATTAACTCCTGCAACAAATCCTGTGGCAACACTTTGGTCATTGTAGGAGGGTGAAAATCCCCTTCCCAGCTCAAGCACAGCCTTCCCCTGGGCTCAGGGTAAGGTGCCTCCTGGTCCCTGGAAAGTAGTACTGGATCCCATGGAGCTCATGACTCTCCCTTGCTGTCACACGTTGGGCATCTTGGCCGAGCTCTCCCGGAGAGCTGCTGCCTTGCCGGAAGCAGGAAGCTGTGTTGTCCTTGCTGCTTGCGGCCAAAGCCAAGAGCCTCCTAGGACTGGTTTTTGGTGGGGCAGTGTGGCTTGACTGCCTTGTTGTTCCTCTGCCACAGCAGCAAGCCTCCTTGAGGAACTCCATTCCTCTTGTGCTTTGCTTAGCTTTCAAATCACACTTGCTTAAGTCCTTGCAGAGGAAAAACAACAGTTTGGCCCAACAAGTGAGAGAGTCGACATATTTCTGGCCCTGCTGGAGAGGCTTAGGGAATTCACTTCTCTTACCCTTTTTCCTGCCCTGCTTATTTGAATCGATTTCTTCAGGTGAGGATCATCTCTGATTGAGTGGTAGCTACGCTGTTTTGTGCTCAATGGGAGAGTCCCTCTGCCTCAGCAAGGCCCTCCTGCCATGGTGGTGAGTAGATAAAGACAATGGTAAAAAGAGAAACACCACTGCAGGGTGATGAGGGGAAACAGAGCAGAAGTGGAGATCAGTAAGAAAAAAGAGAGAGGTGTGAGAAGAGGAATAACAAGATGGAGATGTGAAAAAAGGAAGAGGAAAAGCATCGATCTGGGGATGCCAACACAGGGGGATGGCACCTCTCTGGGTGCTGCCAGAGTCAGAGCTGGAAACTGCTGAGCTTGCAGAGCCTGTTGGGGCCAACATGTGAGAAGATTGTCGAGGATGAGGGAAAGGAGAAGTGCTGAAGGAAAGGCAGTCACAGGGTGTACCTTGCCCAAAAACTTTCCGGCAAGAGGTGCTCCCAGCAATGAGCAGCCATTGCAGTATCATTTCCTTGAAACAGCAGGAAATAGATGGGAGAAATGTTGAGCCCTTGTAAAGTCAATGGCCAAACAGCCCCAGGGTGCTGTGGAGCAAGTCAGTCTCTGAGGTCCAGTGTGGGCTATAAGTGCTGTTCCTGCCGAGGAGCTTTCTGGGGCTTGACTCAAGTAAGTTGCAAGGTGAGCAATGCTACATATACAGATGTGACTGACAAAAAACAGACAGACAGCCTAGAAGGAAGAAACCTGGAGAAAATACCCTGCAACAGCAGTGCTAACTTTCCTGCATTGCCCTGCAATGGGAGCTCATTTGTAAATCAAGCATGGGAAGTTTTAGCCATTTACCACTTCCTTCAGAGACACGAAGGAGCAAGCCACACTGTCCTGGTTATTGTGGCAGTTCCCTTTTGTGCTGCATTTCCCTGGGACTTAAAGTTATTTCCTTACCCACTGTTTTCAGTCAGCCTCTCCGGATGCCTGTTACCTTGACAGCCCTTTTTTCTTTTATTTTCGGGAACTAAAAGGCATCAAAAGCTGTCCTCTCTCCCGAAAACAACTGTCACCAGAATGAACACACCAGCCGGGCTGGTGATGAATGGTAATGACTCAGCCTCCATTGCAGATGCACAAAGAGGAGTCGCTTTGATTCGTTCCTGTTTGCCACATCGTCCCTCAACGGCAGCCTCACCTACATCGCCTGCAGGATGTGATGTTCCTCCAGAAACCTGTCCCCCAGGGGATCGTGGTGCTCTTTCCCTCAAGACGGGATAAGTTAATGTGGACAAAACCAGCCCACCTCGCATGGGTGCCCGAGGCCCCCCTTCTCCCTGCTCTGTCTTTGCATTTGGGGCAGCATAATTTTGCCCTGCCAGTTTGCATACCCATGTCTTTGCTGTTTACTAATCTCAACCATCCAGCCTAACAAAGTGGCTTCCTCCCTGCTTTATTTTGTAGCATCTCAGCTTTTTTTTTTTTTTTTTCCCTCTGTACCCACAAGATGTACTTTTCTCTTGTTCTTGTTGAGCAGTTCCAAAACACGGTAACTTTTCTTTTCACTTGCTAGCTACTGAAGCCCCACTTGACACCAAAAAAAAACCCAAATCAATTTTACAGTCACTGCAAAGTTCTCATGTGTATGTTTTTCATGTAACCACATCTGATGCTGCTCAGAAAAAGCCACCACCCATCCTCTAAGAACCTGTCAACAAAAAGCAAGGGAAACTGGGGAAATGTCGAAAACAAGGGTGGATCAAGAAAGAGGAGGCAGCTTTTAGAACAGCTCCGTTAAATCACCCCAACCTTACTATTCTTCCCCTGTAACTTACTTTATAAGAATTTCTGACCCAGAAGAAAAATCAAGTGTTCTGATGTTTTATCTTCAGATACAGGACTAAAAGCCAAGACATTCTTAATGGAAAAGAAGTGTAAAAAATTGTGCCATATAGCAGCATTGGATGGCTTTGTTTTAATTCATCCCTACCTTAAATTACAAACATCTCCACAAGCAGCAGCAGAGACGAGTTGGCCGTTTTCTGCCCTGCTATGCTGGTGCAGAAGGGAGGTGTCTTAAACAGCTTCTGCCCTTTTCATATCTCCTCCTGCTCCAGCACAAGGAGGATTCCCAAGATACAGAAAGTTGTGTGTCAGGGGGTTAGTTAGTGCCCTGCTCTGTTCTAGGGCTATTTTGGGGGTCAAGATTACATTTGGGGGGATAACCTACATAGAAAACAAGGAGGGGAAAAAAAAGAGATAAAGGAAGGGCAGATGACCCTAAGGTGGAGACAGCAGGAAGAAGGACATAGGAAAAGATAGTTAACACCAGTTACTGGTCAGTTTGGGAAAGAGAGTGTTCATGTGTATTTAAAGTACTTGTAAAAGTTTTGCTCTGGATATTGCTGCAGTTTCAGTTCTCCCAGTGAACATCCTTCTCAGAAACCTGAAGGATGGACTTACAGTAACTTGTCTAGTTGTTAACTCATTTGCAAGTTACAGGG
Source organism: Numenius arquata (assembly GCF_964106895.1). Classification (NCBI taxonomy): domain Eukaryota; kingdom Metazoa; phylum Chordata; class Aves; order Charadriiformes; family Scolopacidae; genus Numenius; species Numenius arquata. The sequence continues at coordinate 33,200,639 of NC_133579.1, forward strand.
ACTCCAGGGACTTAGATTATGTTTAGACAGTCTGTGTCAGTGACTGACCGAGCTCAGTATAATTCTCTTCTTTGCTAACTCTTGAAACTTTTAGCACCTTTTTTTTTTTTTTTTTTTTTTTTTAAATAGGGATATTGAGTTCCAGAGAAAACTTGGGAGAAATTCTCCCTCTTACTGTCCAGAAGGAAAGTCAGCAGGTCAGGACAGTAGAAGACGTGACTCACTCCACACGACTTCACAGACCTTAGGAACCATGTACGCAGACTTGATGAGGCTACAAAATCCACACTCTGTATTTCAGAGAGCTGAAAAAGGACAGGCTCCAGGACCTGTTCACCCAACACAGCGGACAGTGGTTCCTGAGGACCTACATTAGACGGTGCAGATGAGCTGGGTGTATGAGCTGGCCTCTGGGAACACTGCGCTTTCGTGCCAGGGAGGTTATGGTGCCAGTTTGGGATGTAGCTCAATGCACTTAAGCTATGAAAAAGACATGGTGGCTGAAGATCCACAGGCTGAGTCCCCTAGACCAGCTGGTGTCCACATCCATGTTGGACACCTCAGTCTGGGGTCTTGAGTGGAGGTCTGTGCACAGCCTTGTACTTAATGACCCAGCAGGCACGCACATCACAGTGAGTAGGGACCATGACAGATGTGGTGTTGGTGCTCTGCTCTCTCCCTTCATGTTCCCTGCCATGTTGTGAGCAATGAACCCATCACATGCCCTGGAGGCAAGTGATATGTGTCTCCATTCAGGCATGTCACTTCAATCCACAACACCTAGCACATCCCACCAGGCCCATCAAAGGTGACTTTGGCTTTCTTCTTCTGCTAAGAGCGCCATTTTTCATTCCAGTATCACTTGGCCTATGTAAGTAAATCATTACCTTCTCATAGAAAATAACTATTTCAGTTCAAAGGGAGGAAGCAAACCATCCTGGATGAAAACCCTACAAAATGAATATAATCTTGAAAATTGTACTCAGTAAGTAGTTCCCCGTGGTTCGTTATCAAAAGAGAAGAAAATGGCCAAGAGTGATTTTGCAGGGCTCAGCCTTGGGTCTGCTGTAATTCAGTATATCAATAATAATCAAAATTTGAGCTAATACTGACAAACTGGAGAAGTGGTCTGGAAAAAACTAAATGCAAGAGAGCAAACCGTGAAGCATTCTGCTTTATTGCTTATTTATTGCTTCTTAAGCAAGAATAATCAACCTCATAAATGCAGGCTGAGGGATGGCTGCTTAAGTAGCACATTTTCAGAAAAGGAGGCTGGAGGCAGCCAAAAGGGATTCAGCAGTAACACCTGAAAACAGCAGACAAGGTGCTATCAGGTGTGATCAAAAGCAGAGACACGAAGCAACTTGGTCACTGTGGTTGGAGTTAGCAAGGGCCCTGCCAAGACAGAACACGGCTTTCAGGCATCTCGGTTCAAAGAGGATAGAGACCCTTTGGTGATCATCCTGAGGGGAACGACCAGACTTCTCAGAGAACCAGCAAACAGGAAATTTGGGAAAAGATGTAAGGAACCAGAACCCATTTGAGGGGGAGAAGATGAATACAGGAGATAAGAGCAGCCCTCAAGCCCTCTTCTCCACCTCTGTGGTGCAAGAGGAGTCATGGATTTAGACTGCAGAATGGAGTAAGCAAATTAGGTAGCAAACTAGCAGAAGCTAGAAAGAAGCAAGTTAGGAAAAAAAACTTTCCAACAGTCAAGACAGCGAAGCAGCAAAAGCGAGTGCTTGGGTGAGTCAGTGCCCAGTGAATCAGTGCTGCCTTAACTTACAAAGCATCTGTAGAGCTTTTGAAGAACAAAGTAGACAAGTAGCTATTGGGAATAATATAAGAATAATTGGTTCTGCCTTAAGGAAGGGCAGTGGGAGTAGGGGATCTCTTGAGGTTAGGCTCAATGCTATTTTGCTAGAGAAGCTATTGAGTAATGCTGGGTTTCTACTTGTTAGATTTATTTCTCGGTGACACTTAGCCGAGTGCTAAGTTGTCCCACTGCTTGAGGGGTTCAGCACATTACAGTGGCTCTTGGCTGGGATTGGAATATCTTTGCTGTTCCAACCAATTTAAGTATCCTTAGTATCTTTCTCCCTCTGTAAGAGATCCTCACGTCTGGCTGCTTTTGCCTTCATTCTTTCTTCCTAGCTATTTTCACACCTGTACCTCTGTGATCCAGTGAGGTCATTGTCATCAGCAAAGAATAGATGATGGATTTTTCATCCTTTGATGATTAAACACCATGGGTTTCTCTCAGAAGTATTTCAGATTGTGTCCATAAATTGTTAAAAAGAAGCAGTCTGCATACCATAAAAGTGTGTAAACTAGCTGATGCTATTCCCAGCATAACCAACAAATAAGTTCAATCCCACTAATCACCAAAACCTTATGTCTTAATAAGAGTTATGCATCAATTATATAATCTTCTTACCAATTTGAACAGATTCTGAAACCGACCAGAGAGGTCTATACCATATTCTAATGCCTATGCCCAAGCCACAAGACCTTCCCAATTTTTTTTTTACTACAGGATTTGTTAATCAAACATTTTTTTCCCCAATACTAATTTTCTTGGGTGTTGGAGGTAATATGGAGAAGAAACTCATCTATATTCAGCTATATGTCGTCCATCCCAGGCAGAGTACATTGCAAGCTGAGTCACAGCACTATTTCGCTAATATTTCCATAAAAATAGGAGTTTTCTTTCTTTCCCTCCAGGTAGACTATTAGAAATGGAGTGAAAGTTCTGGGTCATTTATTTTAGACTCCCAGGTCACATTTGTCAAATAAATGGTGCCTGAGATGAACGCCTCTCCTTCACACTAAACTAATTCTGCTTGTAGACTATTCAGTTTTGGGGTCTTTACTGCTCTTTGTTGTGTACGCTGTGTTTCCAGTTTCTCCAGCCACTGGAAGGAGTTCAGGAGTTGGCCTTCTCCCCTAGTGTTCTCTGATTCTTCCAGCTCCAACCAGCAGTGTTCACTCTGCTGCTGTGTGACAGTTCTTGACAGTACTGACCCCAGGCATTTTGCAAGACAATGTTTGGGGTTTTTTTTCTGCCAAAGGAATTTTTGAAGACATTTTCCTGTATTTCCACAAACTGTGGGTAAGATGGGCAGCCTCAGTTGTGGGATGGCTCAGACCCTGCCTGGGGCAGCTGCAAAAGGAGAGGGTGTGCATTTCTCTAAGGCAGTCTTACTTAACTTCTTCCCTCACCAGGACACTGTCAAGTCTCAGCATTTCCCCCTCACCCACAATGTATTCTCTTCATCAGTCCCTGAAAATGCTATAAATTACTGTTTAGCACAATTCTGCAGCTCTCTTGCTGAGCACCACTTAACAGGGCCTGGCAGACATAAGGAATTGCTGCTGCAAATAATGTTCCAGGCAGAAGTATGAAATCCAGACCATGCCTTTGCCTTCCAAACTGTGTTACAGAGAGGGTTCAGACACCACAGGTCCTCTCTGGCAAGGTTTCCTCTGCCAGACTCTGTATTTGCAAGAGCTGGAACAGCCGTAAACTTTGAGCCTCCTCTGTTTTGTAGGAAGGCATCACTTCAGTCTAGCTCACGCTGGTAACTGCAAAGCCGGTGTGACGCCAACTTCACCACAGGCTGGAGATGCCATGAGGAAGTCTGGTTTTTAGCCCAGTCCGGTTTTTGTGAAACCTTTGCCAATATTGGTCCTGACTTAGGTGCCCTCTCCCAGGCCATGTGTCACTCGCACCTGGCATCACGGTCCTAGGAGGTCTGAGCATTTAAGCCCAAGCTTAGTGACAGTACCAACACTCGAGCTTTTGATCCTTCCCCAGTTGCTTGTTCCAACCCATGCCCTGCAGGTGACCATGGCACAGTTAGTAGTGGGGCTGTATTAAAACCGGAGCATTTTGGTTTTAGTAAAATAAACAATTGGCTGCAAAGGATGGAAAAGGTCTCTTCTATTCCCTGTTTTGCATGTGATAACAGAAGAGAACTTTTTTGCTAAGGGTGCAGAGCTGAGATGGGCCTATTCTGTTCTGGCTTTCAGGCAGCTTTTCGAGAACTTTTTCTGAAAAAGGTCCCTGCTTTGTATTTGCAACCTCTTGGTACATCGGTGCCACTCTGGGATCAAGTTCTCCGAATAATTGCAACAGCAGAATTTACTTCTCCTTTTTCTGAAGCCCTAGAACAAGAGCATAGCTGAGAACGGAACCTGTGGTAAAGGAAATCTCACCGCAAGGGATCCCCGCCCTGTTCGCCTTCCTCCTTGAGCAAGCGGTACAGGGCATGCGCGGGGGCTGGATGTGCACGGGGCTGGTAATAGCTCTCCTGAAGGGATTGCTTCATTTTTACTCCTACAAAGTAGGACACAAAAGAGGAATATTTTTAAAATTATATTTTTTTAGTGCAGTGTCTCACTTTTTGCAATTTGTTAAAGTGTTTAGCGGCTCAGAAGCAGTTTCATGTTCATAGAAGAATGATTTGGAATTTGTGGTTTTGGTTGCTTTTAACTGAGGAGTAACACTTCTCCCTCCCCTGCAAAGCACAGAGGGTCAAAAGAAGGGACAAGGATTTGGGGCCTATCAAAAGAAAGAAGTGAAGAGCCACATCTATATCTTCCACAAAGAAATTCTAGCAGCTGGGTGGACAAGCAATGATAATAGACATAGATTACCTTAGAATGAGGAAATACCTGCAAATGTTTACATGCATCTGCAATTCCTTACTCCACAAAAGTATAGTAGTTTAAGACAGGAAGTAAAGAGCAGCTTTTCCACCTTCAAATGATGGATGTACGTAAACTGTCTGCCATTGACCATGATATCCTGAACAAATTTCACTCATAAAATGTACCTAAAGCCTTCCACTTACTATACATGGAGAGGATTTTTGTCCCCTCCTGCTGCATTGCTGCACTCATACTTAGCTGGCTCAGGAAAAGATCACCACCCACTGCATCAGTGTTTCTTCAGTAGCCTTGATTTTGTTAATCAGCCTGTCTTTCATCCTGGCCTTGTTTGCTGAGAGAGCTACTTCAGAGAGAGCTGTACGCACAGAAAAATAAAAATAGCAACAAGAGTTTCAGCAGAACGTGGCACTCCATGCTATTACTTTTTTTGCCGTTTGCATCTCCTGAATTTTCTTTTTCTAGCAAGTTTAACTCTTCTGTAGAGACCACCCCACACACAGATATTAAGGCTAGTGAGAGAGTCTCCTAAACAGTGGTGGAACATGGAGTTAGCTTCTCAAAGTAAATAAAAAATGGCTCAGTCTGAAGTGCAAGTGTTAATGAGCGTCAGTATTTTACATGACAGGCAGATCCAAAATTATCATGGCTGATAAAAAATAACATGAGCTGGCTGAAAGGAAAATGAGAAACAAACTACCGTATCCTGGTGGGCAGATTCTTTGCTCTAGTACAGAACAGTGCTGTGGCTGATTTAACTGTCTCGGTACAGGCTTTGCACTTGCAGAGGAGACAAGAAATTGGTGATAGCAAAGTAGCAACCTGCAGTGAGCAACAAAGCAGCGGCTGTGGGAGACACATCGGCATGCCCTACTTCATGCTCTCAGCACAGAGTGCTGCACTCTGTGAAAAAGCTTTAAGGGTCAGGGGGGGAAGTATATTTTATCTCCAACTGATTTCAAGCTGCCCACCCAGTTCTGGAGACTGGCAGAGGGATGTTACTGCTCAGGGAGGGCAGCAGGGATGGGGGATCTCAGGTGTGGAGAGCAGCGGGCACTGCCCAGCACGCAGCAGCCCACCTTTGCCATTGCTGTGATGCGAGGGCAGAGCCCTTGGGAGACCCCCTCCCCACCTCTCACCCCCTGCCATGGCACCCTGCCCTCCAGCTAGCCCCCGAGCAGGTGGGGGATGGGGATGGGACCCTTCCTCCCTGCTCCTCTGCAGCGACTGGGCAAGATGGGGATAAAATACAAAGTCAAAAGAAAAGAGGTTAATTTTTTTTTCCACCGTGCATCTTAGCAACAGCACCTACACGAAGATCTAATATAAGATCTTTTACCCCCCACCTTTCCAAGCAATTAACATGCTGAAATACAGGCAAGAAACAGGATGGCGATGTCAAAATTGACATGTAGGAAGCCCATTTCCTTTTCGCAAGGGTTTCACCGTGTGGACCGAGCTGGCTGAGAACAATTTCTGAACCTTTCTCCTTCCCGTGGAGAATTGCCTCCGCAGCAGCTTTGGTAACAGTCCAAACCCGCCTGCTTTTGGTGACTGGTGCTCTCCTGCTAGCTGATGCCCAGAAGGTCTCACATTTTCAAAGTAAGAAAACCCCAACCCCCATGGACTGCTCTCCAGTGAAACTAGGTTGCTCAAAAACATCTGAGAAGGAAAGGTAGAGAACGAAGGCTGCCTGTTTGAAGTAGATAGACTGTCTTTTGGAGCAGAGCGGAGCAGAGAAGAAAGGCAGCTGGTGACATATTCAGTGCAGCGTTGGCTCCATCTGAGCCTTCTTTCATCAGCCAAATTTTAAATTAATCTCAATCTGGTCTCTGAATCTTGCTGGCAAGTTTTCTGGTAAATTTAAGACTTAGAAGAGGCTAAAGGAAGATGCTAGGCAGACAAATTTATTTAGGGTTTCCAGCTGTGGCCAGCGGTGCCTGGGAAGGGAAACTGTGCTTGTGAAGCTGGAGGCTGCTGTGGGAAAGGTGGGGTGATCCCTTCCAGCGCTGTGTGCCTCCCATGCGGGGCTGGCACCTGGGGTGAGCAGGCAAAGCCCCCCGGCTGAAACACAGCCAGGCATATGTAGCTGGTCATGAACCAAACCTGGTTACACTCACAAGCTGATGTTCAGGGCTCACCTCTTGTGTAAAGAATCAAGTGAGCCCAAGCCCTCTGCTTTTTCTGTTTTCCTTCCTAACCGCAAATGATGAATTTTATCTTTTTTTTTCTCTTAGTATCCAAGCAACGTTATTTCCACCCCAAAAGTTTGCTGTTCCAACTCGCAGCTGATGAATGGAGCAGACAAGGCATACAGGGAGGATGTCATTGTGGGCAGTGGGGAAGCTGGAGATGAGGAGGAAACACCCATGAGCCTCCTCATATAAGGGCTTAGGAAACTGAAATCTCCAAAGAGTTTTTCTTTTAACTCCTTCATGTTTATTGAGATTTGCCCTCCGAGTGCCTTGTCTGACTGACAGCCTGACTCTTTCTCTTCTCTCCTTGCTTCACAAGGCTGGGACACTGCCTAATGCCAACTCATCTGAACTCCTCTTCCCAGCGTGCCCACTTGTCTCTGCACCAAATCTGGGGACTTGTGATGGATTAAAGCAGGGCAAATGGTCTTCTCTTGAAGGCTGTAATGAAATCCCCTCTAGTCCCCACTTACTTTAGCAGGCAGGTCAGCAATCCATCACTGCTGTGCTTGCAGGCCTAACTCTGTAAGTGTCCCTGAGTAAGGCTGATTCCATTTTCAAGGCCAAAACTAAACTTTTCAGGCATGCATTAAGCCTGCAATTTAACCTTTAGGGTAGATTGCAGTTTAGAAGATGCTATAACTTGTGGAATGAATCACCAAATTTGAAGTTGCCAGATATTTTTTTTCCTTAGTGGTCAAGGTTAAATATGAGAGGAAAGTAACTCAGTGTAGGAGGATCACAAAATACGTTAATGGCATAACAGCAACAGAAGGACTGACCCAGCCCTGTGAATTTATGGGGTTTAGTTTCTTAATTGCTTTTCTCTCTCCCAGGAGCTACAAGAACAGCAATACACTGAGCTTTTAGCCCATGCTCCCCGTTCCTTCATCTCAGTCTCACACTCAGCCACAGCCAACAGACTCCGCCTGGCCCTAGTGAGCTTGAGCAAGCAAGGCTGAGCAACCCTTGCTTGCACAAGCCCTCTTTTCTGAGAACAGGGAAGGCAGAACAAAGCTGTGTTGCACAGAACAGCCTTTCAGCCGTCTGCAGGTGAGCTTTCACCCCTCCATTTCTTGCTCCACAGCGCAGTGATCAGAACAAAACCATCTGAGACACGTTCCTCAGTGGCTGGCCTACGCTGGTGGAGAGGACTACTGCAAGAGCTGCCAAGCTTCCTTGACCAAGTCACCAGCTCAAACCACTCTTTGCTAGCTGGCATCTCCTAACACACGTGCAGCACTATAATTACATCCATTAAAAAATCCCTCGCAAGCCAGAAGCAAACAGGTCACCAAACCACGCCACTGCACACACTTGTCCCTTTGGGGATAGGAAAAGAGAAAAAGGGAGCTGTGACAGATGCCGGTGATGCCACATGGCACACCACTGGAAGGGTGCACTTCCCACGGGCATGAGCCCAGATATGAACACTGGCAGAAAATGGAATACAGCTCCTTGCAGACTTGCACAGTGCTTGCTGAACCTAAATTTGAGGAAAGCCCTTTGAGCAAAGCGCTTTGCATAAGGGTAGCAGCCCATCCTGAACTTCAGGGTTATCTTTCATTTCATAGCCAATGCTCAGAAGGTCTGGTAATGGGCATATTGTCACTGTCTGTGGATGGCTTCACCTCCTGAACTACGTGCAGGAAAGGCATCACAAAGCAGAACTGGGCACTTCTCTTGCCTGAACTGTGTTTAGATGATGCTTTCTGTGCTCAAAAAGAGAGACATTCCCAAGAGGACATAAATATATTATAAAGCAGCAGAAAGCTCAATAATTAATTTTCAGCAAGGAGAGGATTTTATTTCAACCAGAATGACTTTAAAAGTCTTTTGGATTCTCACAGCCTTCAAGGGAAAAGCTGAGATGATTCAATCCAAAGGCTGTCATGAAAGAGGCTCAGCCAACATGATCTGATCCCCATGCAGTGACATCCTGACCATTCTGGAGCAAATGCAATTTTCAGTGTTATTTCTCAGTAATAGAAGCACAGACTCCAAAAAGCAGCAGATCCCTTTTCAGTCTGTTCCTCTTATTTTGTGATTAGAAATTGTCTGCCAAAGTGTCAGAATGGCAGCAGCCCAGAGGATCATCCCACTTGTTTCCACCAGCAGTGAGCTCTGTCCTCGTTTGTGGTGTCACTTCCTTCTCGTATACAGCCCACTGGTAGTTGGGAAATTGAGTATTTAAAGACTATTAAGGCACAAAGGGTTGATATATAATATTGTTGCTACTTTGCATGTATTGTGAACAGCTAAATAATTCCTTTGATAAATTATTGAAATACAAATAGAAGTTCATGAAAGACTCAGTCTTGGGACAAATAACTCAAATAATTCTAGCTGGGGACAAACAACTCTTTTTACAAGCACTTTGGGTGGCAGAGGGCAGTAAGGCAGCTATGCTTGTGTCAGGAAGATAAGATGCCTATATGGCATGGCTAGTTTAAGAGACGAACCAACAGAAGGGGAGAAATTTGCTGAAATTTGACAAAATCCTCATGAACAAGGAAAGTGCCAATAAGCTAGTTACTATGAGTACTTTTCTGCATACAAAGGTATGTGGGATTCTGACTGGATGACTTACAAACCACCTATACTAAATTTTACTCTTCTTTTATTTTCTTTATTAATCTCATTGCTCAAAACCCAACAGCAGATGAATGAATAACCCTATGCAGCACATTCATGTAGTTTTCTTTTTCAACCGGGTTTTATAATACTTCCATTCTGTTACTTTTTTGGGCACCTCTAGCAAACCCTACCAAGGCAGTAGCTCAGGAGCAGGTTGAGAGGCACAGCCCACATGGCAGCCCTTCTGTGTGTAGGTAGCACCTCCTTGCAGCACCCTTCCTCGGCTCTGCCCCACCAGACCAGCCATCAGCAGTATGTTCAAGGGGCAGACCCACATGTCATCTAAGGGGCTGAGAGGCAAAAAAAAGTGGCAACGGCAGCATAGCCCCCAGGCCACAACCTAAAAATACCAATAAAAGCCAAGTGCACCAGCTACTGGTGCCACCGTTGAGGTTAAAGCCAGTAAGATTTCACGTAAGGCTGACATGTCCTCACCAGTTTGTCCAGAGGGTGTGGAAATTAGAAACGGGGAGGTTCCCCTTCGCTAAGAATGCTGTAATTAAAATGCAGTCATGAAGGACTAACTACTGCATGACTGATGGCTGGTGGCCTGGTTTCTGCTGCACAGCAAGGAGTGAAGCAGCTGCAGGAGCAGGGTGAATTTGTACCCGTCACCCAGCAAATCCACCGGCAGCACTGGGAACAAAGCAGCAGCTGAGGTGCTCTCACAGTACTGGCTGGCTCTTACCCCTGCTGTTTCTGTGATAGTTATAATAGCTTCTTTTAACATTGCTAATAGCCTGGTCATGTTTCTGGTGTGAAAAAGCCATTTCTATTTCATACCAGCTTTCTGTGAATTTTTACTGCAGCTATTTTAGAACTCATTTGAGTGAGTTTCCTCAGATTTCCCCAGTCTGAAATGCTATGTGTTCCTGTAATAAGGATGCCACTCATAGCTAGAAGGAATTTTTCATACATTATTTATTCATTATTCTATGTGATGAATGTGGGAGGTGTTATGAATCCACAGTAGGAGATCTGGAGGTACTCATTTGCGTTTAGTACTATGTGATTAAAAGGAAACTCTCTGCTTGCGTAGGCAATGAAGGTATTGAATTTCTCTTATCACTGAGATGGTGAAAAACTTGATTTCTTTCATTTCCTCCATCCAGGAAGCAATGACTGCCAGCACAAGCACACAGTGTGATCTGTTCAGGAGATACACAGTTGCTAGACTAGATCTGTTCTCATCACTTGCAAAACAAAGAGCCAGGAAGTATGCATTTAAGTATAAAATCAGATATTTAGGAGACAAAATCTGCATAGAGTGTGAAATGAAAGATTTAATCTGAGCCTTACCTTAAAGACCTGGGTTTGTTTTCCTGTCTACTATCTACTGCCCAAATCCAAATGAAATGATAGAAGACATTACATTTGGGTATAGACCGTGTAGAGTTCAAAATCACCTGGTTTGGGAACGTTTTCATTCAGGGTTTTGTTTCTGCCTGTGACAGATGTACAGAACTGAATGACCAGGTGGGATGGTCAGAGGTTTAATTCAGGTTTAAAAGGGGACAAGTGTACATCCTCGTGGTTTCTTTATAGTTCTTTTCCTATGACTATATTTCCACCTTTTCCTTAGCACAAAAGGCTCCAAAACTAAAAAAACACAAGCTCCAGCCACTTGAAAAAACAGCCAGTGCTTACTGAAGGCCAGCATGCAGGTGCCATTCAGGAACTGCAGGGGGACAGACATATTGTAATAACAGCACAGGTATTCCTCAGCAAGGAGGGTGTAGGCACCTGCAGCCAGTACTGGGAGTTTTGTCTGGACATGGAACAGAGAATGAAAAAGGTGGTGATACTCAGAGCACCACCAGGACCTGCACAGTAACTCAAAGCCACGGAGATAGCAGAAGCAGTTGGATGGGCATGACCCAAAGAGCTAAGAGATGTAATCCTCCTTGGCAGAAGACAGTCCTTCTCCAGATGGCTGATGCATTCATGGTGACTCAGTAGTCAGTTGTGGTGGCGCCACAGGCACTGGAGGTGTTACACACCAGTATCCCGGGGCACAAGACTGTGTGGATATACTGCTGGAAGCATGGCTAGAAAACGCCCAGGGTGCCTCCAGTGCTTGCTCACCCCTATTGTGCCCAGGCCTGGGCTTTCCCGCTGCTCCGCACACCTTTCGAAAGCCAGGTCCCACAGCCCTGCCACCACCTGCCCCAGGCAGAAACTTGTTCCCAGGGCCAAGGACTCAGCAGTAGTTATTTTTGCCTAGAGCTTTCCTTCACTTCGCTTGCATGGTTTCACTTCTGATCATGTTCCTAATGTTCCCTTTAATGAATTGCTGCACTTTGTTTCTTAAAATATTATTTGCACAGCTATTTTGCTGACTTAGTGCTGAGGAGAGGACTAGTATGGGAAGATCCAGAAGTTTAACATGTCCTTTACTCAGTTGTCCCCTGAAGGCTAGGGAGCCTCCAAGCTGGGCATCCCACACTGGGCAGAAAGAACTGCTTTTAATGGCCTGATGCACCAAAAGTCAATGCTGGCTGATGGGGTTAGGGGCTCTCCTCTGCTCCCAAGCCATGGACAGGCCAAGGAACCATCAGACACAAAACTTTGCAGACCAAAGCTGAGGCTTGAGAAAACACTAGTCCCACCAACAGTAAGGCACCATGCACACAGTTGTCAGCATTTTGTTTCTGGGCTAGCCTGGGTTTTTCTGAGGGAGAGGAAGCTGCCCTGGTATCCTGCCCTTGGCTTTTGCCCTGAGCCCATCCTGGCACTTACAGACACTGTACAGAGTGCAGCTAGCAAATAAATCCCTTGGTGGGAGGCTTTCAGTGATGTCCTGGTGACAGTCCTCAGGACAGTCCAGCAGTGGTGACAGCCATGACAGCCACCATGTGAAGCCTCACAACTCATGTCAGTGAGGAATAGGAGAGGCTGCCGAGGGTCAGGAAAAGATGAGGGCTCCATCAATCTCAGTCACTTCCAGCGTAGCTTGCGGAAAGCCACAGCATCACACCCTTGATTGGAGCATCCACAACCACTGGGGAGGAAACAGCCTTGTGGTTGACAACAGACTGAAGGTGGGTGGAGAAATAGCTTTTCCTGTTATGGCTCTCGTTATGGTGGGAAGGGAGGAGGGAGAGCACAAACAGCTGGGATATGTGTATCTTTAATCACCGCGGAGTAATTGGGAAATGAAGCTTGGAGATCAGCCCAATTAAAGGCAGTGAATGTTTGAACTATGTGAGAAATAAAAATATATTGCTATAGCTTTCTGAGCACATCTTTACTGGTACAAATTCCCTCCCCTGCTATTCAAACAGTGGGAGTTGATTTCTGACTTTGGTGGGAGGAATTGGGCTCCAAAGACAAATTTTCTATTGCTTACATTTCAAAACAATGCCAACAAAAAAGTCCAACAAACAACAACAAAAAAAGGACCTCCAAAATACCCATACTGGGAATTCAGAGCTGTACATCTTTTTGGTATACAGTTAATATTCTTATTCAGGCATACAAAACATAATTTTTCTTTAAGAAAAGTCAAGTAACTAATACAAATCCATTGTGCTGGATAGTGAATGCAAATCCCATGAAATCACAGTTCATGCTCTCACAGTTGGGAGTTTGGCAGAGCTTTGCCAATGCCTTGGCTATGACACCTTATGAATGACGGTACCTTGGATGGGGGCTATGAGCACCACCAAGAGCTCTGGCTGGCTTGTGGGCAAGGGGGGCATCCCAGCAGAGGAAAACTGTGAGCACAGCTTCGTCCATTAGTGCACTCTCATTAGGAAAACACCAGTTTGTACTGGCTATACAATCACTTAATCTGATTATGGGCTGGAAATATGGCTGTCAAGAAGACAATTTATAATTTGTAGATAAGTGATGGGGTTACAGAACTACACAAGGTGTAGTAAGCCATGGGTACATCTGTGCCATACTTTTTGCCTGAAGGAAAGGGAAAAAGGGACAAGGAAAGAATTTGGAGAACTAGTCACCTAACACCAGTTAAACAAAAAGCCCCTGGCCCAGTTGAGAGCTGGCAGCTGGGTAGGAGATCTGAGAGAGCCACTTCCTTCCAGAAAGAAATGCTGAAATCCTCCTTGAAAGTTAAAGTTAACCTGAAGTTGAAAATTCTCCTTCTTGAAGAAGATCCCCAGTAACATTCTGACAAAACCACCTCAGTGAAGTTAAGCACCTTCTGGTACAGGCAGAAATGACCATCAGGTATAATATCCACTCAATCTGAAAATTATGATGATGTGTGCAATTGGTAGGGCCTCATGGGAAACACTTTGCTCCCCCTGACAATAAGTTAGTCTTTAAAGAGCAGGCAAAATGTTGAAAGATGACACAACAAAATAATTACAAATTATTGCAGCATGTGTTCAGTCACCTTTATGCAAATCCCAGGGTGTGTTCTACATCATGTGCCCTCTCGTCACAAAATAAACCCTCAGCTCTTCTCCTTGTCAACAGATTTGTGGCAGCCAAGGAAAATAAAAGTGCAACTAAAAGCTGACCATCTTATTCATGGAATAACTTAAAAGAAGGATGGATTGGTATTTGTGTTCATTTTTTAGCATAACAAATGCAACAAATTATTATAAAAGCAGCCCAGGCAGGCAGTGAAGACGTGGCTCAGTGCTGGCTGGGATGGGCTCTCAGCCTGCGACGTGTGGTCCAGAGCAGCCACATCTCCCCAGCAGGAGATGGTGTTTCTGCCCCCATCACCAACCCTGTGGCCCTGGGAGGAGGTGAGCTCCCTTCCCAGCTCCCCCCATGCTCTGCAGGGCACCTGTCTCCCCTCCTGGCACCGGGCCGGAAGCTGCTGGTGGCCGCCACCCAACACTGATCGGGACATCAGTTAAGGGCAGAGATACAGAGGGAAAATCTAGAAGCGTAAAAAATTAAAATAGGGCTGGAAGAGACCTGCAGAAGTTCATTCTTCTGTCCCAGGGGAAGACCCTGTAGACAGATGCTGGCTAAATTGTTCCCTAAGACCTTGGGTGATGGGGATCAGAGCCTTTCCCAGAAGGACCACTGGTCCGTGGTCTCCACCCTTGAAAAAGGTTGTCTAAAGTCTAACCCAGCTCTGTCCTGCTGCAGTTTAAGACAAAACATCAATGCAACATTTACTTTTTCTTTTAAAGGAAATATATTGATTAGGGATTTTTTCCTTACTTTTCTTGAGCAAGATATTTAAGAAGCCTCTATTCACAATAATCTCAAGCCTTTCCCCTGGATTCCTTGTTGACGGTCACTTGTCAAAGGGATGACACAAAAGGAAAGATTGATTCAGGAAACAAAAATATTCATGTGTCAAGAAGAATTACAAGTCTGAGTCTAACTTCCCCTTTCTGAAGTGAGACGAGTGCTGTGGTTTCATGTCATACCCTCAGCTTGACAATAGTAATGTGTGGCAAAGCAAAAACAGCTGGGTTTATGCCAAGGGGTGGATATGATGGGTTGGCTCCCGGGCTTGCTGGGTGGCTGGCTATGGGACCCCAACTGGATGGGCAGCAGGTAAGCAGACCTCTTGTTGAAACCAAGGCATGGCTGCTCCCAGTCCCCCAGCCTGGTGCTGCCTGGCATCCCACAAGCACCTCTTCCCATCCCCAGTGCCTCTCCATGCCCTGCCAGGGGCTCCTCCCACACTGTCCTGCCCTGACCTCACAGCTGGGTTTGCACCAGAAGACTGAACCACACCTGATACTTGTTGCTGCCAGGAGGGGAAGTTTCGGATGCTTAAGCGTGGCCACAGTCCTTGTTTTTGGCACTGGTTCAGCTCTGCTTGTTGCCGGTCACTTGTGCTAGTGAGCATCTGATATCACACTGTATGTGAGGCATAACGGGGAAACAAGCTGCTGGTCCAGAGAACCTGTCTCCGGGTGAAGCAGTTTTGAGTTGGTCTTGGTGGGAAAACTCTTTTTGTATGTGACAGAGGGGCAAAACTTGTTTGTGGTGGGGAATGAATGGGGTGATTCAGCTGAACAGCATCACGCATCATCTGTTGCTGGTAGTTGTCTAAATAGCATCACACATCATCTGTCATTGGTAGTTTTCACAAGCAAAGGAAATAGTTTACGTAAGTAAAGGCTTATTAAAACCAGTAATAAAAAAAAAGGAAAGGCAAAGAGGTTCATATCTAAGTCAGCACACATTCAGGAACGTGCAGTGCCCAGCTGCAAGTCCTAGAGCGCTCCAACTAACAGTGCAAATAGATGATGCTATGTGATATTGCTTGTCTTAATTGCTGCTTAGAAATGTCTCACTGAGAAAATCATGGAAAGTCATAAAGTAGCAGCAAGTTGTTTTATTTGCATGACTGTCCCAGCAGAACAGTTTTGCATGAGGTTTGAAATCCCAGGGAGTGCAGGGTGTAAACAAGGGAGCACTCACCCAAGATTGCAAAGTATGGTCCAGCAACCCCAGCGGCCCCCAGGGGAGAAAAACTCTCCTAAGTGAACATTTTGCTTGATTCCTCAGCATCACAGGGAGGCTTTGACACAAACAGAGTCTTTCTGGGCGTTATTCAGATCATGACTGAAGTAAAATGTTTTTTAAAACTTTTAAGAAGCCATACCCGGGTGACGATAAGAC
This sequence comes from Numenius arquata, assembly GCF_964106895.1. Taxonomy (NCBI): domain Eukaryota; kingdom Metazoa; phylum Chordata; class Aves; order Charadriiformes; family Scolopacidae; genus Numenius; species Numenius arquata. The sequence goes on from NC_133579.1 coordinate 33,216,712, forward strand.
AGGACTCGGAATGACTATGAGGACATTTCTGCAGCTGCTTGCTTCATGAGGGTGCTGTGCCCACTTTTGTGGGAGCTATGAGTAGGTTTTCCTCACTAGTGTGTGGTACGGTGGAGCTACTGATGTATGTATGTATGTATTGTGTGTATGAGTAATTTCTTTAGTTCAGTGACTGGCTGAGCATGCGGTGCTTACGTTGCCACGGCCAAGTGTCATCAGCGCTCTGTAGCAGCAAGCTCAACTGCTTCCAAGGTAGATAAATGAAGCTCTCCTCTTTACTGTGTGCTTTTGTCTGGGAGCTTAGCACCTCACATTCCTGCCTCCTTCATGGGATGGTCAAAGGTGCCAAAGCTCTTCTCCTAAAGCCATTTTTCTGTAGGTTTCTTGGTTATAGTCTCTGCCTCCCTACCTCAACACATCTATACAGGTGCACTTTGTGCATAATACATCATTTTGGTGTGTGAAGTGTTTCATTGACCCAGAATATGCTATGGATGTTTCTAAACAGCCATACTAGAAGATATGCTTCCTATTAAGTATGCAAATCCCTGAAAATTTAACACAGGCTGTGAAAATAAGTCTCCAAGTGTGTAAGTGCAAATGAATCCCTGGGTTACACCACTTGAGCCTCACCAGGATGAACGTGCCTCCCAGTGCCACACAATGCTGTGTGCTGCTGCAGCAGTATCAGGCTGGGAGAACATGGATGTCCAAGAAAAAGATCAGAGCAGCAGGTGGTTCAGGAAACATGTTTAAAAAAAAATAAATCATCAAACATGAAATCATCCGAAAGTACACAAAGTTCTTTCCCATTAAGGAAGAACAGCCTCAGGTTCAGCACAAAGATTTGGGGTGTTACATGCTGTTCTTCAGCTCTGGACTAATCTGTGTGTGAGGAGCAAAGGCAGCGCAGCTGTGCCAGAGCTGCTGCTGGCGTTTCCAAGCCGTGTGGCTGGGAGGCACCATCAGGTGCCTCTTTAGCAACGCAGCTGACGAGTGACAGGCAAGTTTGTGCAAAGGGAGCTCAAACCATCAACGCCCTCGCTACGCATGGCAGGCATTTCAACAACTGCTGAAAAGCAGCTGCCGGGGGAACTCCCTCAGGACACCCTACCTCTACAGAAAGCTTTTAAGAATCAGGAAGGGACATTTATTACCTATTTTTGTCATTGTATCACTTAGGAACGCTAGCTCAAAATGCCATTTTTATACCAATGTTAGTGTGGCTCTATTGGCAGAACTTTGGAGCTTTTAGACTAGAAAATAATAGCAATCTTTCATAAGATTTATACTCCAAACTATCTGAAGTTAGAGGGGTCACCTAGGTGTGTAACATGAGGTCTGTTGAAGTTTGGTGAGCCAAATTCCAGCAGTTCAGACTGAAGCTAGAAGTCTGTATCTCTCCACAAACTGACTTACTAGGACAGCCCAGGTAACTTTTTGCTTGGTCTTTGTGGAACGTGGGAACTCCAGACTACATGGCCTGTGTTCGCAGAGCCTGAGTGTAATTGTATGTAATGTTTGACTATGATAAAGAATCTCAAAGACAAGATACATTAAGGAAACACAACAGAGATAAGATGAAAATAACTTGAAATTGGAACACTTGAAAACTTGGCAGACAATTTGCTTAGGAAGTTTACATGGCAGGGAGGAGTATGGTCCCCCAAAATCTGGGGATTAAATTTCCAAAATTACATCAAGGATACGCAATAACAACTACATAATATTTTGATTAGGAAGGAAGCAAATAACATACTTCAGGATGCTGCTGCCACAGTATACCCACTGGCAACACCCTCTTTTAAGAAAAAGAGGGAAAAAAAAGGAAAAAAAAGGGGGGAGGAGGGGGAAGGAAATCTTCCCATTGCTTGAAGGTACATAGAGGTAGAATTCAATGCTCAGAGAAGGCATTTGCAGGCACTCCTTCCCTTACCACCATTTTCCTTCCTGAACCCATCAACCAACCATCTTTGTTTAGAGAAACCCAGTTGAAGCCAACTAGAAAAACTTCTCTTCAAGTCCTTTGCAGCCAGTGACTCTTTCTTTGGGATCTAACTAGTCTAGCAGGCTCTCATCTTTTGCTTTTATACAAATTCTTTATTCTTCATTTCTGTTCAATCTTATTACCATAGCACACATCTTTCACACTGCTCTAGGCTCTCAGACAGTGGCATGCAGTGGCCTCTTAAAGTTCGGAGAGGACAACTTGGTTTTAATGATCCATTTCTGACAGTTTTGGGGTGGAGGACATTTGAGACTGAGATGCAGCCCTAGCAGGAACTGTTCTTGCTTTGTGGGCTGGCTTGTTCTTTGAACCAGGTTGCTGGGTGTTAAGTAGCACTATCGGTTCCTCTCTCATGAGTGCCCACTGCATCACCTAAAATAGAGAAGTGTCCCAAAGACCTTGTGTCTGCCCAGGGCACAGAAGGAAGGTGGTGTGTTATTCTTTCCAACACTACAATATCAGCACTCTCTGCATTTGAATTCTTTCATCCTGCAGGGATTTTCTTGCTGCATGTTGCGACGTACTCTAAACCTAAAAAACTAAGGTAGGCCCACAAAAATATTTCTGAAGGCTAGACCTGGAAGTAAAATTCACAACTCTACTAATATTAAAAAATATTAAGTGCAAGAGAGAAACTGATTTCATGGCACACAGAAATTCTCCCATGTCTTACCCCAGTTAATGCCTTAATGTGGTAACTACCTCTCTCTTGTTATCACTCTGACAGGGGCTAATGACTTCTTCACCCTTTTCCTGTCTAGCATTCCTCGTTACTCTATAGTTACAAGCCACCTTTTTCTTGAGATGTCTAAATGATTAGTATTGTTGGGATAAACTCACAGTTTTCTGAAGCTATTACTTAACTCCCAGTACACGACTTGGAGTTAAACTCTTCTGCTTCCAACCTGAAAAAGAGCTTCTGTGCCCAAACACGTCTTTACATTTACAGTTATATCTGCCAGTTGAATAAGAGAAGGTCCCCTTCAGTCTTATATCACTGCAACTATTAATTTGTTGCTTTCTCTCACTAGCGAAAGAAGGTTTTGAACCTGTTGACTAACATAGCTAGCACTGAATGGTTTTAATGTGGAAAATGGTGAGTGTGCGTCCATATACCCTGTGAGAAATCTTATTTCAGACAGAGAAATGACCTCACAGTGAGAGAACAGACTTAGAAGATGCTGAAATTCAGAAGAACTGGGTTGTATTCCTGACCCCTCCATTATACAGTTTATATAACTAGACATAATGACAAAGTTAGTACTTTGTATCTGGCATCCGGTCCTCCCACAGACTCCAGCAATGCACTGCAGCTTCATAGCTTTTTCAGGTTCTCCTCCCTGAGTATTCCTATTGCTAAATATTAAATGTCAGCAGTTAGCAAGTAAAAACACTCTCATATAAAGGATATTCCAGCAGGATGCATTCCAAACCAAAAAAATCTTTGGTCTTATTCTTGACACCTTAAAAATGTCTTTTAGCAATAACTAATGTACTTGTAGTAAGCCATTAGAAAATGCACAGGTTACCAGTTATATTATCTTTATATTATTCTCTAAAGATAAAGCGGGTCCAAAGTTAATTTTACCTGAATCCTTCATGACTATTGTTGCAATGCTAATGAAGTTGCAGAGGGAACAAAGAGGAAGGACGATATTTTCAAGATATTTCAATATTGCTAAAGTTGTTACAAACATCAGTTTAGACAGAGAAAAAGACAGTGAGCAAAGCACAGCAGAAACTGAGATCATGAAGATCTCAGAAAGTGTTGTGAAATCAGAATTTCACTTGCTCTCTTATGTGGTCCTGTGTGCTTATGCATAATGGACAGGGTGAAAAAAACCAAACCCAAACAAAAAAAGAGCAATGTTTGCACTCACAGTACAACTTTGGTGAAACCTGGCCACCTCAGTCCACCAGCAGCATTGAGACACAGAATAGCCAAGGCTCCTCAAAGGTCATAGGCATCAAAATTTTCACCAGTAAGCACACATTCACAAGGCTTCACTACTGACTACCAAAGAAGGTACCAAATATCTCGGCACCTCTCAGACCTGAGATGGTTTTCAGTGCAGTCCCCAGGCAGCAAGAGAAGGTTTCTTCATAGGATAAAGTAATTTATGTGGGCCTTGAGATGGTCCTATCCACCCTGCTGTTGACACCAGCACTCATCTACTCCCACCATGAGCCCTTTAATGGAGCTCACACAGGAAAATCTAACCTACAAAAAAATTCCCCGAAGCAGCTGGGTCTCTTGGGTGTGCTCGTGGTACTCCTAACATACACACCAGCGTGTGGTTTGGCACAGCACAAAACAGATGTGTCACTTTATTATTCAACATTTACAATTGCCAGGGATGCTGGCCGCACCTAAATCCTCTTGTAGCTCTGGGCTTTAATTAGCAACATATTCAAAATACTTTCAGTGCTTCTAGACAATAGCTATAGGTGCCTGCAGACAGTGCCGGATGGTGCTAGCAAGCCCGTCTGTAGTGGGAAATGTAGCTGGGTGTTAATGAATGTCACGGGTACTTAGCATCACTCAAACAAGCTAAAGAAATGATTTCTATCAACATCTCTATTTATAGAATCTCTGGATATTTAACAAAAGAACAACAGTGGTAAGCTAATAACAACAAAAAAAAGACAGGAAAAGAAGGTATTTAGACCATTTAAAACTTGTGTGAAACTATTGTGGTTAATTAGCATGAAATCTGGAACTGAGGGTAATGGGATCGAAGTCAGCTTCCTCCACATCATGCCAAAGCTTGACCACAGTAATAAGGAGGCACAAATCAAACAAATGTGGAGGAGCACTAGTGTGAATAACCCTCCAGCTGCATACCTCGGTGCACTTAATTTCCACCTTTGCAGAAAGCTCCTCCCTGTGTGGGATCAGGCCAGTGCTAATAGAACAGTGACCCTTCCCCTGCACCCAGTGCTGTTCACTGCTCCAAGCAAATCTGCCTTGCTTCCCTCAAGCTTTTTCTCCTTTTCTGCCTACTCAAAATGGGTATTGCTGGAATGTGAGCAGTTTCTGGTTGGTGGGTACCTGCCTGGCTGCCTTTATGGGTACAGGCCCAGCACTGAGCACCTGCGCTGCAGCTACCAGCAGTAGCCGTGCTTCTACTCCAGTGGGGAGCTGTTATCTTATAAAAATCACAGCTCACAGGAAAGCATCTCACACACAATGAGAAATGCCTTCCTTACAGGCTGACGCATTATCTGAATAAAAATATATTCATTTATCTTATCTTGAATTTTAATATTGTGAGCTGCAGCACCTCAGCATGGCTTTTTCAGCTTCAGTTGATAATTGTGCTAATTTTTCCATCTAAATTAAGCCACATAATGCTTAGGAGCAAAAAAGCAGTTACGCTATGATGTGTATTACAGAAACGTTGAATAAATACTATGACTATATCCTTTTGTGATGAGGGTCAGCTGTCTTTCTTGTAGCAAGAAAATATGAAGACATTGGGAATATGGCAGGGCTTTTTTCTCTGCAGAATCAGGAAACTTGGGTGGAGGGAGTTGAGTTGGTCCTCCTGGGCAGTGTAGCTTAGAGGCTTGTTGTTGGTAAGGCTGCTGATGGCTTGTCCTCTTGTTTTCCCCAAATCTTTTTTCTCTTGACCTGATGTAATGGCTCAGGAAGAGCATCACAGGGACAATCTTGTCCCTTTGAATTAGTTGGCAGGAGGACATGGCATCTGTAGGAGGTGGACACATGTTTTGAGCCCAACAGGGCATGAGCCTGTAATGAAAGTGGTCTCTGTAGGAAGCAAACTTTGGTGATCTCTCTTAGAGACTCACGGTTGAAAGGAGAGTCTAAGTTTTGAGAGATGGGTGGGTTCCTGTTAATTTGTTATTTGATGTGGCTGCACAGGAGATACATCCAATGGAGTGCAGAGACCTTGGCAAAAAAAGACTGCAGACAGGACTTCGTCTGAACAAAGATCTGATTCTCCTGTCAGTGGGCTCGATGCACAGACTCCCTCAAATGGGACAACTGTGATCATTGCTAAGAAGGAGGTCACAACAAGCTTAACCTTTGGCAGACAGAGCAGGATGTTTTAGTCCTTAGTCCTTTTATGGTCTCATCAAAACCAAGGACAGGAGAATTACACTCAGCTTTACAAGGTGGTTTGTTTGGTTTGGGTTGTTTCACTTTAATGGAAATAAGTACCTGACAAACTGTACCTAATTCTGCATAATTTGGGGACAGCTGAGTATCAGATGTACCTCACTAAAAGCCCCGGCTTCCAGAATACCTTCTTCTCTTCAGGACATCTAGACAAAAACTTTCCCTTGGGAGATTTTAGGACTTTGTGCTGCATCTTTGATGAACTGATTGCAAGTCCATCAGTGGTCCTTACTCCCAGTACCTGGGAGAGAAGACTTGGGCCCTGTATAGGGGCTTGCATGGCTGTAGGGAGGGCTGGACAGGCTGCCAGCATTTGCTCTGCCCCCCTTCCTGGGGAAAATCAGCAGTCACAGTCTCTGGTGGGACCCATGGAGTCCAGATGGAAAAGGAGGAAGGTTTATCTCACAGGGCAGGGGACACAGACTACTCAAACCCCTGATTAAGTGTTTGCGGTATCAAAAATTGCCACCAAAGGGCTGTGACCAGTGGACTTGCTCTATATCATGTTAGTAATGCAAGTGGATTTAGAAGCACATGTAGATTTATCAGTCACGCAGTTCATTTGCATTTATCCTGCCTCTAACTGGGTATTTGCAATACCAACCTGAATATTTCTGTTCAGACATAGTTTGTTTCTATGTGAATGAACAGTCCTCATGAAGTAATGGAGAAAAAAAATCACCCCTTATTTTTGGCACTTTCTTTCTATGGAGAGGTTGATTAGAGGAGGATGACATAATCAACTCAGCATCTCTTCTACAGCCGCATTGTAATGTTGCTGTACAAATGAAATCATAAGTTGGACACACGGTTTTGCCTTCAAGGAATAAATGTCCCCCAAATGCCATCTGCCACCACAGCAAGAGTGTTTTAAGCTTCTGCCTTTCAACAACAGCAAGAGAAAAAACCCGCAAAAGAAGGAAAATCAGAGCAAAAGCCTTCCACAGCTGTGTACACTGCAGGATGGGCTATTTTACAGAGTAGAGACCAATTTCAGGATAGGGGCTCTTTGGGGCTGTGCAGAAGGGCAGCTCTCCCATTCCTCTCCTGTGGTGGGTACAGCACACTCCCAGAGCACCCCCCACCATGGGTGCACCCACTGGAGCACCCTGCCAGCCCCCCAGCACACACAACCCCTGTTGCCAGCACATCCAGCTCGCTCACATTGCGGTCAGACATACACACCGAGCCCGTGCTGGAAGGAAACTTGAACCTAGAAGATACATGAAATGTGTTGTTGCTACTGTTTAGGTTTGGGGGGGTTTTAAAGTAAATTACATTTAACGAAAATACTTGAGACACAAAGTACCTTGTTTTCATTTTAATTAGCAATTATGGTTGTTAATTAAAGCAATACCAAAATAATTGTGTCATAGTACAGAAGTAACGCACGTAGTTCTCTGTGCCAGAAAAATGAGATTATGACCTGCAGCCATAGTTCCAGAAGAGATAATGCTTTACTAATGCTTTTACAGGCTTAATTCAATGTGTGTATGAGAGAGAAGAACCATGTACCTTTTGATGTATGGTGCAGGACACCATGTCACATAAAGATGCAGAGAGAGGTTGCAACTGTCCCTTTTCTTAGAGATGCAACACAATTAGGCAAAGAATCAGCTTCAAGTGGTTTCACATTCCTACTGTCTTGTTTTTCAAATCTTCTTTGTATGCTAAAACAGAACCTGTAGTTCTCTTGATAGGGATTTTCTTTGCCTGGTGCCTTCATATAGATACATATTTGACCATTTACTCAGGGAAGCGCTCATCAGACAAGACTGATTTCCTGCAACCAACTAAATTGTCTTTTTTTAAGAATAAAAGAAAGCCACATCCTTCACAAAAGCTAACTCATGCAGCATGACTCTTTGAATATACAGTCCAGCAATACACAAATGTTGGAAGTGTCACAAAAGATGCTTGAAAACACTTCTAATTGATTAATTCAGCAGGGTACCACAGTGGAAATGATTGATTTTAGTCTACTAGACCTCCCTCTGACCTTTTCAGAGACTCTGTTGATCGGTACTTGAATGGACAAATTTGAATACAAATGGCAATATGACAATAGCACCCACATTCTTTAAAGCAAAATTTTCCCATCATTTTCATGTATCAAATTGACTATAACAGGTTAAAGATGCCCCAAAGACCAAAGCATTCTTAAAAAAAATGTATCTTTCAAATAGTGACAACATTAATGTCAGTAGTAATGACTGATGTCAAATGACTGATCTGATTGAAAAATAATAGGTGACTGTGTTCTCCTTAGATAATGATGAGGCGTAACAAACATGTTGATAAGGACTATTAGAAAGGCTAGATAAAACCACAATAGTAGATTTTTTTGAGGTCATCAAGTTAGTTTCCTGTTTTAGCTGGATTTGGTACAGCCTTTGCAAACCAAACCAAGGGCGTGTACATCACCAATGCTTACTTAAACTTAAGCTGCCCTTATTTTGCCAGTGTAAAAAATGTTAGTGGCATGGGTTGATATTTCTACTGCTCAGCTGGAGGGCAGGTGATAGCTGCACTAATGACATACAATTATGAAATACTGACTTGAGAAATGGGAAGGACTATTTATAGGGGCTTGATCCTCCAGGTTTGGCTCGGGCAAGCTCCCGGTGCAGCTCCTACTCACCTTCAGAAGCCATGCAGACTTTACTGCAAAGAGAGGTGGCTTTCCTGCCCTTCTTTCAGAAGGATAATGCTTGAACATGGCTTGTGATTTTAGAAATAACCATTTCATTTCGCTTCCAGAGTATTCACTTGAAATATTGGTGAGCTGGTGGCAAAGGATGTAGGTAGTGCCTGTGAAGGAGCCCCTCACTTCATAGGAGGAGGTTCACTGCTGTCTCCTGCCCTGAATGAAACCTCTTCTTGATGAATTTATGGCTTTTGGAAGTTCCTTGGCTCCCCTGGGCTCCTGTCCTGAGCCCGGGCTGTGGGTGTGACATAGATTTCACATGTGGACGTCTATGGGGGCAGGTGAGCAGTTGAGGGATCGACAGGGTAAGCAGGGGACAACCTGCCCCCTGGTTTGAGAGGGAAGGCAACCTTTCTCCCTCTTGGCATCCCCTATATGAAACAAAATATATGATTTACTTGTGCTTGGGGGGACCTGCCTAGATTGCTGAGCACTGCAAGAGGGGGAAGCATGCAAACTCATGCTCATCAGAGGTATTTAGGTGCCTTCTGCTGGTATTTGCAAAGGACTTTGGCATTTTGACATCTTTTGAGGATCTAAACCCGCTAATGTGGTTTCTCTTCACAGCTTCCAGTGGTCACTGGTTTTGATCAGCTCAGTGATCAGACCCAACCTGTCCCATCAGGCCCTGCAACTGCAGAAAATTTCACTAAACAAGTTACAAGTATTTCTTCAGATACCGCAGCCGGGACTTATTCAGGCTGGCTGGGACTCAGTTCTACATGCATTTGTTTGTCTCAAAAATTACCAACTTGTTCTCTGCAATCTCAGCTTTTATTTATAGATGTATTCAAAACCTCTTACTGTTGTGACTGTAAAGTAAACTGTTAAATTATTCACAGAGCATAACCAAGCAGCAATATCTGCCCAAGCTATGAGCTACTTGAGGGACATGTCAGTATAGGTGTTCCCAGTGAGCACCAAGCGGTCCTCTCTCTGCTGCCCCACAGCCTGCAGAAACACACAGCCAAGGAGGGAAAAGGATCACCTCTTATGCACCTAAAAACGTTTCCTAGCAAATGACCTAAGCAGACGGCATTTCACTTTGGAGGGAGAAGTGACATCTCCTGGAGAAGTCCACTTTTCTTCTCCACTAGCTGGCCCAGCAGCCAGGAGGGAAGGGCAGCTCACGTAGGACTGCTCTGGACTGGCAACCAAGCATCTCACACAGGAACTCCTCCCTGCACATCTTCTGCCTTTCCCTGTAGCTGTCAGTCACAGTGCAGGGGGGTTCATGAGGCCATGATGCTTTTCTCCTTATCCTCTACCCCCCGACAGCTTCCAGCTTTTCAGCTGCATGTCAGAGGGAGCCCAGGCTTACTGTGCTGGACTGATAGCTCTCCATCTCACCTGCATATGACACAGGAATGGCATTATTGTACAATCCCCCTTTAGGTCCCTCATGCTAGGGCCATGGCAGCACACCTCTCATTATTCAGCATCTCCATCTCCTTGGCGTTGCAATAATTTCTTGGGTTTTTTTCTCTGTTACAGGTGCATAGGAAGTACCAATAAAGTACGTACCTGAGTCAAGTGTTGCTAGTCCCTGTTAGCAGTCAGACATATTCATGAAATTGTTCACAGGGCAATCGGAAATGGCTTAACCACGCCTATTACCACAAGCAGAACGTTAATGAGCAATAATTAGTTCACTCTGGAGCTGTGGGATTACCTCATGTGCTTAAAAAGGAGTGGGTTTCTAATATAATGCCAATTTTCATTACAGAGATATCATCAGCTAATGTTCATCCCAGCATCAAGAAGATTTTGCAGTTTCTCAATTCCTGCAGAAAAACTTGTTGAAATAGTTTGGTGTTTCTAAAGAGCATCTGGGTTTATTAAAAAGACCCCATACGCATGTGCAGGTAAAATATTAATTACTGAAGTTTTATACCGTACTGGATTTATCCAGCACTTTTGTACTAGGAAAGCAAAGGAAGTACAAGCAATTACAGGCAAACTGAATTGCTCTGTCTACGTTTTCTTAGAAGTTTTTTTTCCACTTCAAGGTGATTTGACATTTTTGGGTTAGACTTCAGGAGCTCAGTGTGGGAGCCTGGCTTTGTATTGCTACTCCAAACAAGACATGATTCAATTATGCATCAGCCCACCCCTTCCCCAAAACTAAACCCTCTCAGATCCTAAACTCCCTTCAGCACAGGTTTTAAATAGAAAGGATAAGTAAGGTAAAGCTGGTTGCGGGAGCTACTTTATCTTCCATATTTTCCATCAGACAATTCCCCTGACCTGGCTGAGCTTTCAGGTCCCTGGCTGTGTTTTTCTCATGATGGGAGATGCCGACCTCCTCGCACTCTGTGGATGATCAGGAATGGCGAATGGAGACATTTCTGCATTGCAGAGCTCTCCTCTGGAAATGGGTCTAACCACTACTGTGCCGTGATCTGGTGAATGTGACAGATGTTTTAATATAAGGGTTCAAGTTTTATCTCAGATTTTATATTAAATACAAGGGCCTGGTTTCACTGAAGCATTATAAGGCTGTTCATCTTATGCCAAAGTATATAACAGATACTTCAACTAAGCAGTTTTGCAAACTTGGTGACAAGCTTAATGCTATTATATTGCTGCACACTGTTTCCTTAATACTTGGAATATGTCCACCTTTGTTCAGTTTTGTCTTGGTGGTCTAAAATCTGGATGTTAAAAAAAAAATATTGAAAATTTGACCTTAATTTCTTTGTTGTTTTCGAATATGCTAGTTTGCATACAGAGAATTTAACCCAGCAGTTTGACTTCTACATCAGAGCAAGTAGTGTAACATTTTTGAAAGTGGAGAGTTTCGCTTGTTGCATACATGAAAGCACCTTTTGGTGGATGTGTTGGAAAACAACTGATACAAAAATTGGAAGCGAAGAGCTCATTTCAAAAAAGCTGGCAGCTCTAAGTTAAACAAAAAGTATTTTTCAGTTTTAATAGTGCAATGGCAATATTTCACTGGAGATCTGTATTCCTCTCAGAATTTGTGTGATGCATACCGTTATTCCCTAAGCTGTCCATCACATAGACAGTAGCCACTTTCCATGATTTAATACAGATGCTTTACAAATACTTCTGTAATTTAGTTTCTTCTCAACGGAAACACCCCTCTCTTGCAGAGGTACTAGAGCTCAGCTGGGGGCGACTACAGCCCATGCCAGCTTTTGAAGGTGACTTGCAAAGAGGACTTCAGGATCTGATGGCTTTGGTGGAAAGGTGCCACCAGCACTCAGGAACTTTGACAAATGCAACAGCAGCCTATGGCATAGGACCATAATCTGCAAGGAATTAAAAACCATTTCATCATAAACACCATGCCATAGCATCTATCCCGATGACAAATTTATCCTGCTTGAGTTTAATTCTTCATCTGAGAAGACTTAAGTTTGGTTCTGTCTGATCTTTTAAAATAAAAGTTACATGCTTTTAACCGGACTTCTCAAACCAGATGCTCAGGGTAGTGACCACTCCGTGCCTGGTGACTGTACTTTTAAGGCTTTTAAGAGCTCTTTTTTAAGAGCTTTTAAGGCTCTTATGTGTCTTTTGCATTTCTTTAGCCCCAGTGTCCTCCACTCTGTGCAGGCATAATCTGTTGCTCCTTTTCATCACTTTCTCTTTGCTTTCCGGCTTAGTTTTCCAACGTGTCACTCCTTACTCAGATCGAAAGGATTAACAGAGCTAAAAAGCTTAAGTAAAGCAGTCATTATATTTGGCACAGGTTCACTAGTGCCTATGCTGCAGATGCTGTAACCACTCTGTTTAAACGATCAGCTTTAGACCAGCTCATTATTTTTTTCAGCTGACTGCTAAACACTTATCTGTTTGAAAAAAAAAAATAGGGTTGAAACCCTCTTTAGAAGACCATTACAAGGGGAATTTATCTTGACCATCTTGATGGTTTTTATCCATCTAAAAGTTTTGGGACTAGTCTAAGCCCGTACTGTTCTCAGGGAGGAGAGTGGAGGAACTGAGTATCATCAGAGAGGTAATTCAGCAGGAGGCAGTGGTACAGCAATACAAAATGTCTAGGTTGCTCCATTCCCTTCATCTTCAGAGCATGACTGAGGGTGTTATGCTCAGACCCAGAGGCCGTGCTGTGCCCTCTGCTTGAGAGAAGATGCTGTGGGGCAGTTCCCCTCTCCCTCGTGTAGCGCAAGGTTCACACACCCCATCAAAGTACGGGCTAAGTAGGATTTCAGTGAGATTGGCCCTAGGCCCACTTGGGGATTTAATTGCTTTGGATTTTATGTAAGCAGTTACCAAAGCTATTTAGCGCAAGGCATTAGGTAATGCAGCCTGCTCTGAAGATGTGGGCCTTGTGGGTTTTCCAGATGTTCAGCAACAAGGTGAAGTCCTCACTTTATGAACATTGTGTTTACATTTTGATGCAAAAAAAAAAATTTAGCTGCTGGACAGAGTTATTTCCTTACACTGCCCCTAGTTTTTGGCAAGTAATATTTTATGCCCAGATGAAACTCTTCATAAATCCCACAAGTGCTGGGACAAGTTTAGTGGCTGAACACCTTCCTTTCAGTCAGCAGTTGTCTCCTAAGGTCAAGGCATCTTCAACAAGGCTTCACAGGACATCTATAAGCTGGGGTTGTATAAGAGTGAGGAGCAGTAGTGCCATCACAGCAAGAGCTATTGCATAAGCATGATACTTTTTAATTGATGCTCAGCATGACACCACGATCACTCTGCATGAGAGTTACCAGATTTTCTGAGAATTCAGCTGAGAATTCATAAAGTTTTATTGTACCCCAAAGGATGTAATGGAGGGGGTTTATATGCTAAGTCTATAACTATAAAGCAGAGTATAACCCTCCAAAGGAGGGGGAAAACCACAACAAACAAAATAACTTTTGCTACTGGTTTAAGTTAGAAAAGAGTTTGTCTGCCTTGCTCAGGCAGTTGCAATTATCACCCATTTGCTAGGAATTGTTAATATTGGCACCTGTGAATTATTACATGTTATACAAACATTATCTACGACATTTTGATCGTCAATTGCCCTGCCAGGGGGCTGCTGCAGCCTCACCATTAAGCTGTCAGGTTCCCCGGCTGTAATGAGTAATGACAAAGCAGTTCCAGCTTCTCTGAAACACACCTGAAAATGAATGGTTGGGGGTTTGATATTAAGAAAAACAAAACAAACCATGCAAATGTTCTTGAGGTTGTTTTCAAAGACTTATTGATGTGAAATTCTTGGTATTTTAATTGGTATTCAGAACGTACCTAGAAACCTATTATGATTTTCTAGTCACTGAAGGATTGAGTCTAAGCATGGCAAGGCTACAGCGCTAACAAAGACTCGGTGGGAAGAGGTTTTGCACAGCAATGGGTGAACATTAGTCATACTTGCATATTCTTCCTTCCACATGTTAAAGGTCTGAGCAGACAAAGAGCTGTGCCCTGGATGGTTTTGAAATCCATCAATCTCCATTGGTCCTGAATGGACCCCTCTGAGTGGAAAGGCTTTTTGCCCACGCAGTATCACAGCGCTGCATGGGGCGTCATGCTGCCGGGTACGTTACAGTATGTTTTCCAAAGAACATTTCCCTGAGGTAAGAGGCAAAATATAGCTCTTGTATCTGACACTGCATAAAGTCTACTCCTCTGCAGGAAAGCAATCTCCTCCTCCTTTCCCAAAACAATACCATCATTTAAAACTACTTTATTACCAAGAATGAGCAGGACAAACAGCTCACCTTCTTTTTAATTGCCACTTGAGGGTAGTTTAAAGCCAGGCTCATCTATTAGCTTATAGAAAATTCTTCCCATTTACAGAAATGAACAATATTTCTGTATTGCTTTCCCTAACATCAGTGACTTGTATCGATCCTTTCTTTTCCCTTATGAACGAATTACATGTACCATAAAATATGGTAGGTTTTGATATTGTGTGAGGCTATGCAGTTCATGTACAAATTGAGCTTTTGCTATTTTTCTTTTCTGGATGACATTTTTATTCCCGGTTTCTTGCTTTTCTCTTGGTTTCAGTGGCAATTGATTATTTTTTTTTCACTTGGAAACAAATCGAACTACACATCAGACATTTTCCTGTCTAAATTGCACAGCCAGTTTGGAGCAGAAATAACGAAGGGCTGTTCACAACATTACTCTAGTAGGCCTTGCTGGTAAGGAGAAAAAGTGCCTAACAATGAATACTTAATGAGATGAGATCAAAGCTCACCACCAATTCTTTGCCCTAAAAGTTACAGCCTGTGAAAGCTACATTAGCACCAGCAGGATATAGCTTTTTAGGCCCACCCTTGCTGGGCAAACACTATGGCTGGACCCCTGATACCTGGCAATGCCCCAGGATGGGTTTGTGGCGGTGACAGGCAGTGCTGCCAAGGACTGGACCCGGACCCAGACCTGGACCCGGACCCAGACCCAGAGCCAGAACCAGACCCAGCACAGTGCCGGGGGTGGCTGGGGCCTGTGAGGTGAACATGCAGATGGGCCCCCTGTGTCTTGCCTCCCAGCCCCAGCTGGGATTATGGCTCTAAACAAGTCACTTAATGTTTCTGCTGCAGCTTCCCCACCTCTTCCCGTTTGCCAAATTCTTACAGTGATACATGAAGTGGTACGGAGGGGTCTAATTCAGCAGAATAACTCCAAGACCAAGACTGGGGACCTCACAACCTCTGAGCGCTGGGCTGGCATGGCAAGCCAGCAAAAGCCATCCAAAATGTTCTTCAGCCATACAGCTAGCAGAATTTCCCAATTTGCCATCCTGCATCAGGGACATACAATCCTTTTTCTCTGTGTGAAGTTTTACATTTTTTTGTACAAACCCCATCTGTTAAACTTCAGGAAAACCCAGAAAAACCTCCTCCCCACAGATCCCCAGGGCTTTAACATGTGTTGGTGGCCAGAAGCCAAGTACATTTTGGGGAGTAGCAGCAAACAGCTGCTTTTCAGACTCTTCCTAACATGGTTTTAAGACTCACTCCATGCAGTTAATACTAGCATGATTCCAACTCGGCTTCCAACACTGGCGTGAGCAGGACCTTTTAGCCTGCTTTCCTAAGGAAACATTGTACATGTGACGACACTCTGATCATTAATATTTTTTAACCCACTGGCCAGCTTCAATCAAACCTGGCAGCCAGGCAGCAGTCTTGGAGACCCCAAGTTCCTACAAGGTTCATGAACCATATGTGGCTGAGCCAAGGGAAGTGAAAGAAAAAGCAGGTTAATATGTATGAGACCCCAGAGAGCCCAGGGAGAGGAAGATGCTGTGGATGCCCCACTCCAGGAAAGCTTTGCAATATTTCTCGTCTACGTGGACACAGGAGCATCCAGCAGGAAAGCAGATTTCATCAGTTCCAGTATCGTTTTTTACAGCAGTATCATGAAGGTACACTCTCTGTCCAATGTCTCCCACAGCATTGGAACCAGTCCTTGCTGCCATGTGAAAATGGAGAGTCAATTTTGCCAATGTCAAAAGCTTCTCAGAGGGCTTCTCTGGCGTGAGCTGTAGTTGCTTTCCCTCAGCTGGAGGGACAGCCACATCCAGCTAGGCAGCGAGGAAAGTGTTGCTCTCCATTTGAAAACGTGCCTTTGTACAAAGCAGCGTTTTTGCCATGAGCACACGTGCCTGCAGGGAGCTTCCTTCAGGGACTCAGCTGTAAAATGGGTCACAAGGGCAGGCACAGAAGGACTGCAAAGTCCTCCGGCTGTTCCTTTGAATAACTGCTTTAACAAGAAGGTACAGTGACAGCCCGTGCTCACAGGGACTTCAGACACGAGCCAGCAGTAGTTTCCTTACTAGATTTTTTTTTAAATTTTAAACTCCACATTTATAAACAGAAGAGTAGCATGTCTCCTGTAATAGCAGCAGTTTTTCTGCAGCACCTCAACATAAGACAGCTAGGGAGGACAAGCTGAGTCTGGGCATGAGGAACTTACAAGACCCTCATGACTGGCCTCAGCACCAGCCATGGCCACATCAGGTCACAAAAAGCCATGCTCCTTCACCAATGCAGGATAAAGCAATCTAATTAAAGATGACAGAAGCTATTTCTAGTAACAAAGCTAACAAACACTCTTCTAACTGATTAGAATTTTTCAGATTCATTTAAAAAAAAAAAAAAGAAACTTTTATCCCTCTTTTTCTCCTTGTTCAGTGCTGCAACGCTTCCCTAAGCCAGAGGCAAGATAAAAAGACAGCCAGGGAGAGATGTGCAAAGATAGCACCATTGTCAACCAAAGAAACCTCCTTCAATTATTCAGAGTATCCGCAGTTCTTAAATTTCCCATTCTTACAGCTTGAGCTAAGTGGTGCTGCATGTATTTGGCAGTAGTTCTTATTAACTCAGAGGACAGCCCAAGTAAGGAACATATGGAATCATAGGATAATTAATGTCTAAAGTTGTAGTAAGGAGTTTCCATATACATTCCCAAACTACCTGCCAAATGCGTATTTGTAAAGAGTAGGGAGTTTCAAATGCAAAAGGTAAATGTAATCCTAAGGAGACATGAAACAGAACTGCTTATATTCTTCTACTTCATTAACAAGCAAAAAATTGATTGTAAAGCTCTGGCACGCTAAAATAAACACAAAGCTGCAAGCATCAAAACCCAATGAGCAACTGAGCACAGTCAACCGATAACTAGGAAAAGCAGACTTTCTGACATCTACCAGTAATATTTTGAACCTGAAAGGCAAATTGGAGTTGAATTAATGAAAAAAAAAATCTAAGAAGATAAATGAGAGAGCTGGGTGTCTATGCTGCAATGCTATGAGTTAGAAAATTTCAAATAGACCTTGGTATCTCCATGGATAGACTAGGTTAATGAAATGACATGAGCTCTGAGCAGATGTGTTGACAGACAGCATATCATTTTATCATACTTATCCTTTTGCAGTGTACTCTGAATGGCATTCTCATTCCAAGACCCCTTTTACAATATATCACCTCATTGGTAGGGGAAACGATGCTTCAGCTTGCAGCCAACCCAGCCCATCCTCCTGAGCCACTGTGTTGCACCTCCTTAGGAGTGATTAGATGCTACAATTGCCTGAACTAGAAGAAATCCCTTCTATTTCCCCAGTTTGTCACAGATGCATTACCCTTGCTGAGTGCCTGCAGACCCACCAGCAGCATTTCTCTCCAAGGTGCCAGCTGAAAAGGAGCCTTAATAAATCAGCTAGAAGTGGCTGGATCTCCATACAGCAGCACTTGCTGCAGTATATAAAATCTGTCATGGAAGACAAGCCTCCAGTACCTCCAGTAAAACCATGGTGAAATGGGGAATAACATACCCCAGCACCTTGCAGTAAGGCTATATATACATTAACTCAATGATGTGCACAGCTCCTGCCAGCCAAAGAAGCATGAAGGCTCAGGACATTGTCTGCACTGTGACATTTCACAAGCCACCAATCTGGTTATGTTCCTTTTGATCCAACTTTTTTGATTTGTGCAGCTGATCAAAAACAGAGGGGCAGGTATTATTCTGCATTTTTTCCATATGCCCCTTCCAACACACCAACCATACACTCTTAAAACTCTCTTAGAAATGTGAAAAAGTGCTTAGCCATGTTAGGAAGGGACCCTTTCAAACCAGCCTCTCCCAAAGGTGGTCCACCAGTGTCAGGGCTTTGCTCAGCAGGGCCTCCCCCATCTCAGGGCTGTAGGAGACAGCCAGCAATGGCTGTGCCCCTGCTCACCTGCTGTGCCCTCAGTGGCCAAACAAAGAGCCCTGGAGCTGGCCATGCAGGTGGGCCATGGGGCCCTGCTCCATGATGGCCCCATCCACATGGCGGGATGGGTGGGAGCCAACGAGGGTGAGGGCACAAGAGTGGACAAGGTGAAGGGGGACAGGGAGACCGGACACGACACTTACTGCAGAACCGCCGCCGCCTGGCTCCACATCTCCAGAGCCGCGTCCGCACCCAGTGCAGGCATGGGGACAGGTCCATGGCTCGAGGGGCTGCCCGTCCCCGGGGCCACCTGGGACTGCCCGCTCCCCGCTGGGGAAACCCACGGCAGCCCCGAGACAAGCCCCAGGCCGCCGGGAGGATGCAGCGGGCAGCTGCCAAGGCCCTGCTGTCCCTCCGTCGCCATGCCATCTTTTATGCATGAAGGGGACAGAGCGTAATTTCATCCTGACTCTCCGCGCCCAGTGTGTACGTGAGCTCCTGCGACGTGGAGGAGCCACGGCATCAGTCCCTGGGGAGAGCGAGCTCAGGGGGAGGCAAGGAGCCTGCAGTGGTCCCAGGGTGGAGGAAGGTGCCCGTCAGACAAATGGAGCCTTTTTCATCCTCTGTGGTATCGGCTGAAGTTCACCCATCGGCAGGTCTACAGGTGCTGCACTCTGTGTGGACCCCAGAGCGGGAAGAGACCCAGGGATATGAGGATGTCCTACAGAAACCCACGTGCACTCCCGTCACAAAACCATGGCCTGTGTTTGAAACCTCAACCCCACTGCTGCAGTGTGAGGAAACAGGGGTCCTGGGAGTGTTTGAACACATTAAAACTTTAGCATGTCCATGTCAGTACTGCACTGGTAGGGGTGGTCAGCATTTCTTACTTTTATTCTAATTTCACTTTTGATATTACAGTAATCCTGAGAGTGCCACGCATAACCTTGCCACTGCTCTCTGAGGCACTTATTTTCTAACGTGAAAAAATGGCCTCTCCACCAATGAGTTGACAATTTAGGTCCCTGATCATCCCTATAAGCTTTGCCTCAGCAAATATAGTTGTGATTTTTACCTTAAATGTTCCCTAGATCAGAAGAAAGAGGTTACAATACACACAACCCCCCAACTCTTTACCAGGCAAGAGCAAAGGTAAGAAGTGGGTCTGGAGCACATGAACAGTGTTGTAAACCCATAGACACTGTCCTTCCCGGCAGGATCCCTGAAGCCGTTCCCTATGGCAAGTCCTGCTGTGAGACCACTGAGACCACCCTATTCCCCAGGGGTCAGTACTGGGTCCAATCTTGTTCAACATGTTCTTCAATGACCTGGATGAGGGGACAGAGTGTAACCTCAGCAAGTTTGCTGATGACACAAAACAGAGAGGAGTGGCTGACACACCAGAAGGCTGTGCCACCATTCAGCGAGACCTGGACAGGCTGGAGAGTTGGGCAGGGAGGAACCTGATGAAATTTAAGAAGGGCAGGAGTAGGGTCCTGCACCTCAGGAGGAATTACCCCATGCATCAGTACAGATTAGGGGTTGATCTGCTGGAAAGCAGCTCTGCAGAGAGGGACCTGGGAGTCCTGGTGACAACAAGTTGACCATGAGCCAGCAATGTGCCCTTGTGGCCAAGAAGGCCAATGGCATCCTGGGGTGCATCAAGAAGAGTGTGGCCAGCAGGTCAAGGGAGGTCATCCTCCCCCTCAACTCTGCCCTGGTGAGGCCCTATCTGGAGTACTGTGTCCAGTTCTGGGCTCCCCAGTTCAAGAAAGACAAGGAACTACTGGAGAGGCTACAGCAGTGGTCTATAATGATGATCAAGGGACTGGAGCAACTCTCTTATGAGGAAAGGCTGAGACACCCGGGTCTGTTTAGCCTGGAGAAGAGAAGACTGAGGGGGGATCTCATCAACGCCTACAAATATCTAAAGGGGGGGTGTTAAGAGGATGGGGCCAAAGTCTTTTCAGTGGTGTCCAGCGACAAGACAAGGGGTAACAGGCACAAGCTGGAACATAGGAAATTCCATCTCAACATGAGGAAAAACTTCTTTACTTTGAGGGTGGCAGAGCACTGGAATAGGCTGCCCAGAGAGGTGGTGGAGTCTCCTTCTCTCGAGATATTCAAAACCCACCTGGATGCAATCCTGTGCAACCTGCGCTAGGTGAACCTGCTTTAGCAGGGGGGGTTGGACTAGGTGATCTCTAGAGGTCCCTTCCAACCCCTACCATTCTGTGATTCTGTGCAGGCTGGATGGGAGGGCAGCAAGCCCTGCCACATGCACCAGCGTAACTGGAGAGTGATGGCTGGCTGGGGTTTCAGGTTTCCTTGCCATTTGAATCTCATAGTAGGGTCATCCAAAGGGCCACCATCGTCGATTTTTTCTGTCTAATGTAGACAGCTAAATCTTGTGCTCTCATTGTAATGATAGATAAAACCCAGGAGATGGATTAGAGCTTCATGATGAATTTGCTTTGAGTCCAGCATCATTGTGCAATAACTTCATTTTGAGACTGGTAAGAGTGAATTAGCCACATACTGTGGTGGACAACACTGCTGGTGTAACAGGGAGCAGCTGACGCAGGTTATTTTCTCCACCGACATCGTTCTGGTATTTCAATGGGCACCATCACCTATTTCTGTTCCTATCAAGACAAACTCATCATACGGTGCTTTGGGTCTGCCAAAACCATTGCTGTACCAGACTGGAAGGGATTCCTGGGTCACCACATCCTGTCTCCAGCTGCCTTGGTAATCCCAGCGTATTTCCAGTATTTAAAAAATTATATCTCAGAATTAGACTTCCTGTCCTCTTTTACCCAGAGGAAATATGAGTTGAGGGGACTTTAAGTATTGAAGCGTCACTTTTTGATTAGAATTCAGCACAGCTGTGATCTCAGTGTCATCAGTTACTTGCAGTGACTCTGATGCACATAATTTACAGCAATAAATGAGATATAACAGCAGGTATGTGTGGGCTGGAAATAGAAATTAGATCTGAAACGAGAAAGGTATGATGGCTTTGGTGTATTTTATGCTTAAATAGTGCTTATAATTGTCTTTTTAGAATCGTACAGACAAATAAATAAGAATAATTTAAAAGACTGGCTATGTAGCATTCAATTTTGCTTGTTTAAGGAAAATACATTATAATGACAAGTATATTTGTGCTGATGATAGCTTGTTTTCTTCAGTATTTGATGTTTGTCCTCCTCCTTTTTTAGGTTCTTTTTTAAACACAAACACACCTAAGCTTAGAATAAGGTATTTGTAGATATATTTTTACCTTAGAGTAGGCAGAACTCATAATTTTTTTGCTTGATTGGTTCCAATTCATTATTATTTTCTAAATAACATTCTGGGCGATTTGCATGCAGTCATCTGTCACCAAAGTGCACAGGAGACATTCAGAAAAGCTTAATTATGCACGTCATTTTCGACACCATCCCCCCTTCAATTTTCCTCCAGCTCATTTTCTGTAAATGAAGGATGACATGTCAGAGTCACAAGGCAGGGCACCCGGTACATGTGTCTTGCTGCATTTCACTTTAAAATCTTGGTGGAGAGGAAGGGACATGCAGTTGCATAGTAGAAGTAGGAACCAGTTTGCACCTAGTCGTGTTGCTCCTGTAACTCTAATCAGCAAGAAAAACCTTGGCAACAGCAAACAAAGACAACAGCCTTCAGTCATCGCAGAGTTTCCAAGGTTAAATATAACCGCTCAATCTGATGTTTGTCATTGACCTCCCAGCACAATGTGATGTTCTAGCGGCTGCTGCTATTCCTTGAGAAAGACAGAGGCCTCCTGCAGATCATGGTGGCTACAAATTGGTGCCTGAAGCCCTGACATGTGGCTCTACTAGTTTTTTTTCCCTAACATGTTGCTAATAAACACAGTTAATGAACCTTTTCCGTCAGCAGTGGGGGAGATATGTTGTGGGGCTATATTCCCCTATTTCTCTTAAAGGCTTTGAGATGCTCTGATTGCAATAAAAGCAAGATTTTTTCACGTTAGCAAAACACAAGCCTGCTAAATGTCACAGCATTGTACTTGGGCATGTCAGATGGCTATTTTGATGTACAGTGGAATTCAATCTTATTAAATACTTGAAAGCAGTTGATAAGTGATGTTAGTGGATGTCAAGAGTACACAGTGCACTCAGTGATAGATTAGTGTTTCAAGGCGAACTTACACTTAAGCCACTCACTCTGTGTGCTTCAGTGCAATGCTTCAGTTAGTTAAATCACTGGGTAACAGGGTATATAAGTACTGTAGGGGAAAAACAGAAAAGTCAGCATTGATGCCTCAGGATACAACCACAGCCCCTCTGCTCTGAGTGCAGTCCTGTGCTGTTCTTGTGCCACCTACTGACCGGTTCCTCGTAACTTTTAATTCATCGTTTCCCTAAACATAACATTTTCTAGTTTATTTTTAAATCCAAATATTTGATGTTGGATTTCGCCCAAGCAATTAATAGCCATTGAATACAGTCAGTCTTCACGCCTTGGTAATAAGCTCTAATTTAGAGCTGAACCACTCTAGCCTGCACTAGTTGGCTCAGTAGGAGAAGAACTAGATGAGATGGGATGGGATGGGACGGGACGAGACGGTCTGTGTTAACCAGCATGTCAGATCTGACAGTGCTTTCTGTCCTTCAATATGTAATTCCCTACTGAAATCGTTACGATCACACAGATGTTCAAAAGCAGAAGCTACCTGGAGAGTTTGCTGTCTGTGCTTTTCATGGCATGGCGGAACTATGGCAAGGGGTTGACCTCTCGTTCCCATGCCAGGGAGAGGTATTGAAATGCAGGCTGCAGGTCCTCACCCACCGAGTGTGCTAATATGCTTTTGTTTTTTGGCTTTCCAAGCCCCTGAAATCAGGAATTACTCTGCAGAATTAAGAAAATACTTTTGACTTTGTTACCAAAAGTCAAGGCAAGGCCTAAATGAATGTATGTGTCCCACCTGGGACATTCCTGAAGCACTTAGAAGGTGAAAAACACATTACCTATTTGAGCTGGAAAGCTACCTGGTTGCACCTATCTTGGGTAGATAAAGCCCAGATTGGCAGGCTGGCCTAACGCCGTGAGTCGCTCTGCCAGCTGGCTCTAACACTTGTTAGTACTAGGATGGATATTGCTGTTGCTCTGCAGATGTTTCTGACAGCTCGCTCCAGCTGTGGCAGTCAACCTTCTGAAGGTTTCAGGTTAAAAAGGGTTATCCCAGCCCCCATGCAAGAAGTGACTGAAACCTGTAATGAGTGACACATTGATGAGACAAGCCTGGGGTTGGGGGTCTTAAATGACTGCTGCGTTGACCAAGAATTTCTCCACAATAACAGCATCAGTGGACTGTGCAGGCTGCTATCAGAGCAGGTAGTCCTTCCAGAGCTTCTTGTAATGAAAAGGGTGATCAGAATGGCACCCTTTTTTACGTGTGGTCTTGAGTGATCACTTTGCTCTGGGACCAACGCAGCCTTGGCCAGGCCAGGGCGTGACACCAGAGACGCTGCTTCCAGCTGCAGCTTCTGCCTCCCTCTTGCGCTTCCCTCCAGCTGCACATGTCAGCAGGGCCACGACCTCACTGTGTATTTTTAAAAATATGTGGAAAATAAGCTTTCGACTCTCATTGTTGCTAAATGGGATGCCTCTTGCAACTCTTTCTTCAGTAGAAAGGTAAAAATGGGAAGATGGGATGATAGGCTTCTTCACCCTAATTTACAGCATAGTGGAAATTTCATATACTCTTTAAAAGGGATGACAAAGGGATCATGCATAAATTTTGTGTTTGGGGACTCAATATTTTCTTTTTAATTATTCAGAGTTCAGTATGTGATCTTAATTAATTTTTCTCCTTGCATTTTACCTGTGGGCAATTTCTTCGAAAATTAATTGGATTAATCATTCCAGAAATCTCCACTGGATGGATGATCACATATTTACTAAATATTTTTAGAAACTATTTCAGCTATTGGCAAGCTTTTGGATTATGCCACCAATAAACTTGGCACAGCGTTGTACTGGCAGAAAGTTTCCCAAGTAACTATGATAGCTTTCTTGTTCTAGGCTCAATTATCTTCCAGGTACCCTCTCCAGACAGGAGAGATGCCACAAAGCATCAAATATTTAGGATTTAGAAATAAACCAACATTTCCCACTTGTATACATAGATTTGAGTCAGAAACACTGCAGGAAGCTCACCTCTGACAAAAAAAAAAGCTTTCAGAATAGATTGCTGGCCCAGAATAACAGCAGGAGAGATAAGTCATACCTCTTGAAATATTTATCTTAGCATTTTCCCATCAAAAATTGAAAATATAGCTGCACCACTTATGGGTCAATAAATATTGTATTCAAGGCACAATTATGTTGTTTCCTTGATCTTTTCCTAAACTTCCCTGTTTTCACTTGCAGAGAGCTACCTGGTGCCATAAAGCCTGCTCATTGAGCCAGGCTTTCAGGCTACCCAGACTCTTGCAGGTAGGAGAGCTAAACCAACTGCTAAACCCTTTCAGGTGGATAAACTCAGGGTGGATGGGATTGTGTTTCTTTACAGAACAGCTCCTAAAATGGGAGCTCATATGGAATCTCCTGGCATGACTTTACTGTTTTCTCCCTCCTTGAAAAGATGTACTCAAGCAAAACACCAAAAAGTACACAGTAGACTTGTATCTGGTAAGAACATCTTGAGTGCTTTATTACAATGATAAAGTAGTTATGTTTTACTTGGATAATAAGTAGGTTTCACTATAAAAGGCTCTTAATCAAGAATAAGCATGCTTTTTAAGTGTTGTCCATTCCCAATTTTACTGAGACCCTTTCTGTCTCTTCCTTTGAAGCCTGTTCCCTTACTTACTCATTTAAAGTTTAATTTCTGATAGTCCTTTTAATTA
Organism: Numenius arquata; assembly: GCF_964106895.1. NCBI lineage: Eukaryota > Metazoa > Chordata > Aves > Charadriiformes > Scolopacidae > Numenius > Numenius arquata. The sequence goes on from NC_133579.1 coordinate 33,242,119, forward strand.
TCTCTTCTATTTAAATTAATCTCATATTTCTTGGGTTTAATTCTACTCTATATTCTCCTGAATGTTTTTTCTCTTCTTATTCTTTTTAAATACATGTTGATTGTTAACACACCTCTGTTTTCCATATCCCTAACTATATTTTTATTATTCTGCATCTTTCTCTTTGAAAGATTGGCAATGGTGACTCCAGCACCAAGCAGAGCACTCTGTGAGCTTCACAAGGACTATACGGGCCAGAAATTTATGTTCTTCTTTTGTATTGTTATGCTTTTGCAAGTACCATGGTATATAGTCCCATATCACAAAGGAAGCTCACACCCTATTTGTTTTTCAGTCTTCACAATTGACTTTCTGTAAGTACATTTATTTCTTAGGATTCTGATTTCATATTTATATAAAAGTGATTATTACTATGCTTCAATAATTTTTAATAATATCTCATAGAGTAAGGTATGATTAGATATAACTATAACATATCTGGTTACCTTAAACCAGAAAAAGAGGTAGGACTTAGACTAATAATAATATTTTTAAAGATGAGTTATTATTTACCTTCCACTATCCCTTAAGATAAATTATCTCTTTTAATAGTCCTATCAGAAGGTGTGGCTCACCCCTTGGAATGGATTTAAACAAAGCTATTGCAGCTAATTTTATATGGAGTCCCAGTGCAGTCACATGCCTTTGTGATTTCTGACTTTGTAAAGCTGTTAGAGACCCTAGTGGCATGATTCAAAACCAAAGAGAAGTGTAAACCTGTATTCTAACCTATTGTCTTCTCAAACTGAGGTTGCACAAGAGATCTGGTAGGAGAGAGATAGGTTCAAATTACTCTGTAGTCTGACACAAAATTTCCCTTCCACTTGCTTGTGACTCAGATGCTTTTACTCACTGACTGCCTCAGAAAAGCATGCCTGATGAAAGATTTCTGGGCTTTGTTTCTTCTCCCTTCCAAAGCAAATAACTGTATAAAAAGAATCTTTTAGGCTTATTCCAGGGACTATTGCAGAGAATCAAAGACTTCAACTCAGTGCACTGCTGTGAAGGTTCATCAGTAGTCATCCAGAAAATACAAAAAAATCATCAAGTCTGCAAAGTCATGCTTTAAAAATAGTTTGCCTCGATCCCATAGGCACATCCATTTTCTCCTGAAATTGTGAAACTTCCAGGCTTCAAAAGCTGAAATTTGAAAATTACATTCCAAATATTTGTAAAAAAAACTGCAGGAGGAGGCATCCTGTGTCTCCAGTGGAGCAGCAGCATTTACGTCATGATATAAATAAACTGTGAGTTAGGCCCGAGCTTCTCTTCAACATGAAGACCCTGATCACAGTTATTTGAAAGCTTTCTGGTCTGAGGTTTGGTTTGACATGTCACACGGCTGGCTGGGATAACTATAACTCAGAAAATGATAGAAAAACTGAGGTTGGAAGGGGATTCTGGAGGTCACCTGGTCCAACTCCATGCTCAATTCAGGGTCAACTTCAGAATGAAATGAGGTTTCTCAGGACCTTATCCAGCTGAACTTTGAAAGGTTTCCAAGGATTAAGCTAAGAAAGCAGTGTCAAGTACCTAAGGTCCTCTATCTACATTAAAAAAAGACAGGCCTCTACATTTTCAGTCCTGAAAACTAAGAATTCCTGGTTCTTGTCCTAGACTCATTTTTTTAAATGCTAGAGCTCCTCCTCTTCCAGGTTTGTCCATATCCAAAATAGTACCCAAATCCCACATCAGTATACTTTCCCTGGGCTGGTCATCTAGAAGCATCTTGTCCTTTGTCCTCCTTTTGGAACATAACCGCGTGTGACAAATGGTTGACACCTTTCCTATGGAGCACAGTGGCACAGCCTCGGGTGACCTCTGCTGCTGCTGGCATGTAGCGTGATGCAGCCTACTGGGATAAATCCTACAAAGTGGATAAATTTTTTTGCCTTTTTTGGCTTTGGTCCAGTGTGAGGAAGGTGGGGGCACACAGGAGCCATCTGCGTGCCAGCCCTTTGCCTGTGGCCAAGGCAAAGCCACCGGCTCCTAGTGGAGTGGAGGAATATATCCTGCACAGCAAGGCTAGGAAAGGCGGAAGGATGTGGGATGTCCCTGCAGCTGTAGGGCTCCTTGTCTGCCCCTTTGTGGTGTCAAATGGGACCACCTTGTGCCTCACCACCCCTTGCAATGGGGATGTGTCACCTCTTCCTGGGCACCTCTTCTGTGAGGGTGGACGATAGTTTCTCAGGCCAGGGTTTTGTGAGACAGTTTTGGTTCATGGCACCTAGGACCATATCAAATACTTTAAAGCTGTGTGAAGCAGTAAGAAAAAGTGTTGTCTAAAGGGTTGCCCCGGAGTCCAGGCAGGGTAACTCTACTCAAGCTGACTTGCTGGGAGGTCAGGTGCCATTTCCATGGCTCTGCTAGTGCAGCACTGAATCTCTCTGACACCCCCTGCATGGATTGACAGAAATACAGCTGCTCATGCTAGCCCCAAAAATTTACATTGTTATGGGATTCAGCATATGTGAAAGCATGACCGCTGTTGTACAGTGTTGGACACATCCAGTCCATTAAAGCTGAATAGCCTAACGCAGGGGTGAGCCCTTATCAGAAGCTCCAACATGTTAATCAGCTCCTGAGCAGAGGCAGCTTCAGCCAGGAGGACTGACTTGGTTGATGCAATAGGTGAGTGGAGAAAGAGCTGCCATCACCTAACAGCCATAAAATAAAGAGAATGGCATGCAAGGCAACACACACAAGACCTGCACGCAGAGTTGTTACTGCTACTGACCTGAGACGTGGTTGGTGTATACTGGGGAGGCATGTGATGTCCAGGAGGGCACCTGCACAAGCTAAATGTTCACATGAAGCCAATTTTTCCAAGCTGGAGAGTTCAGAATAGGTATTGCTCTTCACTTAGTAAAGAGGTTTGGATGAGTTTGTCAACTCTTAGCTTCATAAAGGTTCACACACTAGTCATTTTACAGCCCATATAGCAACAGAGTTGGGAATCTGGTAACACTGTGACTTCAATATGCTGTACAGCTTAAAAGCATCTTTGACATTGTCACCATGGTCAAATAGTCATTTGCGTCACTGTAATGGTTACCCATGAAAAAGCCAGTGATGGGTTTTTTTCTGGGCATCTTCAAGAAGTGACTGTTGTACTTTGGGTGAAGTTTTGCTCAAGCAAAGCACACTGACCTTGAGTGAGATAACACTTTTATTGCCATCTTCTGAACTATCCCAGTGAACTTCTCGAGGAGGAAGATGCTTTGCATTTTCTTCCTCACTATCCTCCATTCTTTAAGAAAGAAGCTTAAAAAGCTTTCAGTCAAAATTTGAAGAAGTCAGACATACCCTCTTTGACATCTCTGCTCAAAATTCATCATGCCGACACATAAATTCTCATCTGATATCACCTAAACTGGATGAGCAGGAATGCCTGGTTTTACCCCCTTTCACTCTATTTCCTTGTCTTCCCAGCTCACATGCCTGCCTTTATTTTGTTTTGCCTAGCCAATGCTTCTGGTCCACTACGTAGACAGTGAGGACATGAGGTGATGTCTAACTATACCCTTTGAGCGCTTTGTTAGTACAAACCCCAGCACACTGAGTTCCTAGGATTTAGTGTAATTTCAACAATAAAAATAAATGTCCACACAGGAGGAAATGCTGGGTTGAAGTGAGGGGTGTTTCAAGCCCCTTCCACTTCCTTGAGCTAAAAAGATTTTGAGAGTCCTGTTTTTTTCCAAATATAGCAATATTATAGCAACCAATAGTATAGCAACCAGAGATTTTAAGAGAATCTCGAAGCTTATGTGGCAGTTCTATGGTGGAAGCGGAAATAGCATCCTGAAGTAGCCTGAAGTCATCCTCACACATTTCTCCTGTTCCCTAGGCTGAAGTCTATCCTGTAATAGGCTGATGAGGGGTTGGAGACCCATGGCAAGCAGTCTCAGCAATTTCCACTGCAAGGTCACACTACTCGTGCTTGCTGAGATCTTGCAAATGCTTCCAGTGGAGAAAAATTATTCCTCAAATTCCAGAAAACGACTGGGAGTGAAGTTTCCCAGTGAGATGTTCCTTGAACTATCCTCTCTCCCTAAAAGATAGTCTGGCTGGAGCAGAAACCTCCTACCTGGCTGCTAGAGGAGCAAAGCCTCCAAAGGTATTTTCTCTCTCTGGGAGATGTTAAGTTTAATAATTCTTAACCATATAAAAACATAAGGGAAAGAGCACAAATCCGGACTTATGCTAGAATTTCTGTGACTCTCTAAATAAATGATGGTTAAAGAAAACTTTGCCCCATAGGGAATGGCCAGATGATTCAAAATGCAATAGGATTATTTTTTCTTTAGCACTTTCTGGCCACAAGGTGTCAACCCTTACTCACAAGAACCAACGGCTGGTGTATTATTCTCAAGCAGAGCTGTAGCAAAGTTTACGGCTCTTCCAGGAGCAATGGCAGTTAGGGAGATAGAAAATGAAAGAAAAGAAAAGGCAGTAAATGGAAGGGATGAGCATAAACCTCAACGGTAAAGTCTTCTCCTTTCATCTTGTAAGGAGATCACATGCATGCTTTGTAGTATTAGATAGGCAGCTGCACCTGCATAGCTAATGTACTAAATCAAAACTCAATTTCATTATTATTTTCCTGCAATATTTCAGTGTTGATGAGATATGGTAAAAAGTTGTACTTTCTCCAAGAAGTTTCTTTTTAACAAAGATGTAAAAAGATTAAGAAAAAAGAGAAAGCTCTAGAGGCACATACAGAAACACTTAACACTTCTGAATAACAAGTGACAGAAGAAAAAAAAAGCAAGAAAAAAGGAAAGGGAAAGCCAGGCTTTCAATAAGATCAGCACCATTTAAATGTCTGATAAAAAGCCGGATTTTTCAACAGTGCTTTAATAATGAAACACCTTCTAGCCAACTGGTTGCCTTCAGAAATCCTAACAGAGCTCTAATAGTCCAGCTGAAATATAGCAAAGACATTTTTCCCTTTCACCACAACTAATGGACATTGAATTCCCTCTGGGTTCTCCGGGTGAACTTTGTTTCCTCTGAGTGGCAGTTCTGCATTCAAGTACTCACCCCGAGTGCTAGCTAGAGAGAATAGCTCTGATTTGCTGAAGAGGAAAAATACAAATTACACGGCATATGTAATTTAGTGGCATTCTGAACTGTCTCTTTCAGTTCTGCTATATTTTTTTTTCCCTGAGAGCAAGGTTGTGTGTGAATATGCAAGGATTTATGCTCCATGGTGTCACATTGCTTGCTGGAGGGGAAAGGAGGCATATTTCTCTCTCTAGAAGGATTCTTTCCAGGGCTGGAAAGAAACGGAAAAGAGAAAAAACTCTTTCTGTCCAGTCCACAGCAAAATAGTCTCCTAGTACATCCACACTCCGAAAATTGATTAAAGATGGTGTGTTTTCACGCAGGTAGATACCTCCTGACCTTAGTCAGTTTGTCCTCAGTGCTCCTCATGCCTGTTAGCAGCCCTCTGCAGCATGCACAGCCACCAGCTCTGCTAGCTTCATTGCAGCGAGTTCCTCCATGCGACAGTACCAGAGCCACCGGAGCCAGCAAGGTGTCACTGATAGCATCAATTGATGGCCACATGGTCACACAGGTGCAGCCAGGGTCTGGAGCTTGTTGTCAGGACCCGTGATTACTACTGGTGATGCCTAAGATGGAAGAAATCCAGCTCAACTGCTGGAGACTTGACTGAGTTGGTAGCTCAAGAAAACACTTTCTCTTTCAATTCAAGCCTATTTCATGGGGAAATTACCATTAGGCAGTAAACATTACAACCTTGGGACGGCCTCTGGGGACAGCAGAGATGCACTTCATCGAAGGAATTAGCAAAAACTAGGTGGGTCTTCCAAGGCAGTGAGAAGAAAATAAGAATTTAATGCCTTTGGGAAAAAAAGCAAGGAGGATCCTAAGTGTGGTGAAGCAGGGAGTTCCTTCAGGAGGGATTGATTGCTTTGTGTAAATGTTACAGGGAACTCAAAAGAATTCACTGGACCACTTCCACCCCCTGCCATTTCCCCCTGCCCCTTTCTGGCTGCAGTGTTCGTGCTTGGAGGGGTGAGCATGTCCTGCTGCCTCGCAGCTCAGCAGCCTTGGCACGTGTTGCATTAAATACATTGGCATGTGTTGCATCTCCCCAAACTAACTGGTGCACATTCTGTGCTAGCGCCTGGGCTGGTCCCCTTTCTGTGTGTGACGAGGATGTCTGGCACATTTTCCCAGACACAGAGGCAAAGTTTTTGTGGCTGAACATCCTTGTTTTGGAAATATGGCATCATGGGGGCCTAATTCCTTTGCTGAGAAAGGAAATGAGTCGATCGGGTGTGTGCAACTGGGAAGAGTGAGGAGGAGTGAAGTCTTTGTGTTTGTGGCAGTTTTTCCCCTCTTTTTGTTGAATCATGGCTAAATAAATAAATCAAACAATCCGGTACAGCCATGGGACAAAATCTAAAGAGCACTCTTAATGTGCAGGTAAATCATAAATAAGCTCTGCCAAATCTATGTTCACCCTGAGATGCTGACAACACACATTTTGCTGCTTATTAAAGAACATTAATTTCAGATGCCGTCTGATGTAAAACTGAAAATAGATACAGCTACTCCCAGGGCAGCAGTAATAAACTAAAGGTTCACGGAGCTCCTAGCTTGCTGGGAAATGTGCCTACAAGACTGCCCTTGGAAAGGGCTGCACAGCTGCCAGCCCAGTTTGTGTCAGGCTGTTCCTGCACAGCCAAGGGAAGAGGTGCCTATACCCACCCCCTGGAGAACACCCCAATACTCCCAGGGTAGGGGGATGAAGCCACGATGGCAATTGTGGCAGCTCTGTTTGCAAAGAAAGATGGATCTCTTCAACATTTTTAAAAATACTGGGTTTTTTGATGATGTCCACCTCTCCCCCAAACAAACAGGCTTCTCTTGTCCAAACCCTGTCCTTTGAGTGTCCTGCTATCGCTGCTGCTGAGACCAGGAGTCCTGCTGGTTTCTCTGCCAGGTCCCTGACTGTGCTGAGGTGATTGCTGAATTAGCTCTTCAACTTCTATTTTCACCCAAAACCACTGTTTGCCACCTCGGCTTCCTCCCAGCCCGATCTGCAAATACTGCAGTATGCATATCGTACTGCAGACTCACCATTTGGGATATTTTTAATAAGGTTGTTTCCGGCTCTCATTCTCCAAATTTTGGTTTTGAGTTATTGCATGTTTTACCCTTTGTATTTAAATGTGCTGCAGTTGAAAGAGAGGTAGGAAAAACCCAGGACCATCTGTCTGCTTGCAGCACGAGGAGCGGCACTGCCAGCTTCACGCTGCCTTGAATGGAGCTGGTCATCCCGGCTCTGCTCCAGCACCCGGGGACCTCAGGGGAGCCAGTGCAGCCCCTCGCTCCCTACAGACCTTTCCGTCTGTTGCCAGGTGTATTTGTGGTCATATTTGTAATCTGCAAGTACACCCATCAGAAACACAACTGTGCTCACCGAACAATTTAATGCCAAGTTGTTTGACAAAGATTTTAGGCTTCTGTTATGCTGAATGTAAATGAGCGTGTATAACATTGACCAAGGTTTCTTGTTACGAAGCTACCTGGGGATAAGGGAACTCACTTGTCTACCCGGATAAGCTCATCTGTACAGAAAACAGAATAAAGCCATGCCATGTATACAGAAACACTGCAGGTACGTATTTTTTCCTATGGAAGTACATAGAATGTTAGAATTTTTTACTGGCCACAGTAAAAGTGATACACCACAGATGATGTATCAAGTCAGTGTGAACACCTTGTTAAAGTTACACAGGTGACCTTTACTATTTGCATCACATTAGGTAGGTCTTGTCTCTGCTAGGATTTTCTGCAGATTTTGTAAAACCAGGTCTCTTGGCAAAGCCTACAGCAACATTTGGCTATCACTTTTTTTAAAGCCAGTAAAACGACGCCAGGAGCCTCTGTGTGCACACTGAAACAAAGAGGCTTTCTTAAGAGTAGGCAAAACACCAAAAAAAAAAAAAAAAGGCAAGTAATCAACCAGCCAAGGCCAGTGGTAAACCATGGTCCTCTCTAGGAAAGACTCTTGGCTGCCTGTGTCACTTGGTATCTCACAGCAAAAGCTCTCTTCCCTCTGCGTGCCAACTGAGGCAATGGCCTAGGCATTTGACATCAGAGAGCGATGGAATTTTCCAAAGCACAAAATTTAATGGGTTGTTACAAAATAAAAATTGTTTTTGACCTCTTGCTGAAGAATGGGGAGCTAATGCTTTCTATCAGCAGAGCTGTGAATGCATTGAAAAGATGACGCTGATTCCTTGATGGCGGTGCAAATGAATTAGAATGAGGGAAGAAAAATTGTCATCTTGTACTGAGCACCTCATAATTTTGCTGTCAGTTGAAGAGCTAAGATTACTGCTAGCAGCAGATAATACACAGTGAAAGGAACCAAAAGCATCAAGTTGCAGAAAAAAAAAAAAAAAAGACTAGCATGTGTGCAGTCATGCAGGGAAGGAAGAAAGGGTAATAAAAACCAGTTCTGAACAGTAAATTAACCACTTAGGGGCAGACTGAAGATTGCTAAATGCTACTGGATCCTTTATGTTTAAATGAAGATGAAAAAAATTAAATACAAGCTCATCCCTGACACTGCTTTTACTGCACATAATCATAATAAACTGATATATTTGTGCTTCGAGAAATCGTGTTACAGAAAATGACAGTCAAGGCTGACGACTGGGGAAATGCTTCCAAAAATCTCTAATCAAATTCATGAGTAGATTTTGAGTCCACCGGGGGAGCAACCATTTCATAATTGTTTTCAGAGATCATTTGAGCACTTGAACTTGATGAGAACTGGCGCTCATATGCTAAAAGCAAACAGCGATTGTGAAATACGCTGTTCTTGTCGTGCTAGTTTATTATGTAAATAATCCAGAGGAGGAACAGAAATAATATCATTTGACCTATACCACTGAATGAAAAGTGCAGCTTGCAAATTGTGAATGTTATGGTCAGCCATGTAGTTCCCTATTTGCCCTCTTTATATCCCAGCCTAAATAATGCTGTCTTGTTTCTTCTCTCCTAACTGGAAGGCCTCTGTAACTGAGATCAAAATGTAGCTGGAGATTAGAGACTGCAAATAGTTATTCATAAAATTGTGCTTTGCAGAGAGCGGACCATTTTCTGAATAAGTATGTGAGTAATTCTTTTCCAATAACAAGTACATTCAGCAAGTGTGTGGTCTTTTCAATGGTGATTTGAGATTAGAGAAGTGGAAGTCTAAAGCATTCAAAAGATCAGCTGTGGTTTTTCTGGAGCATCTGCCCTTTATGCATATGATCTCAATATCACGATATTCTGACTTGGTTTTTGCTTGGATTTTCTCCCCTGGTTTACAGTACAGCCCTGCAAAGAGCTGTAATAGCCCGGAGTTGTGGTCTAACCCCAGCAGGCAGCTCAGCCCCACACAACTGCTTGCTCACCCCTCTGTCATGGGATGGGGGAAATAATAGGAGGGGCAAACATGACAAAACTCGCGAGTTGATATAAATACAGTTTAATAAGTAAAAAAAGGAAGCAAAGAAAAAAAAAAATGAAAACAAAACCAAGAAAAATAAGTGATGGAAGAAACCACAATTGCTCTCCACCAGCCAAACAATGTACAGCCAGTCCCCAGGCAACAGTAGCCCTGGAAAACACTTCCCCCAGCTCCTGCTGCTGAACACATCGGATGGGATGGGATGGGATGGGATGTCTCTTTGGTGAATTTGGGTCAGCTGTCCCAGCTGCGTTCCCTGCCAGCCTCCTGCCCACTCCAGCCCATTTGCTGGTGGGGCAGTGTGGGAAGCGGAGAAGGCCTTGATGCTGTGTAAGCACTGCTCAGCAACAGCTAACACATGCCCATGCTATTATCAACACTGTTTTTCAGCCCCAAAACATAGCACTGTATGGGTTGCTATGAAGAAAATTAACTCTGTCCCAGCCAAAACCTGTACACATGGGCAAGTGACTATGAAATGTGGCAATAGGGTGGGCAGAAACATCTTAGGCTGGTTTTGCTGATGGCGTATCATGGAACTGCAAGACAGGCTTTCCTTCTGCAACCTCCTCATATTTGTGGCTTATCTCAGGAATTTTACAAGTGTTTTTCCTTCTACTGTTCTCAAAGAGCTCCTTTGGCACTGCTGGCTTGAGGTCAGTGCCTCTGCAGCAAAATGTCCAGTCATTTCATTGTACTGGAGACGACCTCTGAACACCCTTCATCACACAGGGGAGGAGAGACAGATCATGCTTAGGCTAAATCTATACTCCAGAAGTAAACTGTGCCAGTCACCATATTCAGCTCCTGGAAAGCAAACATCTGCACTAAAAAGCGGTTCTCTGGTGTGAGCCTGCCAAGTACCACCCTGCAAACAACTCTCCATTGCTGCAGAGTGACTAAGGTGTTCCACATACCCCTTTGAAGGCTAAGGGAGCCCATTAGCACAGATACAAGCCACCCCATGCTCATCATCCTCAGCACCCAGCAACATCACTAGGCCATTCAATTTACTAGTAGAAATACAGCCTTTTCTCTTCACATATGTGGTGTAGGGTTGTTTCTCCTGCTTTTTTAAAGGTACTGATGTGAATTTTACCTCTCGTTTGCTGGGGAGCAGAACACTCAACTGGAGTGTGAAGTGAGGGTGGTTGGTTGTTGGTGGGCTTCCCTGCGGTACCCTGAAGGCCACAAAGAATGGTAAGAATTGTTTCTTGCCCCTTCAGCAAACCAGAACCTCTCACCACATTTTGTTCAGTGGTGGCATTTGCCCCCTAATACCAGCCACTTTAGGAATTAGAAATAGGGTTTGGAATTAATAGCCTAAAGATACTATTTTTCAGTAAGATTGAGTAAATGGCCATAAGTGGAGACAAATCTACTCAGAGGAAAATATGCATGTACAGTAATGAAAGGAGGTTGTGTGTTTTAGTGATAATCCTATTGCATAGGAATTTTTTTTTCAGATTTGAAAAGTAATGATTTGAACCTGAAAAGTAGCACTTCTTAAAATAATTTTCTCCAAATGATTGGTGACATATATGCATCCAGAAAAAACGGTGTGACCTGAACTTTGCTGTTTTAGTCAACTCTTACGTTAACATCCTGTTATGGTCAGCCCCAGATATGGCAATCTCATTTTGCCAGTAAATTCCTATTACATTGCAATGTCGAGTCTGATGCTGTTTTACATTAGGGACATGGAGCTATGGTGTTCTTGCTGTTTGCTCACATTGCTTTCTCTCTTTGCGAATTCCTCTATATGTTGCTGGTAAAATTTCCGTAAGTTGTTCAGGGATGACTGATGTTCCTTAATTTATTTTACAAAACATCTAGGACAACTCTGGACACTATGGAAATGGCAAGGAGATCCTCTAGAAGGATCTCATCCTCACATGGAGCTCTCCTGAAGCCAGAGGCGACCATGGATTTCGCAAGGTGGGTGCAAACCTGAGAACAAAAAAGTGAGTCCCTCAAAATAGTACTGAACCAAGCCTAACTACTCCAATCTGTGAAAAAAAATACCAACACATTGTTGATCTTGAACACCATTCAGCCAAAGTTCTGTAAATGTTTTGTCAACTTAAATGGTTGCAGGTTCTCTGACTGCGTTATGCAGGAGGAAGCTTGTGCAGAGGGAGCAGAACTAGCATACAAAATATTACTGCCACAGATCATATCAGAGTTCAGATCTTCTGTGTGAGACTCCTGCATGTTGTAGCCACGTCCTAGTCTTTTCCTAAAGGTGGCTGAAATTCAAAAGGCTGGTAGCTCAATGTAGCTAGAAAGCTTTTTGACATTTGAAATTTATCTGTAATTGCTGCCGGTCTTCTCTTTAGTCAAAATATATTCAACTTTTTCTGGTCCCATGGCAGTATAGTCCAAGATAGCTTTTCCTCCACACTTCTCTGTCTCTTGGGCTATCACTCTGTGAGCTAGAGGGTTATGTGTCTCACCATTTGGGCTTAGCACGGTCTCTTAAAAGCTCTTGTTGACACACCACATGGTCACTGACCTCTTCAGAATGTGCCGCTTCTGAGAAAGCTTTTTGAGATTTGAAGAACGTATTTTTTTTGTAGCAGGGGTTGCTAGGTTGAATGAGGCGTATTGGTATTGTTGGAAGGGCTGTTAGTAGTTTCTGTGGGAGAAGAAGTAAGAATAGTACAGGCTGAGAGAGAAGCTCAAGCTTTTAAAAAGGAGAGAGAGAATCATGTTCAGTTTGAAATTTAGGTCAGAACTACTCCAGATTTATTTTTGTATGGGTTCACTTCTTCCGCTTCACTGCCACGAAGAAAATCTATTCTCTTCTTCAGTTATCTCAGACAGTACAAATAATGTCTATGGAGTGCATTTCACCACCTCGATTCCAGAGGATAGTTAATCTCATGGGGCTGACGGAAACCCAATCAAGGCACATTGTTTGATTAAGTTGGAGACAACGGTAAGAAAAAGAGGCTTGCTGAGACATCAGACATGATGAAAGTCTCTAGTAGAGCAGAAATGGGATTTCACAGATCCTAAAAATGGTGCAGCTTGACTCAGTGACAGGTGAGCCAAGCAGCTGCAACACTCGCATACCTGTTTTAAATGCTTTAAAATGTTACATTTCCATTCGGTATCTTGCAAAGTGTATTCCATGTGTCACTAGTAATGCCTCGTACAGAACAGAGAAAACCAGGATGGCAGTTTAGGCTGCATGTTTAGGAATCGTCCGCTCTTTCTCTCTAGTTCCATATCTGAGGTCATGAAAATTATAACAGTGTCTAACTAGATGTGATGGGATATGCAGAGGATTATGCTTTCACGTGAGAGCTAAGTAGCAGAAGCAGATGAGCTCTTAAGAAACAATGATCCTGGTTTTATGCAAATATGTCTTCTAAAAACGAATGAGGGAAGAGGAATATGGAAATAGATGATATAATAATACAGCAGAGTAACCAGAATTTTTCTGAATAGATTTCTTTTATTAAGATTTTCACGAGGCGTCAGCTGTTCTTTGTAATTCTCTCCTTAACGCTACCATCAAAGTATGCCTTATCAAAATATACGTCTTTGCCGCTGCATTTATATTCACCCTATTTAAAATTGAGACGAAATATGGTTTTTTGTGTGCAGGGTACTGAAATAATCATAAGAGCATACAGCAACCCAGAGTAAAGGGTTTGAAAAGACTCAGTCACAGATAACAGCAGACTACTTACAAGTGTGCCATTTCCTTTGCCAAACTAGTGATTGATTGATGGAGGACACACATTTTTCCCTATCAATTTTGTCTCAACTGGTGAAATCCAAAGCAGGCATCCAATTATTCAGCAATATAAGACATATTTATTATTGTGCAATTAGCTAGCTACTTGTTTGCTGCTCTTTTTCTAATTAATGTTTCACATCAAAACATCCCTAAGTCCTGGAACGTGTACAGGTTTCTGAATAGATGTGATCAATATGAGGGGTCCAAATATCACATTTAATGGTATCACCATGCACAGACAATGAATATAAAGGTATTTATTGGGTAAAAAAAATAACAAACAAACAAAAACCTGGAGAGACCACAAAATTGGAAGTGCTATAAATTATTTTTAGGCTGAGTGGAAATAAAGCTGGCATGGATGGGTGGACTTAATGAACTTCTGAGCTTTGGCATAATTGGAAGTGTGTGTCTTTGTTGTACTTCACATACTTCCACTAAGTGGCAGGTTAGCTGCCTCCTGGTCTTTACTTCCTTAAACCATACCACTCTTGGAGACACCTGACTGGCTGCTATTGTGGCATAGGAGACCATATGGCCCCATTCTGTCTGCATTCAGCCAGGGAATAAACAGCATCTATGGAGTTGCAAAGGCGTAGCTAGGGAAGAAGTCACCCCTTTGAATTTGTTCTTAGGAGTGCAACTAGCAAGGCTGGGTCAGTTGTATCTAGAGCTGCTTTCTGTCCTGTCTTTCACCAGACGTTCTGAGCTTTTGCTGCACGCTGCAAGGCAGCTTTGCAAATCAGATTGGGTCATCTGGTTCCTCCCACCACGGTGCTGCTCTGCAGCATGGTGAGTCCAGGGTGTGACTTGAATGTCGGTCTGACACCCGCTGTTGGCGACTGAAATCTTTCCACTGACTTCAGCAGGAGTAGGATCACGCTATTGATCCCACCGTAACATTGATGACATCATACTATTACTTTTCAGGAAAAAAGGCTGAGATTCTTCAGTGCTAAAGCCGTAATCCAAGTGACAGAGAAGTTGGCAGGGAGAACAAGCAGCAGTTGAGACTATGCATAGCATACCTTATGACAGTGTGTATGGCTTGGCACCAGCTCATATTGACACCTGCCTTATCTGCAGGAGAAGACAGGATTTAGGCTGAGGAGGAGGACAAGGGCAACAGATTGGCTGGAAGAGAGGAATATGTTATACCGTATGTCAATACAGGGTGTGAGGTGCCATGACAATATAGACCTGCAAGAGGTGGAGTCAGAACTTCCTCAAAAGTTACTTCATGCAATTAATGGTTAATCTGATCCATGAATGCTGCGGACATTTCTGAGGACGTTTCTCCCCTCACACCCCTTTCTGTGTCAGATGTCTCCCTGATCAATGTCTTCTGAAACTCCTAGTCCCCCCCTGCTCTGCTACTGTCAGTTGAGTAATGCGATGCTCCCTGCAGCCATCTAACACACCATCCAGCCCACTACTCTCATCAGCACTTTTGTCACGCCAGAAACTACAACCACTTGAGCAGTCTTCAGAGAAAAAATATCTCCAACAAAATCACACAGACTCCATTCCTGTGGGAGGCAAATCAGTTACCGTTTGAATGACTTTTAAAACGACTTCATAGATATTTTGCTCTGGTAGGAATGCTGTACCACAACTAGGGTGTGATCCCAGCTAGGGCACCCAAGTTGTGACCATTTGTACCAATGCAGGTAATGTGAGGTTGGAAGGCCCTGCTAGCATAGCAAAGACTAGCTCTTGGGGCATGAGCTGCCACTGAGATCAGGCAGGAAACCCAGCTGAGTTTGCCCCAGTTGTCCCAGTTTAGCTTGGGCACCTCTGTTCTTCTCAGCTGTGCCAACATGCCTCTACTGATGGGCGAAGAGGGATAAAAGAAGATTAAAATTCAGTTACTGAAATGACAAAAATCCCGTTTCTGACAGCCTTCACTGATTCAGGTTACAACATGGTGCCTCAATTTCTCACACTGGCACTACATGGAAAGTGGTAAACTGCTGCAAGTGGGTAAAGATGACTGGCTGTAGTGGGGCTGAACTTTTTCAAGCGTCCTTGCCGCTGGGGAAGATGCCTGTGACAGCTGCGTCCCTGCTGAACTAACTAGTGGAGAGTAAGCGTCACCAGGAAAGGGTGAAAATCACACCCCCTTAGAAAGCCAGCACACTCTTCATGGTGCAGCTTTGCCTGTAAACTGTGGAGAAAAGTCTCTGTTTGGGAGTGTCTCAGAGTTGATTTTTCGGGATGCCTGGAAAGGTGGTCCAGTCCTCTCTGTCCCGGGAGGCAGGCCTTGGAATTGGAAATATACTTCTTTTCACAGGCCAGACTGATGTTGAGATAGCACCAATATCAAGACATTACTGTAGTTGGAGGAGCAAGAAGCAGCAGCCTGCTTGGGTGATTATGTTCTGCCTCCTGTCCAGGGAACAAGGAATGGGAAATGACGTTTTACTGATTGAACCTGGCCTTGGGGGCACAAATCCACTTGAATTTAGTCTGTACCTTCCCTACCTGAACCAGGTCCAGACTCCTAGGCTTCAAACCAGGAATAATACAGTAGCCTTGGCAGTGCTACTTCATTAGCCTGTAATGCTGGTGATTAAAAAACCAAAACAAATCTAAAAAGCCCTGCCTGCTACCATCATTCATTCCTTTTTTCCCCCCCCTTTACACAACCTGGGCTTGCCATGCTGGCCAGCCCGTGTGGTAGGAAGCCAGAAGGGAGGAGGTGCTAGCAGTATCCCAGCAGAACGCTGCAGGCAGGCAGGCAGGCCTGGAAGGAACACATCATTTTTGCAGCTGATGCATGCTGAGAGGCCTGTGGTTGTCTGGCAGTAGCCAAGGAAGTAAGGTCCACACTTCAAATACTGTTTCAGACAGAAAGTGGTTCAGTGCAGCCTGAGAAACTGTCACGCTTTGTATATAAGCGGTCATAGATCCAAAAATGTACATTTTTGGTAGAGTAGGTGAATAGTGATGGAAGAGAAGACATCTTTCTGTAAGTTTTAGCTGAACACAGACAGGCATTAGACTCAATACAGAAGCAACTGCATGAAGTTACATGGCCTTTCTTAGGCAGATGTAATGATCTGGTTTTCCCCTCCTGGGTATTAGAAAAGATGTGAACTTCTCAATTCTTTTTTCATTTCCTGCTGCAAGATGCTTGTGTTCCTCAGTGGAAGTAAGCTTGCGTGTATACAGCAAGCAAGAAACACGGTTCACTGCTGAGCTGTGAGGAAAGATTGGCAGGAAGGAAAGGAAGAGGTCAGCAGGTATTCTGCATAGACCAGAAAAGGATGCAGATACAGTGAGTCAACGGAAAAGGAATACAGTCCATTCTATACACGTATATATACACATATATACATATCCAGATAAGATTTGATTGACATTGCTTATATATTAAAAGCACACCGCTTCTTTACTGTATTTTTACTAATATGTTCACTTATTGTTTATTTTCTTTAAAGGATGTCCTTATTCATTACAGGTAAATAGCAAACTGGAAAGAGAGCGGATTGTTGCCATTTCTTTAGTAATCCTGACTGTCTTGGCAAAATCATCTCTGACGTTATTCAGAGAGTTGGCTGGTGCCATGGGGAATCATCATGAAATTGTTTGACAACTCACAATTTCAAACTGCTAGTCATAAAGACCAGGGTATGCAGTAGTCCCTGAGACACAGAGTGCAGCAGTACAGTATTATACCAGCAAAACAACTCTTCTTGGATTTACACTGTTGCTCGCACTGAATGCATTTCAGGTTCCTTAATTAGACATAAACGACTTTGATCTCCCAGATCCATCACTCACTTGTAGAGTGCTTGAAATATGAGGTTTATGCAGTAATCCACCCCTTTAGGATGGAGGGCGACCAATCACAGTCCTGCTGCAGTGGAAATGATCCTTTCACTGAAACTAGGCATCGCTACCAGAAGCAAGCCGAAGGATTTCCAGAGCTGCCAAGCCTCTTCCTTCACTCTCATCCAATAAGCATCTTTCTGGCCTTATTTTTATAGGCGCAATCAGGCAGCTCGCGTGCTGCGTTTCTGTAATGTGGCTGTTACGGCACGACAAAAATTCTCAGCAGCAAAGTGCAACAAGCAAAAATGCTACCGTTTGTGGATTTTTTTTCCTTTGGTCCTGGGAGAGGAGGCACGTTTGGCTCCTTCCCATCCCGCACAGGCCGGGAGACTTGCCTTTCCCCGCACAGTCGGTCAGTTTGCCAGGCAATCTCCAGCCAGGGCCTTATCTCAGAGCAGGTGCTGAAGCGGCTGCCGTCCCTATAAGGGAGGTAAGGCGAGGGAGAGGCAGATGAGTTGTGGATCAAAGGTTACCCTCTTACAGTGCCTGAAGTCACCCAGCCCGGGCCATCCCCTTTCCCAGGACTGGCTTGAGGGTGACACCCCCGCCATTCGTACCGCACACTTTCTGTAGCGACACGAGCCCAGAGGAGCATCCCCGCGGCGCAGAGCCTGAGGGTGCACCTGCTCCAGGCTGCGGAGGAGGGACGGTGCTGCTACCACAGACCTCGCTGGCGGCCGCAGCCTGCGGCGGCGGCGGGGCCGGGCCGGGCGAGCGGCGCCATGGCGGCCGCCGGCAGATGGCCCCCGCCGCCGCCCTGCCAGCCCCACCGCAGCGCC